>NW_006782535.1:1408917-1448658 GCF_000442215.2 Lipotes vexillifer | reverse complement strand
CCCCCCCCCCCCCCCCGCCACTGCCGCCATGGTCTAAGACGTGTCAGTAATAACTCTGTGCCTCTAGGTCGGTTGAGAAGCACCCAAAGACCCACACTTTCACTCAGGTCTGGGTTTTGGAAGTAGGAGCTGCTTGAGGAAAGCTGAGATCCAAGCAGTGTTGGCCCCAGCCCTTGGGAGTGGAGGCGGTGGGGGCCAGTGGAGGAAGGTTCTAGAATGCTGGAGGTCTGCATTCCGATCCCACCCAGCAGTCTGAGACAGGGAAGACCCTCTGATGAGGCATCATGTGTGGATGTGTGTGTAAACAGATGGAAGGATTGAGGAGCCTCAGGGGCCCCAGGGAGAGAGGGAGGGAGATGGGCCCTTAAGCCTAACCAGTACGGGTGACCTTGGAACCAGATTCAAATATTTCCTCTTTTATTTCTTCTTGTTTTCCTCACTCATCAGCAGCCCTCCAACTGTTGGATGGAGAGAGAGAGGCTGTGAACACAAGGGCATTTAGGTACATCCACAAATGACTTTAAAATCAGTATTTATGTCTTCTTTCTGGATTCTCAGCCCTTTGTTCCTTTCTAAGCAATGATGCATTTGGGAAACTGCTGAGGACCAGGCCTCTAGAGCTCTCACCATAGGCTTTCTTAGCCCAGGCTTTTTCCAGTATCCCTTTGGAGAAGGTCAGCCCTGAGGATGAGCAATGGAAGATGACATTGCAGGGCAGTTAAGCGTGGCCTACATGCTATCTACCTTGGAAACCCGGCTATGATGTTTCCTGGTGTGTGACCTTAAAGTTACTTAATTCCTCTTGCTTCAATTTCTTCATGTATAAAATTGATAAAGCACTAGTTCTTTTTCATGGGCTTGTTGTCAGGAAAAAGGACATAATGCATGGCAAGCTCTTATCTTAGCACCTGGCTCTGGGCTACAGGAAATGTAAGTGGTTATTAGTTCTGAGTGCTCTGCCCCACCTTGTGGGTCCCATGCCCTGGGGGTCTCTGGTGCATTGCTCCCCACCGGGAATGAATTCCACAGCCCCTCAGGGAACGGCCTCCATGCCCCACCCAGGAAAACTTGCACAGAAAAGAGAGAGCAAAACCCCACAGTGTTTGCAGCTCCTGGATCCTAGTCTGCGCAAAGACAGTCTCCTCAACCAAGACTCTAGGATGCCAAGGAACAGAGCAGATCTAGAAAGCCACGAAGGTGTGTTGGGTGCTGGCTTCAGAATCTACGAGAAACAGCTCAGGACTGTCGGGGGCACCCACCACTGATGCCAGGGACCTGCTTCCTCACAGTACTGGATTCATTTCTCACTGGGTTTCTCAGAAGAGCTGTGCTTTGTTTGCAGTCAGCTTCCTTTTCTGCAAGCCAGGAGCTTTGCCACAGATTTCTGAGAAGCTAAGTGAATATGCTCTTTCTGCCTATCTGACATTGTGTCCTGAGTGGGTTATTTCCCCCCTTTTACTCTTTTTCTTCTTTATTAAAGCTGACAAATGGAGAAGAAAATGAAAGGAAAGAACAAACCCAGGATCGCAGGAGGCTGGGAAAATAGCTTCTATTTATAGCCTGGTACATTTTCAGACATGTAAACACCTCTGCTAATCGCTGTCCCTGCAGCAAGACCCTGGGGATTATTGAACTGCCCTGGAAAGCTGGCAGCCTTATATGGCAGAGCAGGGAAAGGCTTGACAAGGCTGATTGTGCCGCAAGTGGTTTCCAGAAACGGTGGCGAATGAGGTCTGCGTCCTGCCCGTTCTTGCTGGACAGCAGAGGACCACACAGGCCCGGGCCTCTCAGAGAAAGCAGAAGCTCAGCACACACAGAAATTTTGGTAGGACATAACCAAGCATGGCCTGGCCAAAGCACCTCTAGCTGGGCAAATGGAGCTGACAATATAGAGCAGAAATTCTCACTTTGAGTGGCAGCTTCACCACTCAGCCGCGTGCTATCGGGCAGCTCCTTGTCAAGCTTCAGTTTCCTCATCCGTAAACTGGAATAATTATCGTGACCTCAGAGGGTGAGTATGAGAATTAAATAAAAATAGTGTAAGTGGCAAAACACCATCCAGATTCCCTGCAAGCGACTAGCCACGATTTCTGTCATCCGATCCAAAGTCTCTAGACCTGGAAAGAAGCAGTCACAACTGACTTATAATAAAGAGAAAAAGAAGTCAGTGTAAACAGACCCCTGAGATGACTCAGAGAGAAGGACTTTAAAATAACTATTGTAAGGATGTTCAAAAACTTAAAGGAAAATATGATTATAATAACAGAACTTTGGAGAATCTCGTCAGAGAAACGGAAGCTGTGAGACTGCAAATTCCAGAACTGAAAACACAATATTTGAAATGAAAAATCCGCTGATGGGCTAAACAGCAGATCAGATACTGCAGAAGAAAACTAAGTAAACGTGAAGATAAATTAATAGAAATTATCCATATTCTGAAACCAGGAGAAATATGTTTTGTAACCAAACAAGAGTCTTAGTGGCCTCTGGGACAATATCACACAGTGCAACGTACATGGAACTATAATCAAGAAGGAGAAGAGAGAGAGATTGGGGTAAAAAACTATTTGAAAAAATAATGGCCAACATTTTAAAAAATTTAGTAGGAAAAAAAAATCACACTTGGGTACATAACCACAGGGATGAAGATAAAAGACATTCTTAAAGTCAGCCAGAGAGGAGAGACACATTGTCTACAGGGACACAGTGGTATATTGATGAGAGACTTCTCATCAGGAAAGACCAGACAGAGGCCAAAAATCAATAGGATGACAATATAAAGTATGGAAGAAAAATGTGTCAACCTGGAACTATAAGTCAATGAAAATATTTTTCAAAAATAAAATACTTTTCAAAAATAAGACATTCTCAAGCAAACAAAAGCTGGGAGAATTCATCACCATCACACTTGCTCTAGAAGGAAGTAACTAAGGCTGAAGCCAAGTTAGACCAGATGGAAACGAAAATCCACAGGAAGGCGTGAAGAGTCCAGAAATGTCTCTACAGCTTTTCATCTCAGGAGGCCTACATCAATCTGCATATTCCAATAACTCCTTGACTTCCTGGAGTAAGGTTTATGTGAAAGGCAAAGACAATTGAAATGCTGCTGTTAAATAAATCAATTAACAATCAAACAAAAAGTGTCTTGTGCTGGAAGACTCTCTAGCATGGCTACATGACAGTCCCATCCCTACTTCTAAGGCAAAGCCAGTGGATTTAATACCTTTTGATACTGTCCAGAGAGAAATAGCAAAACTTCATTTTTACAGTCTCCATGGTCTCCGAATGAGGAAAAGAAAAATTCACCTCCGCTTCACAGGCTAAATGGATATTCTGTGGATATTGATTCCACCGGTCCGCCGCATCGTCAGAAAAAAAAAAAAAAAATCACCTTCGTGCCTCTTTATGCAAGAGGTAGTTGGCCAACGTCACTCAGGAACGACAAGAAAACCTTGCTAGCTGTTGAGGATTCAGAAAGAATATGGCTTAAACAATGAAGAAAAACAACCAGTTGTACATTTATATCATTGGCTAGAAAACTCACCATTGGAAATGTTGCTGGATCACCACAAAGACACTCCAAGTGTCCCTACAAACAGATTTCACCCAGAAGGGTGAGAGTGTTGTTGTTACAATAAGTATGAACCTCTTTGCACTAGGGGGTGGTCCTCTAGAAAAATAAGGATGATGATGTAAGTGAAAACATCACACCTGACACATCCTCTATGATAGAAACGTGGTGTTGAGTGAGACAAAGGGACTGAGAGTTCTTCCCACCCAGCCCTCCTTGTGACGCACTCCAGGATTTGTCCTTCTAGACAAAATATGGAAAGTATCCCCCTACTCAAAATACAAATTTTTTAAATAAAAGTTTCCGTTGGGTGGAGGTAGGCATCCAGTGTTAACAGGTGGGCTCCCCCAGAGGAAGCAGGACAGGTTCTGGGTGAGAAAGATGACAAGGGGCGCCGCATCACTGAAGTGAGCTGTATCCTCTGACTGGGAAGGTCTGGCCTCAGGGACTGCTTTCCCAGCCAGGCTGAGCAGGGTTTTGCTGGGGCTGGGGCCCCAGCAGCGAGATACCAGCACTAGAGGGGAAGGAGGACCCTTTGTTCACTCATTGCTTCATTGTTGAAATATTTATCTTGTGCATGCGAGCAGAGTTCAGAGCTCCAGGGATGGATCCGAGAAGAAGGCACAGCCCCGGAGACAGTGGGGGGACAGCAGGTGGAGCAACAGGCATGCACCCCCAAACCTACACCACACTGTCTCCTGCAAGCTGCCGTCCAGACAGCCAGGGTGCCCTGATCCCTGGCGAAGCCATAGCCAACCTTGGCATCCCAGGGGCTGGGAAGGGCCCTGCAGAGGAAGTGACACCTCTGTGCAGACTTGAAGGACATTCAGGAAGAAGCCAGGAAGCAAAAGATATCGTTCTTTCCATCAATTTACTCCATGGGGAAAATCAAAGTAGAAAGATCATCTTTTTAGAAGTCGTACGTAACATATTTTCCACTATTCCTTCCAACTGGTGGAAGTTCATCCATTGTACTTTCTGGATGTGCCAGGGAAAATGCTTGGGCAGTCTTCGAAGCTGAGGCCCAAATGAAAGCATGAGTGAACCATAAACTTTTATGAATCCACAGTTAAAACCACAGTTTTCCAAATGTCCCTATTTATATGGAAAAAGTAAACATTTGTTCAATTTGCTTTTGGCCCCAAAATAGAGACATGATTCAGACATAGATAAATCTGGTTAAAAAGATTCTTTTTCCTGGTATTTGGTGAGCCACAGTACGTCAATGTGTCCAGAGTTGAAGCTTCGATGTGTAGAATCGTCCTTCTGTTCTCAGGGCATTATTCCTCACTTGAGTCCAATCATTATTTTTAAAAGTCATTTTGAAAAGTGACAGGACTTGATAGTTGACTCAGGAATAGGGGAACACAACTTCAAAATCCTGCTTTGTTTCCTGGCTGCTGCCTCAGAGGTTGACATTCAGTGTTTCTACAATTTATCTGAAGGATATGAATCTATTAACATGCAAAATTTCTTTTAAAAAGAAAGAGTTACGCTTTAAAATCCCACATCTTAGTGGAAACACCCTATCTAAGAACTTACTTCCAAAGCCGGAGGTGAGAGAGTAGAGCCTGGGGACCCCAGGGTGTTAGAACTAAGGGGGATACAGGGCGATGAGCCTGGGGGATTCAAAAGGTAATTTGTATTCTCTTCAACACTTTTCCTTCAATTAGTAGGTCGAAGCCCCAGTTTGGATAACATACACATCCCTGTTCCCCCATTCCAATACTTTGGTCTTCAAATCATCCTTCACCCTCCTTTGCACTGGATTCTCGTCTCAAAATGGAAATAGCCATAAGGATAAGAATTAAGCATTGTGAAAAAATAACGAATGGCTCAGAACATCTTACATGTTTAAGCTACTACAAAGTCCTGAAATGTTCAACAAAGAAAACCATGAGTAGTTCTATATTCATGGCAACTACTATTAAGGTTGCACAATTTGGCCCCTGTCCCGATAAGAAGACCAAGTATGTAAGCAAGCAATTCACAAAAGAGGAAAAATACACATGGGTGACAAACATGTAGGAAAATGTCTGCCCTCACTGCACATTAAAATATAGAGGTAAGTACTGACTTTTATCTGTAACATCAGAAAAGTTAAGAGAGAGAGATTGCCTTCTGTTGGGAATGCATAGAGTTGTGAATATCTGAAGATTGAAGCCCATTTGGAATGCAGTTTTGCAATATATATGAACAGCCTGAAAAAGCCATACATTTTCACTAGTGAATTCTACTTCTGGGAATCTACGCTAAGGAAATAACCCAAAATTCAGAAAAGGTATTATGCAAAAAGATTTCTATCACAGCATGTTTTGTCGTAGTGAAAAATTCAAAGCAACTTGCCTAACCTTCAAATACATGGTTAATTCAAATACTACAACCCATGAGTGATTTTCAGAATATTTCATAGCTGGCTTCATCAAGTAGGGCATGGCTGTTAGAAAGGATGCCTGGCTGACCAGCATGGACGCCAGCCTGATGCTCTCCTGGTGTCCACGGGTGGAGTATCAGATTTGTACCTCTGAGCCTAGGAGTTACAGCTTTTTTTCCCCTTCTTTGTGCCTTATTTTATTTTTCCAATTTTCTATAAATAGAATTATGTTTATAGTCAGAGAGGCAAAAACGAAATGGCCTCAGTGGCACAGTTCTAAAATTTATTTCAAATCTCTTCCTTTGTCTGTCCCAGGACGTCCATGGGATACCAACTTCCAGCCTAACTGGAGTGTGTTAATCAATTTTTATGCCTATTGGTGGAAGTCTGGAAAACATTATACACAGTTAAAATAATCAAGGGCACTGTTTTCACTCTTGTGTTTGATGTCATGTGTTAGTCCCCCATTGCTGGGCTAACATTTAGATATTTGGAAACTGTATTTAGGAGATGAAGCTAACTTGGTTTTTTTAAATCAAAAATGTTATTGAAATAACCGTAGATTCACTTGCAGTTGTTACAAATAATGGGAACAGAGCCCCGTACCCCTCCCCCACTGGTAACATCTTTCAAAACTATAGCACAAAATCACAGCCAGGATATTGACACTGACATGATCCACTGATCTTACTCAGATTTCCCCAACTTTACTTGTTCGTGTGCGTACTCGGTTCTATACAATTTATCACATACGCACGCACGCATATCCACGATCCGTCTAGACACAGAGCCTTCCATCACCTCAAGCATAAAGATAAAACCAGTTTACCCATTTACGTTAAATTATCAACAACATATTTGCCAGAAAATCGACAACTTTGCAAAACTTCTATTACAAGCTGGAGCTGTGGGCAACCACACAAGCTTATTTATTATGCCTGCAACACAAGGGGTGAGGCATGAGACCTGCCAGGAGAATGCTCTTCAGAATGCTCACCCTCCACTGCTTCCCCCGCCACCTGCCCATGTGTTTTTTAATCTCAAATGAATCAAAAATTATAGTTCAAGGAGACAACTACACTAGTTAGTCCAACGTCTAAGTAAGGTAGAAAGCAATGATAAATTGCGAGTCTCCTTGTATGGAGGTGCGTGTCCACTTGGTAAGCAGACATGTGCTTACTACGTTCTTGGGGTTCAGTGTCTCTTGTCCTGAGTGTTTGATTTTTTTTTATATAAATTAATTTATTTTATTTATGTTATTTTGGCTGCGTTGGGTCTTCGTTGCCGCGTGCGAGCTTTCTCTAGTTGCGGCGAGCGGGAGCTACTCTTCGTTGTGATGCGCGGGCTTCTCATTGCAGTGACTTCTCTTGTTGCGGAGCACCGGCTCTAGGCATGCGGGCTTCATCACATGGGCTCAGTAGTTGTGGCTCGCGGGCTCCAGAGTGCAGGCTCAGTAGCTGTGGCGCACAGGCTTGGTTGCTCCGAGGCATGTGGGATCTTCCTGGACCAGGGATTGAACCCTCTCCCCTGCATTGGCAGGTGGATTCTTAACCACTGCACTACCAGTGAAGACCTGTTTGACCTTATTTTATCACGTATGCCAAACTTTTAACTCAGAAAGATAAGATGTAAGAAGATGATGTGGCTGCTTTGCTCCCCAGACACGTACATTTCCTTTTTCTTCAGAGGAGGTTACAGCCCCTCTGGACAGGAGACAATACACTGCCTGGCGCCCCGAGTACGATTACATGCAACTAAATCGCAAAGACGTTAAAGTAATATATCTTCCTTTGCGTGGAAACCAAAGCCCTCGCACAGTCGAGGTCCCAAGGAAAGGCAGGGTGCATGGTGGGGATGGGAGGAGGCAAGAAGGAAGAGGGACAGGTTTGATGGACGGGTGTATTTTTTTTTTTCCCTTCACCAGAAATTAAAGAAAAGAAAGGGAGAAGCCATGAACCTGCTGTTTTCTCTATTGCTCATCATTGCCAATCATTAAATCCTATTGTAAAAGTGTGTCCCTGGGGTAAATCTACCTCAAAACTAAAAATTGCCTGGATAAAATCATGCAGACTCAGAGTTTGAAAGATAAAATGCCTGAAATGCGAGTTCAGAATTATTGATGACAATCTCCTGCAAAAATGTACATGAAATGAGAAGGGAGAATTTTAATTACTTCATGGACAGTTTATGGCTTGTTTTCTAAAGCCAAAGTTTGGCCTTCGGGTGATGTCATCAAGAAAGGGAAAAGCCCTTCTTGCAATAGAAACCTACGCACTTCATATCCTTTTCACCCCAAAAGACAGACAATAAGTAAACTGAGGTAGAAAATTTCAATAACCCAGCACCAGATATCAAAATTCCAAAATGGAACCATGCCAGCATTAAAATCTAACTCACAACTTTTAGAGAATATGATCAGTGTTGGAATGAATGGCAGCCTCTCTCCGAGGACACTTAAAACATGTTTCAACAGATCGAAGCAGCAGGGAACAGGATGGGACGCCCCTCAAGGCCAGTGCCAGCATGACGGGGGACCTTGCCAAGACCCAAGCTTCACATGGCAGGCGGCAGGGAGCCTCCCCACCAACAAACATAACAATTCTCAACAAATGTAACTTCTCAAGAATAGCTCTCCACCATGTTTCCCTGACCCGGAATGTATTCACCTACCATTCATTGTTGCAAATCCATTTTGAGGTTAAACAAAACAAAACACAAATACATACTCGATTTATTGCTTTCCCCAAGGAAAGTCTAAATCCAAAAATATTCTCTTGATAATTATTCACTTTCTTCATTCATTATACATAGATAAAGGGAACTTAGCTTTCTAAGTGTCACGTTATGTCAAGAAAAAGAGATTGTTTAGAAAGAAATAAAAAGAAAGGAAAAATAAACAGCTAGAGTCTGAGAACTGCTGGTATTCAAGATTAAAAGAAGTTAGAACCTTTTCTAAAAACAGCAAGATACTCCGGTTTTGTGATTTCAAGTCAAACAGTTTGACATTGGCCCTTGGCGCTATCAATATTCGACATGCCAAGAAATTTGATAAATGGTGTCCTTTGCTCTTAAGGGGACAGATTTTTTTCTCAGTATATATATTCATTCACACGTAAGCTAGCTGCGTATTTCAAGCCACAATAAATTAAACTCAGTGCTTTGATACATGAAGCACATTCATCTGAGGTTTCTAGGAATTGAATTTAAATCAAATATTGCATAAACAGTGGCAGAATTTCACTTCAAACCCTTCTCTCATCAAGCTTTATTCTTACAAAGTCAAGTGCAAATATTTACCACGTTTTATAAAGTTCAAAGGTTCTTGAGTAGAGAGAGACTTCAGATAAACAGTTTTATTTACCTCACTCAGTTTCAATCTAAAACTCTGATTCTATGCAGGTGGAGTTCAGGTTGGCCAATTAACTGTCTCGTCATTGAATTTGACTTAAAGCACAATTTCCAAGGCTCTAAAGATAAGGCAACCCTACATCTCGGGTCGTCGTGCTGTTGTCCTGGCATCCGTCTGGTTTTGCATGTTGGCTTTCTCCAAAGTGTGCTGGTTTGGAAGGGAATGTCCATGGTTACCCTAGAATACCCACTCGGTGGGACATGGTGGAAACAGAGGGGGAGGAAATTGATCAAATGCAAAAACTCAAAAAACTAACAGCAGTGCCTGAGGGATGCCCAGAGTCTTCCTCTGAAGCAGACATTCACACGAGAGTAAGAAGAGAGGTGAGGCCAGGAGGGCCCAAGCTCTGCAATGGAGAGAGAGCCTGGGAGCCTGGGAGCACGACTTAGCTCCACGAGCAGAGTGACCGACGATGGATCTAGCTCCTGCTGTGAATTGAAATTGTGCCAACCAAGGCGGTGTTTCCTTCCAGGTCTCCTCCTGCTGACCTGCACGCAGAAGATTCCAAGCCCCCCCGAGGAGGCAAGCCCTCCCCAGCTCTGGCCTCTGGAGTCTGACCACAGCGTGCTCTTGGCCTCTGTTTCCTGGACTCCCGGAGCCCCAAGATGTTTCCAGACACGCGGACTAATCAGGTAACGGAGTGAAAATGATAACGTCCTGGTCACAGTGACCGGAAGAACATGAGATGAGAACTGTTACCTGAGGACAAGTGCAACATCTAACTGGAGCCTTTTTTCAGAGTAGACCCAGAATGATTTTTCTAAATAATACGTAAATAAAACCGACAGGTGGGTTTTTAAAGCACCTCTAACCTCATACACACGCACACTGTTCTAAATCACTTTTTTCTCATGCAGCTCAATATCAAAAAAAATCAAACAGGGGCTTCCCTGGTGGCACAGTGGTTGAGAGTCCGCCTGCCGATGCAGGGGACACGGGTTCGTGCCCCGGTCCGGGAAGATCCCACATGCCGCGGAGCGGCTGGGCCCGTGAGCCATGGCCGCTGAGCCTGCACGTCTGGAGCCTGTGCTCTGCAACGGGAGAGGCCACAACGGTGAGAGGCCCGCTAACCACACACACACACACAAAAAGTGCTCAACATCATCTGGTAATCAAGTAATAGACATTGCAAAGACCGTTACCTCTGCACAACCCTCTCTTCCACTGGGAAACTCAGCCAATGGTTTGCAAGAAGGTCTTGACCACGGAGCAAATTGTCATTTATGTGGCAGTGATAGAATCAAGTGGTTCATGCAAGTGTCCCTCCATGCTGAAATTCTGGGCTGGAAACCTAGACCCTGGATCACTGGAATTTGTCACAGAAAGAATTTGTTAGAGTTGTGAGCTATCGTACTTGTCCCTCCTGTCTATTCAGGCCATTTTTCTCTTCCAATATCAGCTTTAATTTACATTCAGGAGTGGTTAATACACTGGTGGCTCTTTGTTCTCCGAGCTCATAAACTGAGGAATTATGGAGTTAGGGCACTTCGCCTAAGCAGGGCAGTCTGCTAGTCAATATGGGCAAGAGATACAAAACATGCTCTAGAATCAGCACTGGAGTTCGTTCCAGAACCCTCACTCTGGGGCCAGACTTTGGGTGCCTGCAGATCCTCGTCCATTCAGCTTCTCCAGGAAAATAGGACCTGAGAGATAGACGGTAGATAGATTAGATCGATAGATAGATACATAGATGATAGATAGATGATAGATTAGATAGACAGATAGATACATAGATGATAGATAGATGATAGATTAGATAGATACATAGATGATAGATAGGTAGATAGATAGAGATAGATAAATAGGTAGATGATAGGTAGGTAGGTAGGTAGATAGATGATAGATAGATAGATAGATAGATAGATGATAGATAGGTGGCAGAGAGTTAAAGGAATTGCTCATGTGACTGTGGGAAGCTGGAATCTGAAATTCATAGTGCAGCCAGCAGGCAGGAGTTAATGCAACAGTACAGAGGCAGAATTTCTTCTCCTGGAGAAACCTTGGTTTTTGCCCTGAGGGCCTTTAACTGTTGAGATGAGGCCCACCCACATTATGGAGGCTGAGCTCCTTTGCTAAAAGTCAGTGGACTGTAGCTGTACAGCACATCTACAACATACCTTCACAGCAATCCCTAGGTTAGTGCTTGATCAAATAACTGACTGCTGTACCCTAGCCAAATTGATACATAAAATTAACCATCACAGTAATCTTACAAGCTACAGACGTAGCAAAGAGGGGCAACACCCAATAAAATAAATCCAAGGACCATCTTAGGAAATACCAGGAAACAAAATTCAGTTTTCATGCAGTTGAGAGCATTTGCTAAAATTATGAGGCCTGCAAACTAAGAGAACTCAGAGAAAATCCATTTAGGAAGATTCCTCACGGGCATGGGGAAATCTTAAACTTCATCATGAGAAAACGCTAGGACTCAGGGTAAAGTCCTAAGACACTTCCTTTAGATAAAGTGGAGTCTAGATCAGCACAGAGGCTGGTTCAGGAATAGAGACTTGGATTCTGAGTCTGCGAGAGAATAGAAAAGATCTTGCAAGGGATGCTGCCTATTTGACAAGATCATTATTCTCAACAGGAAGAAATGGATAATGTTTTCTGGCTACAGGTTTTTTGTAGCATCAATACATGCTTTAAAAGTTCAGCAACAGGGCTTCCCTGGTGGCGCAGTGGTTGAGAGTACGCCTGCCGATGCAGGGGACGCGGGTTCGCGCCCCGGTCCGGGAAGATCCCACATGCCGCGGAGCGGCTGGGCCCATGAGCCATGGCCACTGAGCCTGCACGTCTGGAGCCTGTGCTCCGCAACGGGAGAGGCCACAACGGTGAGAGGCCTATGTACCGCAAAACAAAACAAAACAAAACAAAAGTTCAACAACACTTCCAAGTCTGCGATTGCCTTTGTTCCTAGACAAAACCTGTGAGAACGTAACCCTGGTGTGTGTCATGACAGCTGTCGTATCCGTGAAGATGTCCCCAACATCATACAGATGTAACCGTGTCGTAGGGACCTGAGCCCATGCCTTCTGAGTCTGCAGCCAGCTCTTTCTCTCCTATGCCCAAAGGGTGCACTATGCAGCACCCGCCAGGCAGAGGGTAAAGTGTTGCCTAGGCAACAGTCCATATAAACAAGTTTTAAAGGGACTGGCTTTAAGTTTCCTGGCAAGAAATACAAAAAGCCATTAACATATAAAAAAGCACTTAACCTTGCTGGTCATCAAAGAAACTCGAATTAAAACAAGCTTCCACTTTTGAAATTGACAAGATGCAGGTCTTTGTCTGGTGTTTATAGGCCCAGTTACTGCCTGGAAAGTCACGTTCAGGACTGTCCATCACTTTTTCCATAACAACATTTCATCCAAATCTTCTTATGCTTGTCTTGATTTGGTGTCAAACAAGGCTTATTCCTGCATCTAAATTCATCTAAAAAAGCAAAGGAGGAAAGGAAGAATTTCAGTCATCTAAAGGGACACAGAACCAAATAACCAGAATTGTGGTTGACCCCCCCGCCCCCGCCTACCCTCCGCCAGTCTCCTGGGAAACATTATCAAAAACAAAACTGCTGTTTTGCTGCCTTCTGATGACGGGGAGACTGGGACCACAGCACAGCAAGAATGAGAACCTAGTCCTCACTGTAACTATTTTTAAGGTTGATACGGTACGACTATTCATCTAGAAAGAATACATAAAAATGTGAAATTATATGAGAGCTGTAAACAAGAAACCAGCCTGAAATTGAGGGCTCTCGCTGGGTCCCTGAGCTGCAACCTTCCTCCAGCCCCTAACTATGCTGTCCAGGCTCTCTGGTCTGCGATAATATTGATTTGAGGATCCCACCAAGGTAATGATGTCCTTAGCAAACGGAAAGCCCACGTCAACCACAGCCCACCACTCACAACAGGGCTACTGCACTCCTTAAACTATCCATGGGGAGAGAAAAAAGAAAAAAATGAGCAATGTTTTTGTTGGGGGTCTTTTTTTTGCAAGTAACAAAATATGACCAATATAACAGGGATAAAAGAGGTGGGAGAACAGAATTAAACTAGCTTTAAAAATATAGTATCTCCCACAAGTCAGGAAAGAAATGATTAGTATACTGTAAGTTTACACAAACACCAAAAAATAAAAGAACAAACCCCCCCCCCCAATTTAAACTAATGTATCTTTAAAAATCCCATAAACAAACTAAAAGTACCATTTTGGAAAAATAAATTTGTAACATAGAAAACATACCAAGGCTTAATTTCCTTCCTACACAAATACGTCTTACAAATCAACAAAGAGAAAACTTAAACCACTTTATACAAAAATAGATAAAGTTAAAAATATAGACTGACAATAAAATATGTAAAGATTCTCAACATCATAAAGGAACTTTAAATTGCAGTGAGAGGAATTTCAATCTATAATTGAATTTCAATCTACCAGATTGGAAAAATAAATAGCTTGATAAACGAAATCTTTGGTAAAGCTGGAAATAAACAAACACCTTAATACTTTGGAAGAAGTGGCTGCAGTCCCTCTGTGCAATTCACAGCAACGTTCAACTACAGAAAACGCACATCCCTTTGTCCTAGCAATTCTACTTCCAAAGCTATATCAGCTACACGAACAAGTACGTGTATCCACACTCCACGATGTTCCTGCGGCATTCTTTGAAACTGGGGAAACAATTTGAAACAGGCTAAGTGCTCATGAATATATGTCTGTTAGATTTATTACAGAATATCCTCCCAAAGAATACCATTCAGTCTTTTAAAAGGATGAGACATGGAGAACAGTCTAAGTGACATTAAATGGGGCGGGGGGGAGGCAAATTGCAGAAGAGAATGCATAGTTTAATGACATTTGAGTAAAAATTTCTGGAAGGATGCACCAAAAAATGTCCACAGGGGTTACAGAAAGGGGAAATTTCACTTTTTACTTTGTGCCGTTCAGGAACACTTGGAATTTTGCCCACAAGCATGCATACATTATTTTACAATAAGAAACTAACTTACTTAAAAATTAGAAAAACTAAACACAAACAGTAAGATAGTCCTTGTATACTGATATATTTTAACATTCTGAATTTAGAGAAGTGACTTGGCTTGGAAAAGATAAAGAGTGAAAGAGCCCATTTGACATGATAATTTTAGGAGAATCCCTTGTTAAATAGGATTTAACTACTTAACTACGCTATAAAGCTAAAGTGTAGTATTTCTCTAACATGCTGTGTTCCGCCACACCAGCAAAGCTTTACTTTCCAATTTACGTTAGAGCTCTCTACTACTGCGAAAAGGTGTCTGTCAGTTATTAACTGACAATAAATAACCAAGAACTTATTTTACCACCTTACCTTAAATTTGGCATTACCATTCCCCCTTTTAAAAAATTGCAGGGCTTCCCTGGTGGCGTAGTGGTTGGGAGTCCGCCTGCCGATGCAGGGGACACGGGTTCGTGCCCCGGTCCGGGAGGATCTCACATGCCGCGGAGCGGCTAGGCCCGTGAGCCGTGGCCGCTGAGCCTGCGCGTCCGGAGCCTGTGCTCCAAAACGGGAGAGGCCACGACAGTGAGAGGCCCGCGTACCACAAAAACAAAAACAAAAACAAAAAAAAACAAAAAAAAGTGCATACCCTTCACATTTCTTTCATTTTGTCAAATGCACATCTTTTATCCAAAGCCAGGTTAGAAGGCAAAGCCGAATTTTCTTCTGTGCAAAGTATATCCAGACAAGTTGAGCAGCTGTCTTGTCGATTTCTGTGATGAGAAGCTAGTTCATTGCTCCTAGACGTGAAGGTCTGTTCCTAAGCTAGTTAGCCCACAACACTGTACTTCTTAAGAAATACGAAGCGTTCAAGTGGTGGCTGTGGTTCTTCATAGGAATAGGAGAGCAGCATCTCTTTCAGAGAGCTATCTTCTCTTGCGTTTCCTGCTCGTAGCTGGAGCTCGCTCCGCAATCCACCCCCTACTTCGAAACTTGGATTAATTCATTAATTTATTTATCTTCCCTCCATTTGTCCACTTTTCCATTTCTTCTTTTCAAAATAGAGTTTAGGGCTTCCCTGGTGGCGCAGTGGTTGAGAGTCCGCCTGCCGATGCAGGGGACACGGGTTTGTGCCCCAGTCCGGGAAGGTCCCACATGCCGCGGAGCGGCTGGGCCCGTGAACCATGGCCGCTGAGCCTGCGCGTCCGGAGCCTGTGCTCCGCAATGGAAGAGGCCACAACAGTGAGAGGCCCGCGTACCGCAAAAAACAAAAACAAAAAAAAACAAAAAAAAAAAAACAACAAAAAAAAATAGAGTTTAAAGCAGAGGAAATGGAAAATAGGAAAAATATCTCCACTGATGACTCAACTCACCGCTTATAAGAAATCAATTACAAATTATTTAGGCAATTAAAAATATGAGACACTATTTTGGTGGTATCCATCAACTATGACTGGCTTGCAAAGTTTTACTGGAGATCGAAGAGCTCAGAGAATGTTCTGTGTGGAGCTCATTAAAATGCCCACTGTCCTGTCCCAAGGGAGAAACATCTCCAGGAAAGGGACTCTGAAATGGCCCTCCTTACCTCCCACACTCCTGCCCCCAGGATGAGAACAACGATAAAAAGCAGTAGGATATAGGAGTAACACTTCTTTTTAAAGTTGCAGATATCTCATAAAGTAGTTTTAATTATGGGCTTAAAAAGGACTTGGACACTTATTTTTTTCTCCAGTGATTTGGGGAAATGAAAATATGTTTTTCTATTTGGCAGAGGTACAGAGTGTGAAATGAAGCCTAATTGCTTTGACATTTGAAATTGTATTTGCCTGGGAAGACACAGATGAGAAAGGACAGACCATCGAGCATGCCCCACGTCAAAGAAACGGGTTCACGAAACCGAAACACCGCCCGATTCCACGTGAAGTTGGGGGCTGGCAGCATGAGGGCCTCCTGATCTGGAGCCCAGAAGAGAGATGTGACAATCCTTTCACAATTCCCCGCAGTGTGGAAAAATATCGTTCAATTTTTACGATAAGGAAAGACACTTCCCACTACATTAAATTGGCAAATTTTTCACACCGTTAAAAAAATACTCCTAAAAGCCATGAGCACTTTTGTTATCACTCAGCAACTCTGAGGGCAGAGCAAGCTTATCCATTCACGTGGTCACTTGTTCTATCTCGACCCCCTCCCGTATTAATCTCTTCCTCCCCTTTAGTCCTTCAAGCTTTGATCGTGGGCCTTGGTGATTGCTTTCTTAGTAACTGAAACTCTGCTAACACAGTGGTGCAAGGCATCTCTTTCTCTCTTCCTGCAAACTCTCGGGGCTTTGCCTGCCCAGTGGACTTGGCTATTCCTCATTGCCTAGTCCTCCGTCCTCTTCCAGCACCTCTTCCCTTCTGAAAGGATCTGCAGAAGCCTTCGGTATCCACATTTCATAAGAGCCAACCCTGTAGTCACCCACAGCAAAGGTTCAGGACCGTGAACAGTTACTTTCATCCAGGTGGCAGCCCCTAACCCCCCAACCATACAATTTCCTGCTCCGGAAGTGTGGCCCCCCCAGACCTTCAGATGCTCCCCAATAAAGAGTGCTTGGAGATCAAATAAGTATGGGAAACATTCCATATTACATCCTCCACATTTTTTTTTTTTTTTTTTTGCGGTACGCGGGCCTCTCACTGTTGTGGCCTCTCCCGTTGCGGAGCACAGGCTCCGGACGCGCAGGCTCAGCGGCCATGGCTCACGGGCCCAGCCGCTCCGCGGCATGTGGGATCTTCCCGGACCGGGGCACGAACCCGTGTCCCCTGCATCTGCAGGCGGACTGAAGTGTAGTTAATTTACAATGTATTAGTTGCTGGTGCGCAGCTAAGTGGTTCAGATAATATATGATTATATAGATATTCTTTTTCAGGTATCTTGTGGTTCCTTGTCCCAGTGGAAAGTCAGAGACAAGGGTCAAGAGGCCAGCATCTTGGAAGAGATGGTCGTGCAGATCAAGTGGGACCACATTCTCTTCTCTCTTCCCTTCTACTCAGGCTATGAGCCTATAAAGATGAGATCTCACTGTCATCCAGCCAAGTATAGATGGGAAGATGTCCCAGAGAGGGTAGAAGAATCTGAGGTTCCCGAATCCAAGGCCACGAGTCTCCTCACTAGAGGCCCCAGAGCCAGGGAGTGTTCCAGGTGAGCCCGGGCTGGGGGGGCGGGGGCGGACTTCCCAGGCGGCAGAGGGCTCGCTGGGAGGAAGCTTAAGGAGGTCCTCCGCTCCCCCAGAGCCGGGGCTGCCGGGGGATCGGCCCTGGCCCTGAGGCGCTGCAGCAGCGGCCTGGCGCTTGAGCGGGCATCCGAGTCCCCTGGAGCGTGGCTGCGACACGGCTCACACGGCCCCGCCCTGGAGTCTCTGCTTCAGGAGGTCGGGGCGGGGCCTGAGGATCTGCATTTCTTACAAGTCCCCGGGGTGCTGATGCGCTGGTCTGGGGACTATACCTTGGGTGCCCCCGGTGACTCAGTAGCCATGCGTGCCCTTCCCCTTTCCTCACCTGTCTCACCTCCAGGCCAGGCACCCGCCCCCTCTGCTCCACCCTTTTCTTCCACGTGATTTGCTCTCTCCACCCCATTCTGGGCTCGCTGCAGGTACACTTTCCTGGAAAGTCTTGCCCGACTCCACTAGTTCATGGGAGGGACCCCCTTCCCTGACCCTCCTCCCAGACCACCCGTCACACTGGGGGGCCGTCTGCTTGCTGGTCATTAGACCTCACCTCGCCCACTCACCGCAGGGTCTCCTGCTTTGGCAGGGTCTGTCTGCCACATACGACAGATTCGACAAACATTGGTTGAATCCATGAGCAGATCATCTCACTGGAGACCACCCCTGAGAAGAGGACGCAGGGGGTTCCTGCTGGAGACCACTCCCCGTGGTCCTGTGGCTTCTCCTGTCCCCACACTGGGGCCCCTTCCAAGGCTGATTCCTCGTTCTCCCCGGCTGAGCCTCAAAGCTCGCAGTGCAGCCAAACACGGGGCAGTGCAGGCGGGCTGACCTTTGTCTGAATGGGGACACCTCTTAATCATTCATTCCGGGATAGAAGACATACAGCAGGGCTGCTCCTCCACCACCTCACTGTTCTACTGTCATCCCCATCGGGCTTCTCTCCTGCGTATGAGCCAGTCCACCGAGGGCCTCTTTGGCACAGGTCTCCATCCGTGAAATGGTCAGCTGTGGCCAGGCCAACAGAGCCATGGAGTAGAACACAGTAGCCCATGATGAGGGGAGCGCATGGCCAGGACTCGGGGACCCTGAGCTGGTGTGTAACCAGCATGGGCTGTCTGTCTCCTGTAAAACCCACTAGGCTCGCTAACAAGGAGATCAGTTTGGGGAACCACACAGGCTCCATCCAATAAAACTCCCTAGAGTATTGGTGTCTTAGCCCATCTGGGCTCCTATAGCAGAATTCCCAGGCTGGGTGGCTTATAAACAACAGAGATTTATTTCTCGCAGTTCTGGAGGCTGGAAATCTTAGATCAGGGTGCCGGCATGGTTGGGGTCTCGGGGCCTCTTCTGGGTTACAGACCTCTGCCTTCTAGGCCCCCGAATGGCGGAAGGGCAGGGAGCTCCCTAGGGTCTCTTTTCTAAGGATTCAAATCCCTTCATGAAGGCTGAACCCTCATGACCCAATCCCCTCCCAAAGGCCCCCCATCTCCTAACTCCATCACCCTGCGCATTAGATTTTCAACCTATGAATCTGGGGGGGAGACTGAAACATTCAGACCATAGCAGCTGGGAAATCAGGGAGTCAGGGAAGACGGCAGTCCTAAGGGACTCCTCGTGAAAGAGCCATTGATTCGGAGAACGTCCCTCAGGAAACCCCGAAGAGGGGCTGTCGGAAAGCCTGGGTCTTACATCACAGCAAAGGGCTTGAGAGTCTGGATTTCGTATGGGGGCAAAACAGTGGCAAATGGGAGTTAAGCAGAGGAAGAAAATGAACCTGCCTTTCCAACACGTTGGCTGCACACTTGCCCAGAAATAGGAGAGAGGTTCGCCTCACCCATCTGTCTCCTCCTGCACGGAATACCCTCTATCCTAGCACCTATATTGGGACCATTCAAATACACTTGAAAAAGCAGCCTTGGGGGCAAGTCATCTTTTACTACCTTGTTTGTCTGGGGAACTTTGTTCCAAAGTCCAAACAACAGACCTGAACGTGAACTATGGGCTGTCACCCTCCTGTGAATGGGAACTGTCTGGGAAGGAGAAAATTGATCTGACCCCCGTGAAGAAAACAATCTGGTCTAGTTCCTTGCAGGCAGTGATCGGAATGGTTAGTGTTTTAAATAAGACAGGGACAAGAATGACTCCATTTAAGACTTTAGAGAAAAAATAAATGTTTCTTTTCAAGAAACAACAACCATATGTGCATAATAAATGGTACATACTGATCATTTGACAGGAAAAAAATAAAGACTAAGGAAGTCAGTCCAGAGTTCCCAAGAAAGACTAATTATAAAGACTTTAAGCCATTGAACTCCAGATCAAAGCCCAGAGTCTTCTGATAAGACCGTGTACTCATTAATAGAACACAGTGTCATCCACCTATTTTTAGCTCAGGAACGGGAATACTTTCAGTGTCACATGATCAGACTGTGACACAGGTGGCCCAAAATTAGGGCAGTTTCTGTTTTCCTCTCCTTGGGAGCAGAGTGCTAGGTTTGCTTGGGAAAAATAAGAACTCCTCCTTTTGAGCAATGATTTCTCTTTTTTTTCCATCTCTGAGACCATATTTTGTGTTGTATATAGACAGCTATGTGTGATTCAACAGGGCCTTCCCAGCTTAAGAATATACACAATTTCTTCACATATGTATTCAAACATAAACTTTCAGACTACAAATGTCAGCACACTGTGTGTTTAAAAAGCCCCTGAGTAGATTTGTAACTGCTGTTGTAACAAACGTGGTAATTTGTTAGACAATACAAATTTATTATGTTGCAGTTCTGGAACTCAGAAGTTGAAGGTGGGTCTTCCTGGGCTAAAATCAAGGCAGGACTGTGTTCCTTCTGGAAGCTCTAAGGGAGAACCTGCTTCCTGGCCTTATCCAGTTTCTAGAAGCCACCACACTCCTTGGGTCCTGCCCCATCCTCTCTTCACAGCAGCCAATCCCTCTCACTCGTCATCTCTCTGGTTCTCTGCCCATGGGAAAGGTTCTCAGATTTTAAGGAATCCTGGGATCACTTTGTGTTCACCCAGCGAATCCAGACTGATCTCCCCATCTCAGACCCTGATGTTAATCACACCTGCAAGGTCCCTTTGCCACGCAGGGTAACGTGCTCACAGGTTCCAAGGTTTCAGGTGTAGACATCTGGGGGGGGCATTATTCTACCTAGTGCAGCCACTATAAAATTTCTACTTATGCCCCCCCTCACCAGTCTAAAATGAGCACGTGTTTTCTTTCATTATCAAGGAAACTGTCAAACTGTTAATGATCTATACTCTGGGAGGAACTATCTAATCCCACTATTGCTCTATTTTTAACAGGAAGGGTTAGGAGTAGTGCCTGTTCAGAGAACTTTAAATTGACAAGAGCCAGGAAGGAAGCCCGTGGCTCCCTTCTTGCAGAATCCAAGAGCCCGCATTGGTGCGTTCCTGCTGCAGGATTTCACACTGGCCAGCAACCCTCTCAGCACTCGCAGGCACGATCCCACTTCTTGAAGCCTTGTCCTCCTAACTTCCACGGCACAAGCCCTTGTGTCTCTTTCATATTGTGCTTCTCCTTCTGTCTCTTCAGGCTCTTTCACTAATGACTGACCCAATGGTTTCAGGAAGACATCACTCGGCCTTACGCAATCTTGGGCGTTTATTTCCCTTGGTGATATTCCATCCACCATGTTTCAACTACCGTTGACATGGCGATGGCACTTGACCTTCAGCCCATGTTCTCCCTGGATCTCCACACTGAAACATCACATGTCCTTTTGCTGTACATGCACCCTGACATCTTTCAGAGTCTGATGTTATAGGTCCAAATGGGACTTTTTCTCTACTCCTTACTCAAAGATTTATTCTAGCTTTTGTATTCTCAGTCTTGGCTGGTAATACTACCATCATACAGCAACATACCAGACACAAAACACTTGCTGTCGACCCAGACCCCTCTCTCTCCTAAAATAAACATTTCTAAGAAGTCTGCAAAATCTGCCTGTTCTCTCTGAGAAGTGTCTTTCAAATCCAGCCTCTCCTTTCCTTGAAAAGACTTATGACATGAAAAATGGACACATGAAGAAAGCCCTCCTCGTTTCCCAGGTAATGGTCAAGTTCATGACCTGTCCGGAGGCCAGGGTGGAATTCTCTGACGGTTGCTACAAGGCAATTACTTGCCATAATTCTGAAGTTCCACAGAATGAAAATGCCCAAGATATACCAATGCGAATGTGCTATCGGAAAGCCATTTCTACTGCCAAGGCATATTTATATCAACAGGAATCATGATTAGAGTACAGAATGTTTTAAAAGAGACTTTAGGAAAAATCAGTTGTAAATGCAGAAGCCATACAACTACAGTGTAATCTCTGCCATCAAAAACACTCATCACCTGGAGGGGGGGTTTTGTTTCTTTGCAAAAATATGCTTACTCATGAGGCCTTTGAAACAGCTCAGTGAATGCAACTCTGCTTTTAGAAATCACGGTGCTTTTCACAGCTGTCCAACAATTAAGTGTCATCAAGCGTTGAGTATTTGGGTCACTAAACTGTGTTCTGGTCAGGCACTCAGCGAACCTGCTGATGTCATAGAAAGCTTTGGGTCCTCCTCACACTGATGAGCTGTCTGATGTGACAGCTCCATTAGAATTTCCAAATTTCCTGGGCCGTTCTGGGTCTGGTAAACCGTGTTACTGACATCAACCTGCATTTGCTGCAAATAGGCTCTTATAACCACAGTTGTCTCCTCTACATTGAAAACAAAACAAAAACAAGAATGCCTCGTTAATGAAGACCGATTTTGACATTTTCTGTACGCATCTTATGCAACTTGACAAGAGCTCTTTCATCAAACAATTTGGTATCTTATTGCATTCATGTCGGTGTATTGAATAATCTGCTAAAACGCTAATTCCATTCTTAGGTCTTATAACAGTTTGTCCTTAGCAACACATCTATTTCATTGTGAACTGGCATGATTTGAAGATATTACTTTGAAAAACCTACACATTAATTCCCAAGAGTTCTGAAACTTGTGATTATTTGATAATGAGACAGATGAGTCCTGTCATCCTAATATTTTTTCAATAAGTAAAAAATCTCCAACTATGCGTTTCATTTTTTTACTACTTTCTTCAACCTGTTTTCAGATTTATCAGCAACTCTTTTCTACAAAATATTGCAAAGCTAAAGTGGTTTCTGATGCATTTTGTTTCATTTTTTAAAAATCAGGGCTTTTTTTTTTTACAATGAAAGAGTTGCCTTGTATGTTGGATTACACTTCTCCACTATAGAACATTCAAAATTAATTGTCTTTATTTAACTATAAAAATAATGCATTCATATGGTTTTGAAAGTACACATTTTTGTCTTTCATTTCTTTGGTGCTTTCTATTATAATTTTTTAAACAACACATTTAACTGATGCTTTAGGCAACGTCAATTGGATAATCGCTTTGCTGCTTAATGAGGTTTATATTAGGGTATAATATTTACATTCTATTCTGTAATCTTTGATACATCATGTACACTTTATCTAAAAGACTATGTTAAAACTAAAATACTATAAACAGCATTTGCAATACTACGGTCATAGAAGCATTGCCTCTGCAGAAATGAACGGGGGGAATCAGACTCGGGGTAGGAAGTGCCATCAGTACATCACCAAGCCAATGCCACTTGTCAGAGAAGGACCCATTCACCAAACTTTGGGGGGAACCATCACTTAAATGAATTTATACTCGTTTCACTCCTTGGTTTTCTGTCTGTGGAGGGCAGCAGAGCCTCAGTTTTTTCCCCTTTGGATGGGGTCTCAGTAGGTTGTAACCGACCATGCAGACTCCCCTGGCTGCTGACGGGATGTCAGCAGTGTGGAATTCCCATTCAGGTCACCTCCCCAGAGCATGGCATGGAAACCTGCAGCCTCTTTCATGGCCACCAGGAGTGACGTAACCAAAGGTGCTCCATCCTGGACGACGTTTTGACTGAGGCTTTTGATCGGGTACTTGCGGATCAGAAACGTCGTGGACCCTCCACAGGAAACTTGACTGCCTGCTCACTCAGCACAGTTTGGGTCTTACCCCCTGGCTCTCCCCACGCAGGACACCTGCCTGACCATGACTGAAGTGGTTACTTGTGCTGTGGGGTTATCAAGTGTCATTTGTGCTTTCCTGTGAGGAGGAACCAGGCAGCTCCAAGAACAAGACCTCACCGCGGCCACCAGGGACTAGCTAATGTCACCAGCCCCCCAGGCAGGGGGCTTGCACCTGGATTACACCTGGCCTCTCTGTGTGCCCAGGGCAGGGGACGAGCCGGCCGTGTGCCACCGTACATCCTCCCTCACTGGTACCCGATGCTTTACAATTCCTTCCTTCTTGTATTTACCAAGTTTAAGGTAAAGAACCCCATTCAGATGCCATGAAGTTGAAACATCTGCCCAGCTCCCTGCTGCACAGTCGGGATCCAAGCGAAAACTTCGGGTATTTCCAGGGAAACTAACTCTTATTTCCACGTTTTTCTTCCCCCCGCCAAGTAAAATGAGAAAATGTACCGTTTGTGATGGGAGAAGTTGAGAAGGACTAAAATCATCACCATCACTAAGAGCCCAGGAGCAACGCTGCCCTAATACCCTAGGTCACGTGCGCTCGACACTGAGCCTGAGCCCCGCCTCTCCCGCACACGCCGTCACAGGACGTAGGAGTCCACGCAGGTCGGTGCCCTTGCCCATCGGCCTGTCATCTTCCAACCAGAGCAGAGAAGAGTGGTTTTGATAGATTCCTCCTCTTAGAGATGTTTCTCTTCTCTGGGTCTCCTGGCAGGACCCAGAAAGCTGGGGAATCAGAGCTCCTTTGAGGAGGCAGCTGCCCTTGTGGGTGCTTTGCAGACCCAACATGTCACAACTAACAGATGGCCTTAATGTCTCATCGTGTGGGCCCCCCACCCCAGGGAGCATTGGCCTCCAGTCCCCCGTGCAAGGCAGCTGGGACGTTCCCCTGCACACAGCTGCTTTGTGTCAGAGCAGCTGAGCATGTTCCAGGGTCAAGGGCTGATCACTGATGACCTTCACATCTCTCTCTCATCTGTCTGTCTATCTATCTATCTATCTATCTACCTACCTACCTATCTATCTACCTATCCATCTGTCTGTCCATCTCTCTGTCTGTCCATCCATCTATCTATCCATCTATCTCTACCACCTACCTATCTATCTATCTATATCTATCCATCTCTCTGTCCGTCTATCTATCCATTCATCCATCCATCTATTCATCTATCTATCCATCCATCTCTCTATCTCTACTATCTATCTATCTACCTACCTACCTATCCATCTCTCTGTCTGTCCATCTATCTATCTATCCATCCATCTATTCATCTATCTATCCACCTGTCCATCTATCTCTACCATCCACCTATCTATCTATCTATCTCTATCTATTCATCTACTTAATTTCTCACATTCCTTCATTCATGCCACATCTTAGAATTTAATTCTCTTTTACAGATCAACTGAATATCACTCTCAGCCAGTGATGACCAACAGTGTTGCAAACATGATTAGCCATGGACTCATAACTACCCTAATAAAATAAAATTATCTGGCGAAATTAATTTTGCCTTATCCTGACATCTCCAACTCAGCCCAACTCTAGACGGTTCCACAGAAGAACCTCAAAGATGACTAAGGTTTTCTGGGGAGAAATTAGACAATGAGATTAAACTATTTAGTCTGGAAATAAAAGTTATGAGGCTGCTTCATATCTTCAAGCATCATGAAACCTTTTATCTTGGCTTCCATGGAAGACAGACACGAGGAAATGAGCTTATGTGGTAGTCTGCTGAGGAGGGGAATAACAGTGCAGAAGAGGGGGTCAGAAGAGAAAGGGCAGTGCCCAGAGAAATTTCTGCTCTCGCTCTGCCTCATTTCTTTTCACTGGCTAGTTCTAAAATTATGAAATTCATACAGGCTTATATTGTGTATTTTCCAGACACAAACTAATTAGTGTGTTTGTGTGTACATGTTACCTCCGTCAACAGACACAATGGCACTGCATCCTATAATACACTCTTGTGCGGGAGATTTCCCCTTTACCAGCATGACTCAGGTGTCTTTACAGCATATGCAGACCCGCCTCATCACAAGAAAGCTTAGACGTTCTCCGTGGGTGTGTCCTCACTGAGTTCACCAGAGCTCCACTGGACCACCCGACCGACAGGGTTTCCATCTTGTATAGAACTCATGCCCATACCACTGCACACATGCATGAGTGTGTCCGTGAAATAGTTTCCAGAAACAAAAATCAATTCTTAGGAAGGAACTTGTTGGATAAAAAAAACAAGTTTTTTTTAACCCCTTATAGTTTTGAATAAATACTTACATCTTCAGGCTGATAGTTATCAATAAATAAACCAGGTGTGCTTACACTTGAGCGGGCATCCCCACCACGTGGAGGCCTTGTTACACGTGGGTTGCTGGCTCCCAGCTCCTCGGAATTGCTGGTCTGGAAGGTCTGGCCTGGGGCTCTAGAATCTGTGTCCGTAACAAGGTCCCCAGTGACGCTGTTGCTGCTGGTCTGAAGACCACACTTTGCGAACCACTGAATCAAACCATCAACTTGCTTCCGAGAGAAGGGAGACATTGTCTGACCTCTGGGAGCCAGAGCTGGTACCCTTTCTTTTCTGAATGTGCTGGGACCATAACCTGCATCTCAGGCTTCCCTGGACTGTCCCTGCCAGGGTGAACGGGCAGACAGGTCCCTCAGAGGGGCCGGCTAGCCCCCCGTCCACTGCACCGCACCCAGAACTCTTGCATCCCAAGCCACCCTACCGGCACCTGCCCCTTCTCAGAGGGCAGCCTCGATGCCGTACGGCTTCCAGGGGCATATAGCATGTCCTCTGAGCATTTTCCCTCCCATCATTTTAATGATGCCCAAGACAGGTAACGCCAACCATCACCACCACCAAAGCCTTGCCCTGACACACAGTTATCCTGTTTTTTGTTTTTTTTTTTGCGGTACGCGGGCCTCTCACTGTTGTGGCCTCTCCCGTTGTGGAGCACAGGCTCCGGACGCGCAGGCTCAGCGGCCGTGGCTCACGGGCCCAGCCGCTCCGCGGTATGTGGGATCTTCCCGGACCGGGGCACGAACCCGTGTCCCCTGCATCGGCAGGCGGACTCTCAACCACTGCGCCACCAGGGAAGCCCTATCCTGTTATTTTAGGGTGACCTTTTCCCTACTATGTGGCAGGAAAGCGTCACTTAGGGCTCTCTTCAACTTCACATTAAAGGCTCTCTCGGGGGGTTTCCGTCGTGGCGCAGTGGTTGAGAATCCGCCTGCTAATGCAGGGGACACGGGTTCGAGCCCTGGTCTGGGAGAATCCCACATGCCGCGGAGCAACTAGGCCCGTGAGCCACAGCTACTGAGCCTGCGCGTCCGGAGCCTGTGCTCCGCAACGGGAGAGGCCGCGATAGTGAGAGGCCCGCGCACCGCGATGAAGAGCGGCCCCTGCTCTCCGCAGCTGGAGAAAGCCCTCGCGCAGAAGCGAAGACCCAACGCAGCCAAAAATATAAAAATAAATTAAAAAAATATTTTTAAAAGAAAAAAAAAGCTCTCTCGGGGGTGGCCAGGCATGCGGTCACTACGAGATTAGACTCCACGGTGTACCGGCTTGTCTGCATCTCCTGGATGCTGTGTTTTAAACTGAAGGACCGGAGCTGAGGGGCTGGGGGAAGACATGAGTCCCGTCTCCCGGGACCCAGAGCCTCTGGGGCATTCGCCTCTTAGACACTCACCAGGGGGGTCAGAGGATGTCAACCCAAAGCAGCTCCATGAAAAAGGTCACAGCTGCTTATACTGACAACGAGAAGAACACGTCCCTGGAATTCAGCTGCTGAGTCCTGGGCTCCAAGCCAGGCTCTGGTCCTCTCCAAGACCTGACTGTGGAGTCACTTGTGTGATTTCTGCTCAGTTTCTCCAGGTGGCAACCACCTTGGTGCCTTCCATGGTGTAAAGCTTGACAAACTTGGAAGGACTTCCGCATGCATGGTTTCATTCACTCTGTGTCTTAGGAACACACCAGACCTTGGATTGCTTATCACCAACATTGGAGTATCATATTTTCGCTCATGGGAACCTCATGGCACCCTGTGAGAGAGGGCCTGTCATTGTTATCCCATTTTAGAGATGCAGTGACTGAAGTTGGAAGAGGTTGGATGACTTTTTTTGAGGAAACTCAGCTGGAAAGCGAAAGAGAATCCTTTCTAAACCCAAGTTCCAGGATTTTGCATCACTCTGGTCCGTGGGCTTCCTTTATTTCTGTTATTGAGTGAGATGATTCATAAGTGGCTAATGTTTATTAAGTGCTTCTATATGCCAGGTGACATGGTTACCATTTTACAGATGACTAAACTGAGGCCTGTATGGGGGAACTCACTTGCCTATTGCCATGAAGCTGGCGGTGATGGAACCAAGGTTCCAAACTCAGCAGTCTGTCCTCAGAGGCCCTGTTTCCTGGCAGTTTCTGGTCCTGGGATCGTGAGCTTTATGGCAAGTGCTTCTGCATTCATTACCAGCCCTCTCACTCTTTCTATCTGCAAGGCTGGCTTTTTTGAGAAAACAGCATTAATTGTTGACACATGATGTTCCTGTTGGTCAGTGGACTTACTGCTCCTGTTCCGTGATTGGGGCTGATCTGTCTCCACCACAGCAATGGTATTTGGCAAGCTCATCACAGAAGTGACACCTACATTAAAGATGCCAGGTCAAGAGGAAAGCACGGGGGTGCCAGGTTGTCTGTGGAGTGGTCACCCCAGGGAGAGGATTGAGGGTTGAGGTTGAAAAGAGCCGCCTTTGTTCAAAAATGCTCTGGAGCTTACAGCACAGCTGGGTGTCTGCGTGGGGCAGGAGACTTACCCCCAGCGCCTGACGTCAGGAGGGAGCCGGGATCACATGGCCTCAGCTTTGCCCGATGATGAGGCTCCATCGTGAGGAGACGGGGTATCCCCAAGAGGCCTCACTGACTCTGAGGACAGTCTTTGCATTTTGGGCTGCAGAGAGGCTAGGCGGGATTCCTGACCACACTCTTAGAGAGTAAGGTGCTGGGTGCCCTGAGACAAGGGGCTGCAGTGGGATCTGGGCCCTGGGTCAGCTCCCAGAGACAGGCAGCTGACCTCTACGGGGGAAGCAGAGTGACCCCACTTACACCCCTTCAAGCCCTCCTGATGGAATGCCAGACCTCAGAGGGTCTCTGAGAAACTGGAGCTGAGCTGGACCCCAAATCAGACTCCATGCCTGGGCAGCAGGAAATCAGCTGAGGGACTGGGGCTGCTCCAAAGGGGACTTCCAGCCTGCTCAGGAATGTCCTTGGGACCCCAGGGTGCAAGCTGCTGGGCAGCCCCCCAGATAGGATTTCTTTCATTTGTATCATTTATTGCATTATTATCGAACAAAAGCATTGTTCAATAACAGGCTGAATAATAATCTTCAGTGATGCATGGGAATCCCCTGGTAGTCCAGTGGTTAAGACTCCACACTTTCTCTGCCGAGGGCATGGGTTCAATCCCTGGTCAAAGAACTAAGATCCCTCAAGCCACGAGGCTCGACCAAAAAAAAAAAAAAAATCAACCTATAAAAAAAATAATAGTAATCTTCAGTAATGCATAATCTCTAGGTCTCACAATCTTGCCAGCTTAAGTGTTATTGGTTAAATTGTATCCCCCAAAAAGCAATGCTCAGAGCCTAAACCTGGTTCCGGTGACTGCGACCTTATATGGAAATAGGGTCTTTGCAGAGGTCATCGACCTCAGTGGAAGTCATACTGGATTAGAAAGGACTCTGATCTGGTGACTGGTGGCCTTATTAGGAGAGGGACTCGTGGACACAGACACGGAGACAAGGCCGAGTGATGACAGCAGCAGAGGCTGGAGCGATGCCACTGCTGGCTGAGGAACACCGAGGTTGCCCGCGCCCGCAGCAGCTGAGAGAGGTGGGGAAGTCCTTCCCGGCACCTCCCGTGGTGCACGGGCCTGCAGACACCTCGATTTCAGGCTTCTCCCCTCCTGAACCGCAGGACAGTGAACTTCTCTGGTTTTAAGCTGCCCCTTCTGCAGCCGTGTTTCAGCGGCCCCAGGAAGCTGAGGCAGTGCTATCAGCCTCGTTTTCCGAACGAGGACAGTAAGGCCCAGAACGATCGGTCGCTCTGCACAGAGGTGGCCCTGCCAGCTTGGCCCCGAGGCCTTTCTCCCATCTCAGGGCCCTGACTCTCCCATCCACCCAAGAATGGCCCAGATCCACCAGGGTTTCCTATGCGTCTGTGCCCACAGGCTGGCTCCCAGCCTGCAGTGAGGGGTCAGTCTACCATAGGATCTCAGCCTTCCCAGAGGCAGCTGGAGGTGTCGGTGCTGGGCAGCTCCTGTGTCACTGGACCCTGCGCACCCGCTGCGGGCACTGCAGGGTCAAGGGTGGTGCCACACGCCCTGATTGAGTTGTTGGCCTGTCTTGCACCGCAGTGACTCTCTGTGGATACCGGTGAGTCACCAAGGAGGGTGCCCCCCTTCCTGTGTCAGGGTCATGGCCGGGAGCAGGGCAGTGGGTCTCAGTGACAAGGCCCCCTAATCCAGGGCTGGCGCAGGGCGCGGGGCAGGCACCCTGGTCAGCACCCCACGTGGCTCTGACAGGCTGGTGCCCTGCGGCCCGGGCGGGTCGATCACGAGACGTGAAACCACAGCTGGCACTGACCCGGGGCCCGGGCAGCCCAGAGCTGCCACCCACTGACCTTCAGAGAGAGAGCGTGCCTCTTCAGGAATGGGCCGGACCTGGCGTGTGTGTGCGCACACGTGAGAGAGCGTGTGTGCCTGCACATGTGTATGCCTGAGTCCACTGGGTCGTCTGGGGGCTCACAAGCCAGAGTTCATCGCTCACAGCTTGGAGTCTGCAGGGGCGGGGAGCTCTCGGGTGTCGCTTTGGTAAGAATGTGAGTCCCATCACGGGGCAGGAGCTGGACCCTCACGGCCCGTCTCATTTTAATCTCCCCCCAAAGGCCCCGCCTCCAAATGCCGTCACACAGGGGTGAGGATTCCAACACGGGAATCTGTGGGCACACAAGCTTCCAGATCCCAACGGTGAGCGTGTTTGTGTGTGCATGTGCACGCGTGTAGGTGTTTGTGTATGTGAGGGTGTGAGAGTGTGCATGTACACGTGTGTGTGTTGTGCGTATGTGACTGCGTATGTGTGAGGGTGTGTGGGTACATATGTACAGGTGTGAGCGTTGTGTGGTGTGTACTTGTGTGCATGTGCGCATGTGTATGTGTGTGCGCGTGTGTACTTGTGTGTGTGCGTGTGTGTATGTGTACTTGTGTGCGTGTGTACTTGTGTGCGTGTGTGTGCATGTGTGCATGTGTGTGAGCATGCGGCGGGGCGGGCCGTGGACGGCAGGGGGACGGGGCAGAAGGCCTGAGCGCCCAGGAGGGCAGTGACCTGCCCGCTCCTCTGCAGAGCCATCCTCCTGGGAAAGGGCCTGTGTTTGGGGGGGACGGTGCCCTGCTTGACTCGGAGTGTGCTGCCACCTAGTGCCTGTCTGGCAGAAGGACAGCCTCCTGAGAGCATCTCCCTCTGACCTGGTGGACGGCCAGCTGGCTCTGGTCCTGAGTGTTTGGTCTCTGGGCTCGGACAAGGAAGGACACAACGCAGCAGGCAGAGGTCGGTGGGAGCTGAGAGCCCAAGCCCACCCTCGGAAGCCCCGTCTGTGACATTCAGCCCCAAACCAGGGTCCTCAGCCCCCTGCTGTGAGCGGGGCCCTGATGGGTCCAGGCATCAGAGGGCGAGGACCGATCCCGGCCTCCTTTGCCGGGGGCGTCCCCACTGACCCTCCCGGAGATCAGTTCCCCTCCAGCAACGTCACTTGTCATCAAGATTCCAGCAAATTCTCTGAATGTCAGTGAAACGTCACTGTGCTGCTTTGTCTGAAGCTGCCGTGTGACATTCTCACTCTCCACAAATGCGCGTGGAAATTACTGGAGCCTTTTATGGGAATAAGGAAACACACTAAGCGCCTTCCCCATAGGGGGTCCCCTCGGGGTCCCAGGGCTCTGCCTGCAGACAAGTTCCCCAACCTCTGGGGTCACTCATCCACTTTCTACTTTGCTCCAATTCCAAGAAAATTGCATTGTATCATTTTTAAATCTAATTTATTCTGAAAGCATACTTTTCCATGCCTCCTCAGACAGTGCTTACAACATCATTTGATGGCTTATTACTATTATTCTTTGTTTAACAACAGTCTGTTCAGGTTTTTTTTCTTGTATGCCACAGGACAGGATTTAGGAAATCATTGACAGTATGCAGGGTTACACCATGATCCGAACACATAGCAGGACTATTGCTGAGTGATTCGGATTCCCAGAGGGGGCTCCGTGGCTGCCATGAAAGCATCCTTGTTCCTCAGCTCAGTCCTGTGCTCAGGGCCAGCCCCCCGCCCTTCCTTCTTTGGTGGAGACAACTGGTGGACCCCAGCCCTGTCCCCCATGATGGATGAAGCTTGTCAGACACATGAGGAAGGCTGCGGGGCCAGCCACCAGCCTGCACTTTCCAAGCACAACAAGCCCCAGTCCAGGGCCCCTGCCAGGCCTTGCTTCCCTAATTGCTACCTTTTCCACACACTGAGTGTCCCCAGCCCCGAGCTCTTAGCTCTGACACTGGGGTCGGGGCGTCTGATGTCACTAAACTAAATAAGACAAAAACCACAGGGAAGGGAAAAGTCACCAGGTGTTTGGACTCTTCAAACAGATGGGAGAATGCTGTGAGATAGGGACCCTTGTCAATACGAGGTCTTCTTAGGATGACAGTGATGAAACAGGAAGCTTTGGAAAAGAGCAAATAAAATAAGTCAAACCCACCTTATGTCCTTTTCAAAGTTACAGTCTAAGACTGCAGGGTCTGGCATGCCATGTTAACAGATGGAAGGGTCAGACCTGCCACAAGGACCAGAAGAGTGGAAGGTCCAGGCGGACGTCTCTCTGTCTACGGCCCCTCCCCTCCTGCCATCCCAAACCCTCCCAGACGTGCCTTTGCTAGTCAAAATTGAACATGTTGCTTTCCTTCTTAAAAAACTATGGTATCTCCTTAATTTCTGAATCTATAGGCCTTCACAGGCTGTATTAGTTATCAACTGCTGTGTAACAAATCACAAAACTTACTGCTTCAAACCACAAGCATTTGTTATCTCATGGTTTCCATGGGCCCAGGAATTCAATAAGATTTTAGCCAGGTGTGGTTTAGAAAGTAGGTTTGTTTTTATTCAGGTTTGGTGAGACCAACAGATCAGGAGGCAACCACCAATGAAAAGATAGTTTGTTACAGTCTCAGATCCCAAGAGGAAGGGCACCCCACACGCTGCCACCAATGCCACTCCACACGGGGCCATGCAGGCAAGCAGCAAGAGGCCCTCACCAGACACCAAATCTGCTGGCACCTTGATCTTGGACTTCCAGCCTCCAGAACTGTGAGACATAACATTTCTGTTGTTTATAAGCCGCCCAGTCTATATTACGTTATAGTAGCCAAAACGGACTAAGACATTTGCTGTTTCTAGGAATCAGCCGGCCCTGGGAAGGGCAGTGTCTCCAGTATCAGCAAGACCCCAGATGTCAAAACATCAGGAAATACAGAAAATAAACGGTAAGATTAATAGGGGTGTTTCTGGCTCACGGCTCAAGGGAGCTGGAGGGCCCTTTTTAATGTCATTCCCACGGCTGTTGGCTGGAGGCCTCAGTTCCCGTCACATGGGTGTCTCCACAGGGATGTCTGAGTGTCTTCACAACATACGTCTGGCTTCCCCCAGAATGAGTGTCCCAGAGAAAGAGCAGAGAGGAACCACAAGGCCTTTTCATGACCTTGTCTCCCAAATCACACACCATCACTCCCGCCTGCTCCTCTATGTCAGAAACAAATCTCGGAGTCCAGCCCACACTCAAGGGGAGGGTAATTAAACTCCACCTCCTTAAGGGAAGTGCTTCAAAGAACCTGTGGATCTATTTTTTTTTCTTTTTTCTTTTTTTTTTTGCAGTACGCGGGCCTGTCACTGCCGTGGCCTCTCCCGCTGCAGAGCACAGGCTCCGGACGCACAAGCTCAGCGGCCATGGCTCACGGGCCCAGCCGCTCCGCGGCATGTGGGATCCTCCCGGACCGGGGCACGAACCCGTGTCCCCTGCATTGGCAGGCGGACTCCCAACCACTGTGCCACCAGGGAAGCCCTGTGGATGTATTTTAAACCCACCTCACAGGCTATTTCTATTCTGTCCCCCTTCCAGACCTTCGACCCCATCCCTTGCTTTTCAACCAAGGGCTCACATCAGAGGCACCTGGGGAGTTTTTCCAAATCCACATGCCCAGGATGCTCTAGTTCAAACATCCAGAGGAGATGTCCCGCCAGCCTCCTGGGGAAAGTGCCCATGTGACTCGGATGCACCCTCTGACCGTGAAAACTGCCCTGCAGGCTCACGACATGTCTGCCACTGCCCCACGTGCTGTGCACCCTGGCACTTCCGTGCACTCCAGGGGCAGCTTTCTCGGCCAGCAGGCCCTTTGTCCTCATCTCTCTGGGGAATACTATCCTCGTCCTCACCCAGCTGCAGGGCCACGGGCTACCGGAACCCTTCTCAGAGCCCTTGTCTGGCACAAGGAATTGCTCCCTTATCAATTTTCCCAGATCTCTCTGGATACACCTCCAGTGCGGTCCAGAGCACCAGATGGTAGCATCAGAGTGTGTGTGCGCTTCTTTCCAGCCAGATGGGGGGCTCCTACAGGGACACACATTTATAATCCTGTCCCCAGCATCTGTCCCCTGGGGGCGGCAGAATTATGTTGGGGAAATGAATAATGAAAAGAATAAAGAACGGTCAGTCTCTGAAATCACCTCTGAGAGGTGTTTGGGGAGCGGCAGTTTCCCTTCCTCAATGGTAGCTGAGTCCTCCAGACACTCAACTTCCTGCAATTACGAGCTTCTGTAAAGATCTGATATAAACTCTCCCAGCGATGGTTTGTTCTGATCCAGGGTGTTTGTTCCCTTGTCCTCAAATGTGCTCGTCTCAATTCTCCTGGTGACTTGCACCCTTTCTGTCTTCCAGCTCGGTCACCCCCTACTGCCCCCACCAGGCTTACCTTCCCTTGGACATTCTCTGGTCCAGGCTCACGTCCTGAGTCTCTGAAGCCCCACCAGCTGTGGGATGATTTATCCTTCCTTAAGGAGTGTCTCCTATCGCTATCTGGTTGTTTTATGTGCTTGTCTGATCTCCCAACTGTCCCATAAACCCTTGAGAGCAGGGCTGGGTCTTGTACCCATTTTGTCCTCCACACATGCACGTTGGCTTATACTCAGCCTTCAGCAATTGTGTGCAGATTGACGGATGTTTCTAGCAGCTCCACCTCTTAGATAATCTCTTCTACCTGCTGTGTAAAGGGGTGATTCCAACTGCATAGCGTTCCTGCCATTTCTCAATAAAAACATAGATACAGGTTGTCCTAGGTGTGGCGTCCAGGTTGTGGGAAGTGACGGACTCACCGTATTCTGAACTGGCTGGACCGCATCCAGAGTCACACGTTTGGTTCTAGGTGCCATGAGGGAAGGTTAAAGGACCCGAGATAGTTCAGGTAGTGGCTCCCATTTCTCTTTTTAAAAGGAGTACATGTTGTTTTGTCCATTATCCCTTCAAGTGCATCCCACCATGAGGCAGGCACGGCAGGACTATTTCTTCTTTAGCAAATAAAGAGACAGAGTAAAGGGCTTACTCAGGTCATAACTGGATGCTCCCCTTTGCTTCACTCACAGCGGCCTCCATTTGACCTGAAGAAAAGCGATCAGAAGGAAGACATTTGCGGGGCTTCCCTGGTGGCGCAGTGGTTGAGAGTCCGCCTGCCGATGCAGAGGACACGGGTTCGTGCCCCGGTCCGGGAAGATCCCACGTGCCGCAGAGTGACTGGGCCCATGAGCCATGGCGCTGAGCCTGTGCGTTCGGAGCCTGTGCTCCGCAACGGGAGAGGCCACAACAGTGAGAGGTCCGCGTACCGCAAAAATAAATAAATAAATAAATAAAAATAGGCAAAATATCTGAATAGACATATTACCTAAGAAGATATACCATTGGCTGCTAAGCACCGCAAAAAAAAAAAAAAAAAAAGAAGGAAGACATTTGCGCTGTCCACGGAGACTTGAGGTACATCCTAGAAAACAGACTTGTGGAAGGGGGGTGGGGGAGGGATGGGTTGGGAGTTTGGGATCAGCAGATGCAAATTATTAGATATAAGATGGATAAACAACAAAGACCTACGGTAGAGCTCAGGGAACTCTATTCAACTTCCTGTGATAAACCACAAGGGGAAAGAATATATATGCATAACCGAGTCACTTGGCTGTACAGCAGAAATTAACACAACATTGTAAATCAACTATGCTTCAATTTTTTAAAAAAGATACTTGAAGGATGTCCAAGTAAACAGTGAGGAACAGGTGTGTCCTGTGTTCCGTAGGGCATAACCAGTATCAGAAAGGTGCACGGCCAAGGTTGACCAACAGAAGGAAAACATTCTAAAACCTTGATTTGACTAACGATGAACTAAGATGCTTCATATCCAAGGGAGTTGACTGAAATTTTTAGCATGTAAGTAGATGTTACCTTCAGATCACCCATCAGAAGTCCTACAAACGCAATCGAAGAAAAGCAGCTGGGTCTGATCCAAATTTTCAATTTTGTGCAAACGGCAGAATGTTTGGAATTCAAGAAGGTTTCCTTCTTTATAGAATCCCATGGACAACTGAAACAGTTCCTTCCTTTATATGACAGTTAATTTGTATTAGCATAAAACATGCCTACATACATTTGCTGGCGTATACTGTACGTTGCATGAGCACACATGTTTGTGAAAATAAAGTTGACTGTTTTTCTTTTCGTGTTTGTTTTCTATTCTGTTTTTTTATTTTGTGGTGTGTAATTGGAAAAGAGGGGGCAAGCACAAAAGATCTAAGAAAAACTAGGGAAATTTTTAATGAAAAACTTTTATCTGTTTCATTTTGTCTTTATGTATTTTTCTGACATCATCTGACATTTTGTCGGCTGAAAACACGCTCTTTTGTGGACCACAGCTCAGAGCTCTTATGGCAGGTAGGGTCTCAGGTCTCACCCATCACCTAAAACCTGTAGTTTTACGGTTTGATCAACAAAGATTCCTTTCTAACTTATAAAGTGGTGATTCTCAAAATATGTCCACAGCCCACCTACAGGCAAAGAATGCCTTCCTGAGAAGCTGAGAACTAATCCTTTCTTTAGTCATTATGGGCAAATGATGCATATGTTTGTAGATACTCTCTTGCATTAAGACTGAGGACAAATCACCAGTAATCTAATGAGAGGAAATGAAGAGTTACTTCAATGGAAATTCACTAATTAAAGTTCCCACGTTTTTAGAGTGTCCCGAAGATGCTGCTTTAGCATTTAACTAAAATTTCTGGGCGTCATGTCATGTTTGACTTGCTTTAGAGTTTAGGCAAATGGTAAGCATTCCACCATTTTTCACAAACGAGGCCCTTTTATGAGTGGTTCAATTGCCGCTATTTTTGCTTTTAAATGATCACATTTCACTTAATTAGAAATTTACTTGTGGGGACTTTTTTAACTCTACAGAGGTTAGTGATTTGAAGTTGCATTAAAAATATTTTTAGCATATAATTTTCCAATCTGGACAGGATGAATTTAGTTCTTACGGGCTGTATCCACCGGCCTCACTATGAAAATAGTTGAATATTTCATCGCTCGTCCCACAGAAACAAAGACAAACACAACAACACTTTGTTATTATCAGTGAAATCCTTTTCTTCTGGAAAATGGAGATGTACGAATAGGCGAACTGCGTTGAACGTTTTGAGAACAGCTCTCTAGGCTACACCCAACTCTCCCAACCCGCCCCAGCCTGCCCGGTGGTTTACACTGAAACTTAGTGAAGACTGTCATACGTCCCTGTTCTCCGTGATTCTGTAGAAATGAGGGCAAAGTCATACAACAGTGGAGGATGGTTTTACCATCCATTTCACGTCACACACCGGTGCGTAAGCCTTGCCCGGTGCCAGGTCACCCACCTGCGATGCCCAGCAGTGCTGAAGGATGCTGTACGGAGATGTTGGCACATTGTGACGCTGTGTTCCCTTGCTTTTCCAAAAGCAGCGAGCCAGGTCCATGGGCTCTGTGGTGGACAGGATGACAACATCCACGTCCTAGTCCCAGGAACCCATCAATGTGTTCCCTTCCCTACCAAAGGGCTATTAAGATTGAAAAATGCAATTAAGATGACTAATCAGTTGAACTTAAAATAGGGAGATTATTATAGGGTTATCTGGAGGGGCTCAATGTAATCATAAGGGTTTTTAAAAGTGGAGGAAGGAGACAAGAGGAGAGAGTAGGAAGGAGCTGTGACCACAGAGACAGAACCAGAGTGATGAGATGTAAAAAACAAAAACAGAAAAACCCCATGGGCATTGCTGAGAAGTTGGAGGATGGGGTTACAAGCCAGGGAGCGTGGCGGCCTCTAGAGGCTGGAAAGAGCAAGGACACGTATTCCCCACCGGGGCCTCCAGGAAGGAACCAGCCCTGCAGGACCCCGACCTCAGCCAGGGGAGACCCAGGTCTGACTTCTGACCTGCGGGGCTGTAAGATACTAACCTTGTGTTGCTCTCAGCCACTAAGTCTGTGGTGATTTGTTACAGCAGCCGTGGGAAGCTAATGCAGGCACCAGCCGTGGGAAATATTGTTTTCTGAGATCCTTGGTAGACAAAGGGCTTGCAAAACAGGGACAAAAACACACGGAAAGATGGAGCAAATTTTATCAAGATTACCTTGATTTTTTAAATAAGGAAAGTTTGTGTGCACTGAATTAATCCCTTTGTACTCTACTCCCCTATTTCATCCCTGGCTAAGAAAACTCACCTCTGTGTGTGTGCGTGTGTGTGTGTGCACGCACACGTGTGTGTGTTCACGCATTCCCTCAACTAGTACACATGTATTTAGAGCAGTCTATGAACACGAAACTGGAGTCAAGGAATTTTTTTAAAACAAAAGATAAGACTGACCCCCTCCTCAAATAATTCATAGTTTAAAGAAGGAGGAAAAGTGATGTGCATGATAAGTACCACAGTGCGAAGGCAACTGGGGAGTATCACAACATGACATGCCTGGGGAGTGTCTCAGTGTGATGTGGCTGTGAGTTTAATTTAATTTGAATTTATGTTAAAAATTCTACACACCAAGGTTAAATTTAAAAATTTTAAACCATAAGAAAAATCAAAGACAAAGCTAAAAATATTTGCAATTTTTATCCCAGAACTTCTCAAAAATCACCTGAATAAAACAAAAACTAAGCACCCCATAGATAGTTACACAAATGACATGAACCACTGTTTCAAGAAAAAAAAATCAAAGCATCCTTTAATGTATTAAAAGGTGCTCAACCTCACTCATAACCTCATAATGAAAGAAATGAAAACAGGCACTTTTCACCTGTAGGTACTTCTAGAAAGCTTAATCATACATTCGGTTGGAGGCTGAGACATCATTGTGAGCACCGCTGGCAGGAACTGCAGTCTGGACCCTCGTGAAGGGAAGATTCACACCATCGGGCGGAATTTCGAACACTGATGCTCTGTGACCCAGAAATCAATTTCTAGGAAGTTACTTTGCGGATATACTTGCCAGGGTTATTTATGGCAGGATTTTTTGTAACAGTAAAGTGTTAGAAAAACAACCCAAAAGTCCATAAATAGGGGACTAGCTAAAATGAGTATGATGCGTCCGTATAAGGACGTGTGCAGCTGTAAGGAAGAATGGAGAGGTCTCCGTGAAGTGAGGCTTCGGGATCGCCAAGGGAATAAACTAATAGTAAAAGAAGCCACGCTCAGAAGTGCGCATACTATGAAAACTCTTGTTTTAAAAAAGAAAGAAAACTATACACATGGTTTTTGTTTTCTTTCCTATGCATTCACAAACACTGGACACATATAAGCGGTAATGATAGACTTTTCCTGGGGTGATGGCAAGACAGCATGAGCAGGATGTGGGAAGGTGTCAGGAGAGAGGCTCCTCAGTGATTCTCTTTTTATATATTTTAAAATCATGTGAATATGTTACTTATTCAAAAATTTACTATAGTTTTTTTTGGGTTTTTTTTTTTTTTTTTTTTTTTTTTTTT
>NW_006782535.1:1374388-1408220 GCF_000442215.2 Lipotes vexillifer | reverse complement strand
TTCCCTGATGATCATGTTAGTAAGAGAGCAGTGTCAACGGAGCACGTGTTGTGTACCAGGCAGGGGGCCCAGCAGTCTATGTTATGCCACTTCCTCCATGGTTAGATTAGATTAGAATGCCCATTTCACAGGGGAACATACTGAGGCCTGGACAGGCAGAGAGATGGCCCCAAGCTCACAGCAAGTTGACACAGAGCAGGGGTTCAGACCCAGATCCCCATCACTCCAAGGCCTCATCCACAGGCTGCAGTGGTGCCCCACCTTCCCCCCGATCCCTGGTGCAGTGGGACCCTCCATCAAAGGGGTTTACTGTGCTTTGAGGACGAGTGATCCCCGGAGAAGGTGGCATCGAGGAGACACGGGGCGGTGAGGTATCTGGGAGATCCACACTCAATCAGCTCCTCTGGAACATTCTAGGTGATGTTTGAGGTTGCTTTTGTGAAAATTAGCAGAAACCCATCTCAGAAAGGCTATTTCTCCCCGGCATGTTGCCGCCAGACTGGGCTCCCTGGAAACTGTTCTGCGTCCCCAAGCATTTGTGGATCACAGAGGACAACAGTCTGCCAGGCAGGGCGGGCGTGTTCAATAACCCACATGGGAGTGTCCCAGGGCTGCCAGAACAAAGTTACACCAACGGGGGCTTCAAACCACAGAACTTGATTCCACCCTGGTCCTGGCGTCCAGGAGTCTGAAATCAAGGTGTCAGCGGGGCAGTGAGCCCTCCGAGGCTCTAGGTGGGAGCCTTCCTCCCTCTTCCAGCCTCTAGTGGTCGTGGTGTTCCTTGCCTTATAGACGCATCTCGCCACCCTCCGCCTCATGGTCCCGCGGCGTTCTCCCCGCGTGACTCTGTCCTCACGTGGTGTTTCTTCTTCCAAGGACACCAGTCGTATTAGGTTAGTACCCACCCTACTCTATTAATACCTCAGCTTATCTCATTACTCCTGCGATGACCCTATTCCAGATAAGGTCACAGTCACAGGTAACCAGATTTAAGATGTGAACATATCTTTTTGGGGAGACACTATTCAAGCCATAATAATAGAACATAATCAGGGAGCGGGAAGTTCTGTGCAGCTGTTTTAGACAAGAGTCTGTGAAACTGAGTCATTAAGTTACCGCTTTACTATCTGTAATGCTAATTTTCAAGAACATATAGATTGGGTGAGGTATTGGACAAGAAACCTTCCATAATGCAACTGGCGGGCAGGGATTCAAATTTTCCCCACAAAAGTTGAAAAGAAACTGAACTACAGTTGTGAATCCAATGGCCAGTATAAAGTAGAGACTCAGGGGAACCAGTAAGTCACGAGGGAGAGAGACTCGGGCGCCCAGCTATGGGCGGGAAGGCCACGAGGGCATGTGTCCCCCCAGGCCACTGAGACTCCTGGGAGACCACATTTCCTAAGGAAACTGAAAGGCAAGGGTGAACTTGACAGTCACAAGGACTCTGCAGGGAGTCTGGCCTTGGACACACACCCTGGCAAAACCCACAGTCACACGGTTGGGTCTTAGAGAAAAAAATGCTTCAGTAGAAACTGCAAGAGCTCTGCCAGGAAAGGGTCTGTAAATGCAGGGGACAAACAGCCCAGCGTTGGAGGCCTTCTAAGGAGGCTTTGGCTCCTGGAGGCCTCAGGACCTCAGGCTGGTGCCTGGTGGGAGACCTTTCATGGATACAGCCTATGCTGGCTGCTCTTTAGAATCTCTGACAAAGGGCAGCTGTTTTAAGGTCGACAGCGCCTCTTCAGCTTCACCAGATCCCTCCTCGACCAGAAGTTGCTGGTGGGACCCATGAATGCCCAGCTGAGACAGGAGACCCCCCTCTCACGCACAGCGGTCCGCCCGTCTGCCCTCTCTCCACTCAGCAGATGCCGTACAGGGGGCTCGTGCAGGAGCGGGCAGCCAGGAGGGACATGGAAACAAAGGAAGGGGGAGAATGCTCTCCCAGTGTCCCCAGTGGAAGCTGGTGGCTCTTTTCCTGTGGGTAGGACATTTATCAATGACATGGTTTGTTTCTGGTGTCATCAGGGTGATGCCTCACCCAGCCCGTCATGAGCCTTTCCTGACTCTGTCTGTCCGAAAGGGCGCTTTGCTTTGTGAGTTCCAAGAAAGGGACTTGCCAAAACTGTCTTGAAACACAACTCCTCTGTAAGTTTTCTTTGTGTGGTGTCTATGTATCAAACCCCCGTGCGTGTTCTCTGGCCTCAGAATCAGGCTTAAAAGGATAGAATCCCATGTCCTACGGGCAGCATCTCTTTGCTTAGAACGGTGGCCACAGCATGGTGACCTTCCAAGGTGGTGACACCCACAACAGAGCATCAGGGAGACCCATCTGGGCCTGCCAGGACCTGCGATGGACAAAAATTTCCCGGGAAATTCAGAATTTGTCACCTGGTTCCCGTGTGCAGGAGTTGGTGAGGTCGGTGATCACCGGAACCTGGGAAAACCATCCTGCCTCACAGTTTTCCACGGAGCAGACGTCACCTCCCACAATTCAGGAAAACGCCTTTTGTTGCAATGGACGAGGCTGATTGTGTGGAGACTGCGTGTCTGAAAAAGACCTCACGTCTGAGCTGTGTGGGTCCCGGGCCACCCGCATTTCTGGAAGCGTCTCTGAGTACAGATGAATCACTGGGTGCCCAGGAGCAGGGCCGTCCACTTGCCTGGTCCAGGAGCCAAGCTGATCTGCTGAAACCTTTCACAATAGCTGGGCCAATTGCCCAAATGTTGCTGTCAATTAGCTCTTAAGACGCCACTTCAAAGAGGGAGCTCCGATGGGGATAATTGAAAGGGAGTGCCATGTGGGAATGGGGAGGGCTGCTGAGCTGCTGCCCAGATGATGAATATTAATAGAGTACCTACCATCCAGACGTCAGTATGTGATGCTCACACTGGCTCCTTCTGAAAGGAACAATGAGGCATGAGTGTGTGTGTGTGTGTGTGTGTGTGTGTGTGTGTGTGTGTGTGTGGTTATTTTCAGCAGCCTCGGAGAAGAAAATGATGAGCCAGGAGCTGGAGCCCCGGCTCCTCGCCTTCTCTGGGGAGCACTCGAACTTGAGGGCCAGTCTCTGCAGCCAGACCCCCTGTTCTAAGGGCCCTGCCCCTGAGAACTGAATTCCCACCCTGCTGTCCTGACTCACCCACCCCGTACAGAACAGGCTCACCCAGAACTCCTCTCTGTGCACAGAAAACCCTGTATCAGTCAGTTTGTGCTGTGTAACAAAAGGATTCTGAAAATCTCAGAGGCTTCTACGACCTTGTTTTTCTTGCTCACGGCCCACAGGGCCCTGAGAGTTTCTACTCCATCGTGGGTCAGCTGGGCCGGGTTCAGTCTGATCCACGTGGTCAGCATCCCTGATGGGCGGCTCCCTGAGTCACCTCTCCTCCTGGCAAAGTCAGGAGAGCAGGAGGGGTGAGCAGAAGCACGAGGCGCCCCTCGAGTCCCTGCTGCAGAGCGGGACAAATACCGCCACCAAAAGGACCACCCACTGAAGTGAGAGGGTCCTGCATGGTCCCCAGGGATGCGTTTAGTCCAGGGAGGGAGTGAGGACTTGGGGGCAGGGATGGGATCAGCCTCATGACAGAGGGAATAAAGGGGAGGGTGCCCTGGATAACGGCGAGAACTTGACCTCCTGCAGACGCCTTCCTCACTAAGGCAACGCCAGCCCGCCAGCTGAGCCTCCCTAGAACCTAGATTCTGCCCTTCAAACCACTTACAGAACCACTGCTTTGGCCCTGGAACGCCTGTGCTGGTCCTATTACCTGAGTTCTTAACGCCCTGAGAAACGGGGCTGATGAACTCACTCACGTGCAAGGTTCCTTGTGTGCACACGGGTGTGTCCCGGCTCCCTTGAGGGCGTACTTGACACCTGACGCTGTCCTGAGCAGTGCAGAGCCCATGCCGAAGTCCTCCTTACACCCGGACACCCGACCCCGACACCCTGGACTCCCAGACACAAAAAGACATCTCTTCTCCTTTGGAGATGCAAACAGGAACATCGGAATTCAGCAGCAAGCCACAGTCACACCAGAAAAGCTCGATTCTGTGTCCTCCTCAGTCATTTTGACAAGCAAGCACAGAAACCACCAAGAAAGTTAATGATAATGAGAGTGCATTTTCTTTTTTCTTTTTTTTCCTTTCCTCACGAAAGCAGCTACCTACTTGTTTGAACCAATAGGCCATAAGGGCAGACAGAAATGGTCACATCTGACTTCATGAGAGTGATTAAGCCTTTAGAACTCTCCATAGAAAACCATCCGAGCCTTTCAGAATTGCCACCTCCCAGTGTCCACATTCCTGGAGGCCGCCAGCCCCTTGGTTTGAGGCCCCCTTGGGATTTTCTAGTGACGTCAACAAGCGTCATGGCGGAGGGGCGGCAGGCCAGACTGGTGGAAGGGCACATTCTCTGTTTAATTAGAACAAGTCAGGAACGTCTCACGGAGGGAACAAGGCTCAGGTTCCCTAAAGGCCCCTCCACATCAGCCTCCTTCTTCCCGAGCATTCAGTTGCCATCGACAGAGCCAGATGAGAATAGAAACCTCACAGAGACTCTGTCTTGTTTTGTTGGGACATTTCAGCATATTCTCATGGATCTTTAAAAGGAACACAATTATCTGATCCTTCTTAGGGGCGATTAAACTGTGGAAGGAAGGGCACCTCCTGCCTCAGCCCCCAGAGCCTGTCTTTCTGAATCACATGAGCAATGGTTAAACCATAAACACACTCCAGGGAACCTTCCCAGGAGCAGCTGTGCCCTGTGCAGTGTGGAAGGGATGACATAAGCCCCTGGCTTCCCCAGCACCCCCTGTCCCTCTGGAGGGGTCTTCTCAATGTATTCCTAGTAGCAAATACAGGAGAAGGCGGGCCACTCCACTCAGGGTTATTTCCCAGTCCTGGAAATGGAAGGGAGCAGAGATGCTGAAACAGTAGCCAAGGACTTGTGGGTCCCCTGAAGTGGCCACCAATCCTGGTGAGGGTTGACCCTCCCGAATATGGAGGGTGATCTCACTTTGAATGGCTCCTGGGCTCACAGGGGTCTTTCTTGGGTAGACGACCGGCTTCCTAAAAAGTGAAGAAGGATTGTTTGCACATAGGGAAGTCGTAGTCTTAATACTGTACTCTGTCTGTCTCCCTGGGAAGTCCAAGGGATCGGGCGAAGTCTTCACCTGAGCCGGAAAATGTCAGACCTAAGGCCAAGAGACGGATGGTCGGTCCTCAGCACGCGGTTTGCTGGGCACTCTCTGGACCATCTCTTTGCCTCTCTGTAAAGGTGACACAGAGGCCACCATCGACCTGGTTCAGTTGTTGTAAAGCTTAAATGAGATGGTGTAGACAAAACACATATTACGTACCTGTCACGTAGTAGGAACTCGGTAATGCTAGCCATGGAGTACATTGTGAATCTGAGAGCTTCCCTTCCCAACACAAAGGCTGAGTTATCCACAATCATCACTCAAGACAGAGCAGAAAGAAATCTAGGCTACTTGTTGAGACTAACCAAGTCTGCTCACAAGGAAAATCACAACCTGTCCTCAGTCAACAACTCCGTAAATATTATTTCCACAGAGGGTTAAAGTTTGGGTTTGAGGAGTGAGTGGTAGCTTTGCTCATTCAGGTGGCTTTTAAAAAACAGGATGGGGAAGCAGGCTTCATTCAGCCAGATGCTTCTCAAGGACAAGCATACCAAGAAGGGCCGAGGAGCCTCCCCTGACGTCCATTCTTCAGAGGACAGACAACCAGATAGCTCTCCTGGTAGCATTTTCCAGGCGAGAGTCCCAAGCTTTCCTGGACCTCATTCTCACCCTCCTCAAGGAATCAGGATGGAATTACCTCTTCTTTTCTGGACACTGGCCATCCCCAGCTCCAGCTATAAATAGAAGCAGCCTGTCTGAGGGAAGGGCCCTCTCCTTCAAAACTAAACCACCCCAAATCATAGACCTGTTTTCTAAAACAATAAAAAAAATATAGGCAAGATCTCGATGGAACTATCCCCCCACCACCACTGAAAAAATAGGATGTTTAGCTTCAACGAACAAGAATAACTCTGGTCTCAAGAGGTCACAACATAGAACTTTTATATTTTTTATTTTTCAACTTTCAGTCTGGCCTCTGTGGGTGTGTTGCCTGCAATGCAACCCCGGGGGTTAAATCAAAACTCGACCTTTCACGTAAAGGCAAATGAAAGGCAATTGCTATGCTGTCAAATTGTAAATAACAAATGGAACCATTATTTGGAGGGTTTCCAGTTCTGATGAGCAGCAAGATTGTTACGGAAAATCTATAGCAGAGACCAGTGCAATTGTAACTTAAACTTGTGTGGTGATCAATACAAAGTCATCTCCAAAACTAGTGTGGTTCACCAGCAATAACCTGCCTCCGATACAGGACTGCCCGCAAGTGAATGCACGTATCAGATCTGTTTCCTGTCCGGTGTATTTTTTAAAAATACACTTGCCAACATTTGAAAGCAGCATAAAGTCCTTCCCAACAGTGAAAACAAAATCATCCATGTCGTTGGGCGAAAGCTTTGACATTTTAAAAATCATTACAGTGAAAAATAAACTCAACCTATAACATGAGCTACTGTTAGAAATCTTGTGCGAAAGACACGTCAAATAGAGAATGCTAAAGACCACTTGCTAAAACGAAATCGTCTTCCTTGGGCATCAGTATGGCTTGAATTGTATCCCCCCAAAATTATATGTTGAAGCCCTAACCCCCGGTACCTCAGAATGCACCCTTATTTGGAAACGGGGCTGTCGCAGATGTAATTAGTTGACATGAGGTCACCCTGCAGTAGGGTGGCCCTAATCCCAGGGCTGGAACCTTTACAAGAACAGAAGAACATCCTGGGACAACGGAGGCAGGGATCTGAGTGAGGCACCTACAGGCGAAGGGTGGGCAGCCAGCCCCACAAGTGCAACGAGAGGTCAAGAAGGATTCCTCCAGAAGAGTCCCAGACGGAGCACAGCCCTACTGACGCCAACACCTTGATTTCAGACCTCTCGCCTCCAGAACGGTGAGAATGTAAGTTCCTGCTGTTTTAAGGTGCCCAATTGCTGTGCTGTGCCCCAGCAGCCCCAGGAAACCAACACAGGCATATACATGGCATCAATATCATGGAAGGCTTGGGTCTCCAGGCTCTAGACGTGAACCGGCTCTTAAGTATACTTGCCTGGCGGCGCCCTGGGGGCTCTTGGGCTGGGGTGGTTGCAGGGGGGAGGTGTGCCTGCTTCTGCTGCCCCTTCAGCACTTCCTTCTACAACGTCCCCTGCCCTCTGAGCATCCTGGCTGCCTTCCTTCTGGGCTCTGACAGAGCGGGCTGGAGCGGTTGACATTTCCGGCTCTACAGATCTGCCCATCTTCTGAGCAATCTGAGTCCCAGCAGGATCTGGATTTCCCTTGGTTGGCCCTGAGCTACCCAGGGAGCATGGTCTCTGCCATTCTCTTTTCCATGTCCCCAGACGGTCACCGTGATGCCGACTGTCCTCCCTCTGCCCTCCTCCCCCTCCCACCAACACACACGTGGGGCAACACGGCTGCATCCTACAGGTGTGCTTCTGCACCCCAGGAGCACCTCCGTGAGAGTGAACAGCTCTGTCCCCCATCACCCCCCACTCTCCTTGGTGTTACTTCAAGAGGTGTATTGCATTTGCCTGTTTCTACTTGCGCGTCATGTGCTCAGGCTGGACACGTTCACACATGAGATACATTTCTACTCTACCATCTTCTCAACCAGACAGGACCAGTCTGAAGTCAACTTTGGCCCATCCATGCCTAATCTTAACCAAATCCCAGCCGTGAAACAGGTGGTAAGTATATAAGCAAAAACAACTTGTTAAAGGACATTCCAAAAGTATAAAGTGTGCACACATGTGCGTGCGCACACACACTCCGCTGAAGGTGATTTAAAACTGGGGCTACAGAGAGACACTTAAAAATTATTAGTACAAGGTGAACTTAGTGGAAAATCTGTAATAAATTCTATACTTAATTTCCTAGAGAAACTCAGTATCAAATCTGTGCCCCCTTCCTTGTGCACCTGTACAGAATTGGAGGTGACTCAGCTCCAGCTGCTGTAACAAAGGACCACAGTCTCAGCAGCTTAAATGACAGATGTGGGTTTCTCAGGTTCGGAGGCTGGAAGTGCGAGGCCAGGGGCCGGCACAGTTGGGTTCTGGTGAGGGCTCTCCTCCCAGCCTGCAGACGGCCACCTTCTCCCTGTGCTCACAGGCCTCTCCCTGGGCTCAGCTGGCACACACAGAGTGCTCTCTCTTCCTCTTATAAGGCACCAATCCCGTCGGATCAGGCCCCACCTTGACTTCACTTAATCCTAATACCTTCTTACAGGCCCATGTCCAGCACAGTCACATTGGGGTAGGGGCTTTGGCCTAGGAATTTGAGCGGGGACACAGCTCAGCCCTCAGCAGGGGATGCCCAGTGTTTTGTGGCCTTTTAAAATTACCCAACTGTTGCTGTTTCTGATGCCCCCCCAGCCTTCATTTCAGTCTTTGGTGGTCCCGGGAGATGCAGGCAGACTGATGACCTAAAGGAAGGTTGACCAACGGACTGCTTGCCGGGGAGGGGGTAGGGTTTGGGGGACCGGTAACATTTAGTGCAATAGATGGGGTCACCGGCCTGAGCACTGGGAACACAGGGAAGGGGGCGGTGCCCACAGACCTAGAGCAGCCCTAGGGTACGAGAAGGCTGTGGCAGCAGCTGCAACCTTTAGAGAGAAATGCAGCCCCCAGTGCTCCCTGTTGGGGCTGAGGAGACACCGGCCCTCCTTCTCGCCCTGCCCTCCCATCTCCTGCCTGGCCTGCGCTGGCCGACCAACAGAAGCCAGGGCCCGGAGGGTGTGTGTCTGCCGCCTGGGGAACAGAGCAGATGGGAGGCTGGAGATGGGTCCACAGGGGCCAACAACGGAATCCTGCAGGGGGTGCATTTCTAAAACTCCCCTTATCGTCTGTGGAACAAGGCGACGGCTTAGTAAGCTGAGGGCACTCCAGAAGCACAGTGGGGATTTTTCACTTACTTCTGGAATTTTGAGCATCTCAGGAAAAGTCCACAGTTCATCACCCTGCGTATTACTCAGTAACCGCAGGACTCCAGGAAACCACAAAAGAAGGTTAACCATGCATCTGCTGGAAGGAAGACATCCAAGCAAGCAGCTCATCATCGCTTCTCCAGACACCGGTTCATGGGTCAGGTGGGGACCGGGGCCTGGAAGCAGCAAGGGAAGGAGCGGCCCCCTCGGGCCTCAGTGGACAGAGAGCTCAGGAGCCTGTCCCTCTCACAGGAGGCAGGCTGTCACCACAGAAACAGGAGCAGAGGGAGTGGGGAGGAGGGACCCCCACTTACACCCCCATCCTGCCGATCACTCAGGCCCCGCAGTGCGTCCTCTGTCCACTGAGGTGGGGACCACTTGAGCATCCTGACCCCTCACATCACCCACTCAGGCAGCCTGGAGCACAGGGAGTCTGCATCACCGAGACCCAGAGAGAGAAGCCACCCAGTGCAGGAGAGAAGGCCTGGGGGCTGAGACCCCTTGTGTGGGGCTCCTTCCAGGCTCCTTGCAAAGCTCATACACAAGATCGCCATTTAAGCAAATACTGGTGTGAGGGACCCACACACCCCCTCACCCACGATGAAAAATACACCCATTTCACATTTAAGGGATCCTCGACCAGGAGCCTTGAGAGATGAGAAGGCTACTTTCTCAGTGTTCCATGAGATGGCTTTGCTTCTCTTCTGGGTACTTCCAAAAGGTTCAACAACTTATCAGTGACATAGAGGAATGACTGAGGAGAAAACAAGCCAAGGAAAAGAATTCTAAATATTGGGGGAAACTCTTGGGAATTACAATTTCACTCTTACGTCTAGAAATTTAAACAAGTATTTAAAGTGTCAATAATATTGTAAAGGATTAGGATTATATCATCTTATTTCCCTGTTAGGATTACACGGTCAATCTTAAACAATTTATTACATAAGGATATTTCAGCAGTTAAGGAACAGGGCCACAAATTCTTTCACAGCCTCTGCTCTGTGACTTTGCACTCCCTCCCAGGAGGAGGTAGAGTCCATTGCCCAGACCATGAATCTGGGGTGGGCCCTGTGATTTCCTTTGGCCAAGGTAACACCAGGGTCTAAGTCTGTCTGGGCTGCTATCACAAAATACCAGAGACTGGCTTAAAAACAATGGACATTTATTTCTCTCAGTTCTGGAGGTGGAGGGCCAAGATCCAGGCGCTGACAGGTTCGGTGTCTGGTGAGGCCCTGCCTGGTTCACAGCTGGCAGCCCTCTCACTGTGTCCTCCCAGGACGGAAGTGGTGAGGGAGCTGCTGCAGACTCTTCTATAAGGGCACTGATCCCATCTGTGGTGGCTCCACCCTCACGTCCTAATCACCTTCCTAAGGCCCACCTCCTGATACCATCACACTGGGGTTGAGGTTTCAGCACAGGGATTTTAGGGAGACACAAACAGTTCCCCGTAACAATCAGCCAATGGGGCATCAGCAGAGGCTTGCTAAGTGGCTGGGTACTGGGCTTCTCTCTCTGGATGCTCTTGTGACCTCTGATTCAACCACGTGAGCGAGTCAAGGCCAGCCTTCAGGAAGGGGAGTAACACATACCTCCATCCCCAGTCAGCACCACCAGCCATAGGCTGGCCGCAGACGCCTGACTGAGCCCTCCACAGAACCACCTGAGGAGCCTGGCCCAAACTGCCCACCACAGACTTGTCAGCCAACAAACTGGTCAAAGTCATGTTTGGGATGGTTTGTTACTCAGCCAAAGCTAGCTGACACAGCAGCCATTCTCTGGTTTCCTTGGTGATGGAGCACAACCCAGAGCCTGAATAGGAGAATGAAACACCAAAACTAGACTTCCGTTCTTGATTTTCCCTGGGAGGTGCGAGGTGTGGGAATGTTCCGGGAAATGTCAGAAGTTGTCACGGTGATTTGGGAGATCTGTCAGGATGGGCCTCACTGTGAAAATGAGTTCAAATAGGATTGAAAAATGGATTATTTGAAATTGCCTAGTTATCGGTTTGTTAGTAGCAATAAGATTCTTTCCCCATATAATTGTGTTCAATTAAATAGAACTGTCCCACTTGGAAAGGACAAAAGTGGGATGAGAGGAGCTGTCATTGAAATAAAGTAAAACAGAGCAAGATAAAGCATGAGGTAAGGGTTCCGTCTTTGGCTTTGGCAACTTCTATGCTGCTGCATGAATGCCTTAGAAAGTGTGAACAGGCCAGCAGGTGGAGGGGGTCTTTGTGTTTTAAGAGACACTTTCTTTAGTATAATTCAATCAAAGACAATTGGGAAAGTGGAAATGCCACGAAGCCTTATTGTTATTGTCCCATAAATCTTAAGTTATAAAGCTGGACTCTCAAGGGGTTTAAAATGGACAGTGGCTGTGTTGATTACGTTTGAATTATATCACCCCTAGCTCCCGGATACAGCCTGATTAAGGCATGACTTACTCTGCGGAACTTACTAGAGCACTAATAGCTGCTGGCCTATTTAGGAAATTATTTTGTCTTGACGAGGGCTGGCTGTCCTGGGACACCGTGTCATATGAGCCATCGGGGACCATGCAGTGCTGAGAGGATGCACTCACAGCCTTCTATTTATAACCGGCTTGCTTGCAGCCGCCAAGTGGTGAGAAGTGGATCGCCAAGCATGCTGGGAGGTTTGGGGGTCGTGTTGCATCTTCTTTAAACCGGCAGGTGGATGGGAGGTGAGCTCCACGTGCAGCCCCAGAGGGCATGGAGGAGGGACCAGGGGCTGTCACGCAGGTGCTCGAGCATCTAATGCAGGTCACATGCTGTTCTAAGCGCTTCACACAGGTCAGCCAACGTACCCACAACCCCAGGAAGTTCTCCAGAGGAGGAAACAGAGGGCAGAGTGAGTCAGTAGCTGTCCAAGGTCATTCAGAATTCAAACCCAGGCAGTCTCGTTTCCAAGCCTGCACGTTACTGCTGACCACAAACAAAAATGAACACAATGAAATATAAATCCAATATTTCAAAGTGAACTCAGTTGCAAATGTGCATGAGACGTTTTCAGTTTCCCCCCATTGGTCCAAAGCGTGCTCAGGTGAGGTCACTTGTCCTACCCCTGATCGGTGACCTAGGCAGATGTGGACCTTCTGGGGTCTCTCAGTAACAAGGGGAGTCCCGTCCTTAGTGGAGAAAAGCCGTCCTGCAGCCCCTCGGCAGCCCACCTGCCCCAAGCCCACTGCCTGGCCGCCAAGCTTTCTTCCAACCATCCCGAGATGGGGCTCCATGGATCTGAGAACCCACGAGTGCAGTTGGGAAAAAAGCACACGTTTATTTTCACCAGCCTCTGCTGAAGTGCAGCATTTCTTTCAGTTGCAACTAAATCCACAAACCAGGGTAGTATAGTATGATCAGTATCTGCAACCTAGTCACCAATAGAAAAAACAGATATTATCCTCTTATATTACAAGCATTTCAGATATTCTGAAAGATCATTCATGTTCATCAGTACTTTAAGATGTCATTACACCTGCCTCTACATCATTTATTTCATGTAATAATAAGGACGTATGTGCAATACTATATCAATTTTTTTTTTACTATTTTGATAACTGCATTCATTATAATCAGTTTCTTTATAAAGCCAAGTATTATTTTACTGTATGCATTTCTAAATGAACATTCTTTTGCTGAGAAGTGTTCCAGGGGCCTCACTGGGCCCCCCAAAGGGTCCAGAGCACGTGAAATAGACAGACCAGCAAACCCGAACTGGTCTGGGGGCACTTGAACAGCAGCTGGGTCTTCCTTCTCCCCCTGAGCTTAGGGTTCTGGTCCCCCAGGGAGGGGACGGCAGCCTTCGGCTGAATTGTGGCAGCACAGGCTGTGCCCGGCGTCTGCTCTGAGCCTCCTGGAGGCCCTGGGCTGGCCCTCCAGGGGCCCATGGATGAGTTTCTGTAGCTTCCTCCATCAGACCCTCCGCCTTCCCTGGAGAGCCAGCTCTGGCCTGTTCCTTTCTCCCCATGGGTGTCTCACAGCGTCTCAGGGCTGGCGCCCCATCTCAGAGGTGGCCCCCTTCGGAAAGGGCCAGAAGAGCTGCAGCCAGCTCCCTTCCCCAGGCCCGTCAGCAAAGCTCACAGCTCCAGGCACAGAAACCTGTGGGCGCAGGTGGTGTCCTGCTGCCGCACGTCACGCTCTGCTCCTCCCCTGGCTCCGAGGGCCCCGGTCCCAGGGTACTGTGATCGGGAGACGCCTGCTCGTCTCTGAGAGGGGCCCGCCCCGTCGGAAAGCTCCCCGGTCTCCTGGCTCCAGGGCAGGGTCTTGGCAGGCACCTTCTCGCCTCCCAGGGGAGGGGAGAGCATATGCCGCCCAGGCTGACGGCCCGCCCTCCCCCATCATCCTCCTCTTCCTTCTCCCTGGACGGGGCGCAGGTGGGGGGAGGGCAGGGGGAGAGTGGTAGTTGAGGGATCCAGGCTGTTTCAGCTGGATGGGATCTGCCCCCAGGGGTCGGCAGCTGTCTTCAGCATCTGTGACACTGGCCGCCTCTCTTTTCTTCAGTTTGGGCCCTCCAGTTCCTAGTGAGGGCAGGGGAAGAATCCCACCCACTGAGCATCCCACAAAGGCTCAGGAAGGCTCTGGGGAGGCGCCCTCTCTGCCAGACTTCTCCTGGAAGCAATGCTTCTCTTCCTCACACCCCCAACTTCATTAAGGATTCCAGGAACCCTTGCCTGTTGCAGCGGGAGGCAGGCCCCATCATCCCTATGCTGGCCAGGAGCAGAGAGACGGCCCTCGACCATGGCGGGGGTGAAAGACACAGGCAATGTGGACAGGATTTCTTTAAGGACCAAGGACGGCTTCTTAAGAGGAAACCATCCAACAACAGTGCAACCAACATCCATTCGTAATTCTTTGAAAATGTGCGTTCTCGGTATATTTTTACCGTAACGATTCATATTCGCAGACGCTGGTGAAAGAGTTCATTTTGTACATTTAGAATCATTCTCCATTCACTTTTCTCCCTACTCAAATTTTTAAAAAAGCATGAGCCTGGCCATGGATTCTAATTAGTACCTGGTGATTTGTTCCAGGGTAACCTCGTGAAACACTGAGTGAAAAGGGAGGGGGGCTCCTGGAAATTTTAGCCCAGCACCCTGTGAGGTGGGGCACTGCAGTGAGAGGCAGGGTGCCCTCTGCCGTTTGTCCTGGGAATTTCTGCTCAGTTGCAAGAGGTCTGGCTGATAAATATACACTGTCACCCTGAATCGGCTAGCGAAGCCAGTTTCCAAAAATGCTGCAGAATTCTCTCATTTGTATCAAAGAGATAAATATCCCCAGGGCAGAGTGTGCAAAGCTTGTCCCAAGCAGCGATTCAAGTAAATCACGGTGGGAAACGTTTCTGCCCAAAGGAAGCGGGGACCATTCACAGGGAAAGGATGATAAACTACGGAACTGAGTTTCAGGAGTCACCTGCTCCGCTTAAAGCTGCAAGTCTAAAACGGGCACTTCCTGATCGTGGCCGAATGACTCAGTTTCACCATGACTCAGCCCAGCTCCCGGTTGCCCAGGGGGTGGAGAGGGAACAGCAGATGCTGTGCAGTCGGGATGCAGAGCCCCCAGAACGGGCGCAGCTATTTCTGGAGGGTAAATGGGGACGGGGGAGCTCATGCAGGCGCCTGCTCAGGAAGTGCAAGTAGGGCGTTAATGAGAGGAAACACTCCCCACTCAGAGGCTGGGGATGGTTCAGAGCCTCCAGAACCAACCTCTCTAGGCACCGCCACACAAGGGAAGAGGCGCCCTCCTGCAGGTGATGCAGGGAAGACGCAGGCTGCCAGCAAACCCAGGAGAGCCCTGCGTTGGGGTGACCCGTCCCCCTGCGCACAGGAGCTGGTCCCCTGCAGGGAAGCAGGTCTCTCCAGCGTTCGCCAGCTGCTAAAGCAAACTTATCTCCAGACTGTGCTAGGAAATTTTTTCCCTGTCCCAGGGCTGCATTTTCAACATGGGGAACAAACGTTAAGCTTTAAACAAATCAGTTACAAACAAATGTGAGATAGATGCCCTGAGTGCCAGGGAAACTGTGACCTTGAGATGGGTGGCCCAGAGGCTGCGGGTGGGTGTGGGGAACTCGGGTGGCTGCCCCTCTCCATCCCACCTCGCCAGGGCCGGCGTAGAGGTGTAAGGGCAGCCCAGAGGAAAAGGTCCTGGAGTCAGCATCACCCCACGACCTGCTCTGGGAAGGGCTGGCTGGGAGGAGGGCGACCTGGCGGGTAATGCCGAGGCTGTAAATGGAACTAAGGCTGTTTCTGTATCATTTCAAAGCGGGGAGAGGCCTTCGCTAGTGGCAGGAGGAGAAAGCTCTTTCAAGCAGCATCGTGAACAGTGGGGCATAGACAGGAAAATTCATTTTCAGAAAAAATAGGCTGGTGAAATATTTCTCTCCATGTCTTAAAGGGAACAGTCTCACGTCTCTGGTGCGATCGGGGTGTGGTTTGGAAGTGGGAGAGCAGACTTGAAACCTTGAAGATCACTGCAAACTTGGTCTCCTTCAGAGCCCTAATTATCACGTATTTCCTGTGTATACATCTTACCTTGTAAGGGGACATGGGTTTCACTACGTCTCCTCCAGAGGGGTCAGAAGAGTCCCTGCAGAAGCAAGGGCATGCCGAGTAAATGCTTATGACCTCAGTGTGCGTCATTTCCTTCTATCAAACCCACAGGGAGACTGAGGGGAATCAGACAAATATAACTAAAATGATGCAAAGGGTAGGGCACTTCTTATGACACAACTTGTAAGCATCTTAAATCTGGAACGTTGAAGAGGAAAACAGCTCTGGAGTAGGATTTTGACAAAATCCCATGTACTCAAAAGTGACCCTGGGGGACACCTTTTAATACTGCAGAGCAATCATCTCAGATCTAATCAAACTAAGTGCTTTTTTTTTTTTTTTTTTTTTTGCAATATACAAATTAAGTTTAGGGAAATTTCTCATGCAAGTCAAAAGGAGGCCGAACACAGATGTATCCTCAGAATGACTGAGAGGAAGGTGTGACAGGAAGATGAGAGAGGGGAAAGGACCCCCCCGCACCCTTCTGAGGAGGGTCTGTGTGCTGACGCCGCCCGCAGCCCGGATGGACGAGTGATTCCCGGGCCCGCCCCTCCTTGTGCACGTTTCTCACTTAATCTCTCTCACTTAATCATCTTCAAGGCAACTCTCATGACCCCCACTTGTAACCCAACCATCAACCCCACCCCTGCCTATCGTAAAACTATAGTTTTCAAATCTATAACCTCATTTGACACACCTGACAAGTGACAGGTTTCTTCCGCAATAATTTTTTTAACAGAAAATTTCTTAAGGGCTTGATATTCATTTTCATTTATCTTGTACCTCACCTGGTATCTGGAAAATGGGAAGCACACAGTATATGAATGACGAAGAGTGGGTGGATGGATGAATGGATGGGTGGATGGATAGATGGAAGGATGGATGAATGGATGGGTGGATGGATGGATGGAAGGATGGATGAAAGGATAGATGGATGGAAGGATGGGTGGATGGATGGATGGATGGAAGGATGGATGGATGGATGGATGGAAGGATGGATGGATGGATGGAAGGATGGATGGATGGATGGATGGATGGAAGGATGGGTGGATGGATGGATGGATGGGTGGATGGATGGAAGGATGGATGAAAGGATAGATGGATGGAAGGATGGGTGGATGGATGGATGGATGGAAGGATGGATGGATGGATGGATGGATGGATGGATGGATGGATGGATGGATGGATGGATGGAAGGATGGATGGATGGATGGATGGATGGAAGGATGGATGGATGGATGGATGGATGGAAGGATGGATGGATGAGGGCTGCCTGGATGGACAGATGGGAGAGAAGGGGGGGAGGGATGAAGGAGAGGACCATATTTTTTTTCTTTGTAGTAAATTACACCCAGTCTGAGACTCTCATCTGGAAGAACTACAAAATAAATATGATCTAAATTTGCAAAGCTTACAAATTTATTAGTGGCTTGTGCAGTAACTTTTCCTTTGATGTTTCTGTGGCAAAACTAGCAACAAATTAATAAAAGCTTAATTTTTATACAAATAGTTTTATTACAAATTTGAATTTTTCAGAAATACACATTTAAAGAAATTACACAAAAGGCCTTAGTAGTCTTAAAAACGTTTTGGAGACTTTTAGTAAAATGTCGTTTCAGGCATAGTGGTCCAATTCTGCTCTCCTGCAATGCATCCGCTCCCCTGCTGAAGTCTGAACACAACTCACGAAAAACCAAGGAAGCCACCTGAATGTGCTTACAGGTAAAAATACTGATATTCTGATTCGACAGAGTTACTTCTCACACCAGGCTGCAGAATGAGGAATATTCATAAAATGAAGGCCTTCTAAGTTTGTTGCTTTTGAAGTCAAGTCATTCAGTTTGTGATTAGTGTTTAAAACCCTGAAGATATTTCATACAGAATAAAAACAAGAAGCTCAAAGTACATGTTTTCCTGTAATAGACACCACATCCGTGAAGCCGGGTTTGGTTTTGGCAACACACAATTTTTGGTTTGGAGGTGAACAATGAAAACTGATGTTTCACATTCAATACCCTAGTGTTTAAAAATCTCTGTTAAAGGACAACACAGGCTTTTAAAGGAAGAAACTATGTAAGCTTTATTTTAACAGTGGAAATGAAACTACAGCTTGACCTGCCTAATTGCTGACATCTATATAAATTACTAAAATATATATATATTTCATTTCTGCCTACTTGGGGGACCATCTTTATTCCACAGGAAATCCGTGACTTAAGCAGCTGCATAGTACCACACAGAGCAGAAAGACCGAAATTTCTCTTTGGTGGGGCGGTCGGAAGACAGGGCTACTAGGCCCCCGTCCTTCCCTTTGGAGGTTCCAACCATCGGCTTAACACGACTATTATTTGTACAGACCGAGGGACCTGAATTTTGAAACAGTTAGACAGTGATATCAACAGACGTTTCACCTGGGGTGTGAAATGGATCTGTTATAATACAAAAATGCAAACGGGCTTCGCCCAGGTTGGAAGGTCCCACAGCCCTCCTAGCACCCTTTGGTTTTCTGATGGGTCTCACTTCACACATCAGTGCACTGGACTGCAGAACAGACATATTTTTTATTTCATCAGAAGTGCCATTTGGGACTTCACTACGGGCAGCTTATCGTGGTCTTGGATTCTCCTTCAGCAAGTAGAGGCCAACGAAGCAGGGTGTGTTAGTTATGCAGATTCCTATCAGGCACCTTACAGTTTTCATACTGGACAGTGAGGTACACAGGATATATTTCTAGAGTTCGTTGCTGTTAGAAGGAGGGAAGAGGGCGGAGTAGCACCATGTTGTGAAGCAGCTGAGGGCCGGCTTCGTTATGTTCTCCGCATGCACACTTGACAGCGACTGACATGCGTGCGCAGCTCTCCAGCCTTCAAGGTGGACGGCGTGGGCTTCCTGAAAGGCAGCACAGGAGTCAGTGTCACCGCGTGGCTCAGGCCAGCTCCTCGGCCCCCTCCCTCCCATCAGAGATCCCCGAGGAACCACCCTTCACCCTGCCTCTGAGCGGGTACCGCGCTGGGGGCTTCCCACGGCCTCGGTAACGCCTGCGAGTTATCATCTGCATCCACCCTCAGGCCAAGAGTAAAAGGAGAGTGAGGGCACGGCCAGAGTCACCCACGTCTGTCTGACCCCAAAGTCCCAGCCACTCCCCACCACAGACCCTGCCTCTTCAAACTATAGGTTAACCTTTTGTTTTCTCTTCTCAACTCGGTTATAAACACCCCCGGACTAGGAAGACGTTCTTCTCTGAGACACTTCACACACATCCTAAGTGCTCATTAAATCATTGCTGAATGACAGAATGAGCAACAAATCTGGAATAATCAACCAGACCTCAAAATACATTCGTAACTTTTGAAAGTTGTTCATGCAGGTGGTCTGATTAGAGGCCAAAGACAGGGGAAGACGTTTAGTGTTCCAAATGCTTCCTTTATCCTAGGAATTCTGTTCTTTGACTATTGGAGAAGTGAAGTCTGAACTAAAATGAGTACTAATCAAACCTTATTCAAATTAAAGTCACCATGTAATAAGAGTACCTTGTCCTAAAATTGAGGTGGCTTACGTTAGCAACTTTGGTGAAAATCCTAGTGTCCCCAAATTATTTAAATTAATGGGATCTTACCTAGTTTTGTTTAAGAAGGCATTTCAGTTAATTGTACCAGGATGCTGGTTCAGAAAAAAAAACCCAAAAAACAAAAAGCCCATTGTTACCTGTTAACCCTGTAATGGGCAGCCCCGGGGGCTGGCGCTCATTTCGGTAGCTAATGGTCAAATTCTATCTGGAGAGTTGACGTCAAGTTCCCACTTGCCTAGAAAGTCTCGTGTGAGCTACTAGAAAGGCACCCGGTAGTTTTTTGAGGCTTAGAAATTTACGAGTAGTGAGCGTGTTGCTTCACCTTTATGATCTAAACTAGAAAGAGACAGGGTCATAGCAGAGGTCCACAGAATTCTCTCCGAAAAGGCTTATCTCCAGGGCCGAGAAGCACTTATTTGGGGGACTGAACAGTAAGTAATTGTTCAGCCCCATCGGCACCCGGCATCCGCTCCAGCAGGGCTACAGCTGGTACTAAGTACCGGACAGAGGCCTCATTATGTGTTCCCGTCCAGTACAGACTGGGCCCCGCTCCAAACTAACTTCAAGGTCAACGGCCACTTGGGACTGTTGTTTTAAAGGTGAAATTTTGGTAATGGAAACAAAAGAAGAGGTTCTCCGTATCCATTTCTGTGGCATTTGTGCTGAAATTAATTTTCATGCGCAGGCCTGAAAAACGGTCACTGATAACTCGCAATATGTACATCCAATTCAGCATTATAAACACCATGAAAATCAAGGCTATTCACTTTCTCTCTCCCTGCTGGTTAAAGGTACAATGCTTTAAAATGCTCTGTTTGCAGATTTTAGTTGTCTTAATGACGTTGCCGTGGATTCATCTTGAAAAACTGAAAACTGAACTTTTTTCTTTCATGGCTCTTCAGCAATGAACGAATGGAGCCCATCACCTAAGCTCTGCTTTGAACATGGTCTTGATTATCTGCCCACGTAGAACAGAACCAAATATCTGTTCCTATCCCGTCCTATCCGTGGAAGGAGGCTTCCTAAGGATTTTGCTGTAGCACCGTCTTTGGGACTTTGCACCGGAGCACGTGTACGGATCATGGACGACTGAAAATAAAAGCCACCGGGGGGCGGGGGGCGGGGGGCGAGGGGGGCACTTTACTTGAACATCTGGCTTCTTTCTATCGTGGCAAGCCAAAAGCTGTAAGCGTTTGCATAGTAATTGCAAGTCCCGCGGCCGTGGCACTCGATGAAGGGGGCGCTTCTGAACTCTTCCAGACAGGACCCAGGGGAGGCCAGGGCTTGGCCAGAACCTTCGGCTCCGGCGCTGGTGTGCTGCGGGGAAACAGGAGCCGTGAGCCAGAGGTGCCCGCCCACCCCGACAGGCTTCCCGGGCCCCAGGGAAGAGCCGGGATGCTCCCTCCCGGAAAGCCGCCCTCTCTGTCTCCCGAGGCCACCAGGGAACACACTGGCAGCCACACCACCCCATGGCCTCACGCCGGGCACACCCAGTGCCAGGAATCAGCCGACCGCTCCTCCTTGGGGGGGGAGGTGACTGGTCCAGCTTCACCAGCATTTCAACAAACGCTGTCCTCACTGTTTTCTTCTTGGAACACTGAAACCTCTTCTAACTTGGGGCGTGAGATGACAGCCAAAATGTGCGGAGGATGCTGGGACCAACTGATGTGACATCAGACTTTCTAAACAAAATTATACGGGATCATCAAAATCCTTTGTTCGCTACATTAGGTAGCAAAATCCTTTATTTGCTACATTATCCATTTTCTTTTCTTTAAGAAGAGAAAACTTAAACAAGAGAAAGGGAAAAGAAAGCTACTGTGGTAACTGTTTGTTCAGTTGGGTTAAAGCAGGCTCACCTGTCCTCAGAAACCAAGACGTAAAATGAATGACGTACAAACGGAAGATGTGGCAAAACCTTTACAGGACGGCTATTACGGACATAAGAAAAGTGAACTCTGGAATTTTAGAGCCATAAGGGACCTCTGAGGACAAAGCTAACGCCCTTGATTCCCAGATGAGGACCCCAGGATCCCAGAACATTCCAGATCACACTTCCCAGGCAAAGCTGAGATGGGAATAGGCCTCTGGAGGCTGCCAGATCCGAGCCCCTCAGCTTCACCACAAAGCCCCCAGGCTCAGCAGTGATGGGATGCCTGTTCTCCAGAACCTCATCATTTTGATTTGCTCTTGGTTTTGAGAAGTTATGGGCAATCGTTGTTCAGATCCTTGTATGACACCAGGACAAGGGACGGGGAAGTGACAGAGTGCTTTCCAACATTCTTTACTCCTTGGATCAAGGGCCTCTTCTGTCAAACTGAGACTCCGTCTAGTATTTCTTATGATAATGGAGTCGAAAGTCCAATCTGCCTTTGAGTCAAAGTTGTATGCTTACATCATTGCAAGTATCTTGATTTCTCTACACCATAGTTCTAACCTTTCTGGCTTTCTTGATAAAGTAGTCGCCAGGCAGTATTTAGAATGATCAAAACCACTTGCTAAATTTTGTTGTTGCAATTTTCTGGACCTGTTGAAGAGTCTAAATGCAGGATCTTTAACCTAGGAAATCCCAGCACGTCCGACTGCTGAGAACCCAGTACACACACAAGCACGTGAAGAACTTCTTTCCTGGCAAATTCTACACGGAATAACTTACAGCAGGAAAAAACAGTTAAGAGGCCACTTGCCCTGTCAATCAAATGACAAGGCTAATGTTGATTTGGGGGTCAAAGGTACGTACGACCTGGCCACACCTGGGAGTGTGAAGATGGGGCTGGGCTTACAGTGGTGACGTGGGAAATGTTTGTGGGGGATCGTTTACCGGGAGTGATTCAGGTGTAGCCTGATCGTCCAAGTTCAGAGCTTCTGTGTTTTCAATCAGTACTTGAAACTGAGGCAATAAAATAAGAAACTACAACGGGATCTCAAAAGGGTGCTGTGTTTCCTGTTCTAATTGGCTTTTGGGAGAAAGGGAGCATCGGCGGGTCTGGCATCTGGGGCAGCTGGGCGGTAGGAGAGCAGACTCACGCGGGAGGGGTGTGGACCCTCGGGCCCCTGACACCGGCCAGTGACCCCGCTCTCTTCCTGACTCTAGCTTCCGCTTCGGGGCTTGCAAGCGTTTTGGTAAACGTGTGCCCACCATGGGCGCACCCTCCTCTTCCCCCCGGGAGGCGCTGACTCGGAATCTCATCAGGTCTCCCAGCTACCTAGGCCCAGAACAGCCACTCCGTGGAAGAGGAGGGCTCTGAGCCAGAGCTGGACCCCCTGGCTGTCCCCTCCCAGGGGAGCAGGCCAGGCTCCTGGGGACGCTTTGCAGGGGGTCCCAGGAGCGAGGGAAAAGAGGTGGGGTGATTGTGGGCAGCTCTTTGGGGGAAACACGGAGTTTCCCCAAACACTTACCATCACAAAGGAGTAGCCAATCCAGAGCGAGGACCAGCCGCTGGGGCACTGCGGGATCTGGATGGTTTGGCTGTGCACAGCCATGACCATGGCCGGAGCCTCACACACAGCACACCTGGAAGGCACGGAGCAGAGAGGCTCAGCACAGCCGAGGGAGGCCTCCACCGGCTCGCCCCTTTCCCCATTATCTGCGCTCCGTCTCGCCACTCCATCTTTCTGACCCAGTGATGTGTTTTACCAAAGAGATCAGGTGTCCCCTGCTTGGACTCTGAGGCTTAGGGTCTTCTCACTGGTTTGATAAGCCTGCCTCAGTATTAAAACATTAAGCTGAAAACCAGACCCAACACTTGTCATTTAGCCATCTACTCTGTAGCAGGAAGGAAACTGGAAGGCCAGGTTGTAATAGGGACCATCTCCTGAGGCGCTGGGGCTGCAGGAGACTTTCGTGTTCTGCTTTGTGTATTTCAGTGTCTTCCAGTGTTTCAGCAATGAGTGTGGATTTCAGCAAACACGAAAAAGGAGATGGTGCAAAGGAGATGGTGCAAATCCAAGGGCTACCGCTTGCGGAACACGGTGATTTGTTTTAAGCCCTGAATCATCTTCCATGTGAGAAGAACATTTAGTGAATTATAGTAACTAAGACAGATAACAAACCCAGGGCTGGCTGTCCACGTGAGCCTCTTCCGGAGACTCTCTCCAGACCTGGAACCAACAGACCAGTGAGGGGACTCTGCCCCAGGCCGGACTGGACGCTCCCCAAGCCAGGCTGGCTCGTGCTCAGCCGCTGGGACTGCACCCAAGAATAAATGACAGCAACACACAATGTTCTGACTCAGACCTGCTCTACTAAGCGACCCTTTGATGGTGGGATAACGTTTTGTTGAAAAAAAGAAATTTAAACATCGGCAGTACAATAATTATATTCAAGTCACAAACTGAACAGAGTGCTAACAATGCTGTTAAATGACTATAAATGGTGTTAATAATTACACCTAGTTATGCTGGAACATTTGCATGAAAATGGATTAGGAGTGTGAAGGGGGCCGAAATGAGTCATTTGGTTTCCCGTGTGTGTGTGTGTGTGTGTGTGTGTGTGTGTGTGCGCGCGCGCGCACGCGCACACACACGCGCACGCTATTTTCTATTTTATTTGCACAAATGCAGATGAATTAAAGGGCTCAGCTAAACAACAGTGACTGAAATTGGCCTTCTACATCTGCCACCATCTGCCTGCCAGACACAGGAGCAGACATATAGCACAGAGGAAAGCGCTTCATGTCAGGCTCTCTCTGGGCTGGCGGATTCAAGCCGCTGCAGAGACGTGGTCTGGACCCCGTCCGACGGGTGCTAGGGGACAGAAAATCACAGATTTAACGAGCCACGAGGTCCCTTAAAATCCATACACTCTCATTCCCCATATTACCTATGAGAATATGAGGCCACAGTTAGTTGTGTCAAAAGGCAGAATTAGAACACAGTTCCTACTCTCATATCAGTGGTCTTCAAATCTAGAACAATTAAACAGTCCGTAGTTTTTGATGATTCGTGTCCGCAGAGAGTCGGAAAGTGCTTAGAAAATTTTGTCAGGATGACAGCAGAAAAGTTGGTACTTTTTCTGCTTAAGAGGAAGGATTTTGTCATTAACTCTTTCTAAAATTAAGCTTTAGGATGTCCCCAAAAGGGAGACCTCAGAAGGAACCTGTGAGTCCTGAGAAGTCGTCAGAAACCACTAAGTTAAAGTAACTGTGGGACCTGGGCGCTCAGAGACCCAGAGGAATGGGCAGCATTATTACAAAAGGGGATGTGAGATGTGTGTGCTTTCGGAGCAGTGACTTAAAGGATGTGACTTCTGAGGTCACATCAGACACCGTGCATCTGTGGGTCAGTTAACAGGGAGACGTGAAAACCCCAAAATGGGCAGCGCTGGGGCGTTTAAACAACTCACGGTAACGGGTCCACAGAGAAAAGCAAGTCTCAGACTTGAGGCTTCTCCTGGACCTGTTTCTGGAATGTCCTAAACACATCCCAGAGCCCTGTGTCCCAACCAAATCAAGGTCAATGTCAATTTTATCAAGATGGTAAATAGGAGACAAAAACGAATAATCATTTTCTACCTGTTGTCCAAGGAAAGCTAAACAGAAACACAAAGGTGGTTAGTGGTTAGTTCCTGCTCTTGTGCAGCCAGCATGGTTCTGAGCGAGAGAAGGCAGCACAGATCAGCCCACAGGGATCCCGACACACGGGAAGGACATCTGCGTTTTGAGAGGTGCCTCTCTGGAACTTACCAATGACCTTTCCTATTTTAAGACCCATGAGATAAGTTTTCTTACAGCTCAAAAGAAAAATCTTAGAAAGCTGTCAGGAGATATTTTGAGGTAAAGCCATCAAAAACCTGATTTTTGGGGCTTCCCTGGTGGCGCAGTGGTTGCGAGTCCGCCTGCCGATGCAGGGGACACGGGTTCGTGCCCCAGTCCGGGAAGATCCCACATGCCACAGAGCAGCTAAGCCCGTGAGCCATGGCCGCTGAGCCTGCGCGTCCAGAGCCTGTGCTCCGCAACGGGAGAGGCCACAACAGTGAGAGGCCCGCGTACCACAAAACAAAAAAACAAAAAAACAAAAATATCACCTCAAGAGTGCAAAAACTGGTGGGGTGGAAGAGAATGAGAAAAATCTTAGGATGTACACATGTTAATGTGCACGATACATCAGTATCATCTTTTATATATAAAGCACAGACATACAGTATGTCCACGGTGTCATCATTTCCTGGGGACCGCCTTACACGCACAGTTAAGTGCCACTGAACTGTACACTGAAAAATGGTTAACACGGTAAATTTTATGCTATGTGTTATGTCAGTTTATGTTATAGTTTTACTACAATTAAAAAATAAAAATCTTTTAAAAGTTTCTTGGGGGTGATTCCAAAAAGTATATCTTAAAAGACTCCTTAGGGAGATAATTATTTAAGAAAGAAAAGAGCTGCAAAGCCGTTCTAAAGTTTGCCGGGGACTCCAGCGACACTGCTGGTTCATGGCAGGGAAGGCAGCCACCCGGTGAGTCACACAAGATAACACGTCTTGTTCCAAAGCCGGGCCTTATCTCACCGAGGGTTTGCACTAAAATTTTTTAAGAAGATAACCGACTTTTACATCCAATTATTTGTATGACTGATTTCTGTTACAAAACTCAGGTATCATAACTAGTAAACGGAATGGCAATAGATCTGTTTGGGGGAAAATGGAAAAACACAAAAATAATCTCTGCCCTGGCTGTGAGCTGCTTTTCTTCGTCAATTATATGTGTGCTCCGATGGGCTGGACTCACCTGCTGATGAAGGGCCTGATGCCCTCCCCGGTGATGGGCGCCATGGACATGGGCATAGGCTCCGGGGTGGACAGCCAGTACGAGTAATCATTTCGGGAGGCAAAGTTGCAGACGTTGTTGATGTTACAGAAGAGGAAGGGCATTGTGCTAAACTTGCGCAGACAGCTGCCCGCCGTGCCTGGGGACGCAGGGAGAAGACGTTGCTTACCGTTCGCAGTCAGTCTGCCTCGACACAGAATGCAAGGGAGCTAGCCAATAAAGACATCTATCCGACCCATCCGCTAAGGTGGCCATAAAAATGCTTGCCAATTACAGAAAGAAGGAAATAAATGTACCAAACAGACCAGTATGATTGGAAATGAGCATTACATTCAATGGAAAGTGATCCAGGCCAAAGGGAAACCATCAAGAATTAGCAGGATGAACAGAAACAAAGCAGTTCATCGGTAGAGAGAGACCTTTTCCTGCAACTGAATTCTAGAAGGAACTTGACGTGCAGCTCCTTGTACCACAGCTAGCAACTCACTGGACCGTGTCTTTCACGAAATGCAGAGCCGTCTTTATATATGTCTGCAACCTCAGTGAAAGTTAGAGGTGTATAACATTAAAACATAATTTGGTGGAGCAGATCCGGAGAGGACTAAGAGAATGACGACAAACACACAGCCCTCTATCGATCTAAACTGATAGAAGGACAGAGGAACTGTGGACACAGGATAACGTGGGCATTTTTTAAAACAGCCACAGTAAAGCTGCTCTATTTTATGACTATGAATGCAAACTGTTAAGTGTGCATCCAGACACCTTGATCCTACTTGATAATTGGAAGAAGAGGCCAAAAGTTTTATTAATTTAAAATTTTCAAAGAGTCGCAGCCTTTATGTCTGCCTGGCTTCCCATTAGTAATATGGGGGCTGTCGGTAAGGACGGCCCACTTGGAAAGGATGGAGGGAAACAGGACTCTCTTCCTTGGCTAGGTCTCGGTGACACTCCGAAACGCAGGAGCAGAGCGGGAACACAGCCCGGCACCACCCGGCGCTGGACACGCGACGTGGAATGAACACACCCGTCTGTAGATGCCTCACCCAAGTCCTGGCCGTGCGCCCGCTCATTGCCTTGTACGTAGAGCAGAGAGTACCCGTGGTACAGGATTTTGGTCCCAGGAGGACACTGGGGGTCGTCTGTTGTCTGACTGTGCCTGGTCACGAGGAAGCCGTGATCCACAGACGGGGTGCCTGGGGGACCCATGGATCCCGGCAACCCATCAGGGCCGGGTGGACCCGGGAAGCCTCTTGGACCTGAAAGACAGCAGAGAAATACGCTTCCTCAGTTACAAACAGGCGAGACTCAGTACAACCACCACCTCCCTCGTGCCACCTCAGCTTCTCTCTGCATCCCACCTGGAGACGTTTCATACGCGTGGTGCTTGGTGCAACGCAGAAGCTCATAAACTCAGTCCAATGAATAAATGAAATATGTGAAAATATAAATATATGAATAAAGGAAGTAAATGACATGACTCCACGCATGTATTCATACAGCATTTGGGAGCTCCTCTGAGGGAGGATTATTATAGGACGATTAAAACGACCATCTTTTAACGTAGCTTCCCAGCCTTAGTGGCCCAAAGCCAGCGTATGGAATCAAGGGTGGAAGGAAGCTCCCGTGCAGGGTGTCCTCCTGTCCCCTGGGCGACCACGCTGCTTGCAAGATGTTCACAGGCCTCCTGCTGGGCTGGGCCCTCTGTCTACTCAGTTGCACCCTCAGCCTTTGGCATCCCAGCCACGATGGGACCTCTGAGGTCCTGCTTCTTGGGAGGCAGGTCAACTTTAGTCCATGCCAGTCAGTGGCCTTCTGGCCAACACGGCACAATCATCTGCTCCCCTTGCCCTTTGCTGAAATGGAATGTCTGAGCTGCAGACTCTTAGAAAACCAGATAGGGCCGTCCCTAATGGCCTTCTTTCAATAACGTCTGGGAGGCACTGAGCTTTGATAAACATGTCTCCCCACACAGAAAAGAAGGATGGCAACCCTTAGCTCCTCTGTAAGATCCTGTTTCTCCTAAGAAACAAACTTCTATGGAAATCTTTCAAGAAACACTTCCTTTTGCAGGCTTCCATATGCCTGCGCCTAAGGCTTCTAACCCGAAGATGCAGATCGAGGGTAGTGAGGTTGGGACAGCACAGCAAACCTACCAGGAGGTCCAAAGGGTCCTGTCTCTCCTTTCTGGCCAGGGGCCCCATCAAACCCGGGAATACCTGGTGGCCCAGGTAAGCCCACAGATCCTGTCACACCTAAAGAGAGGAGAAAGAATTCATGATCCGGTTGTGGAAAGCAATAAATAGGCCGTATCTGTTTCTTCCCTTTTGAAATGTCTTCTTTGGCCCCCTGAGAGGGAAGCACAGGGCCTCGGACTACAGGTGGGAAAGCTTTCCCAGAAAGCCAGAAGGTTAACACACACTCTGCAGACTGACACCCACACGGGGGGCGCCTCATCTCGGAATTCGGGGTTCTCCCCGGCTTCTTGCTGTTGTTCTTGTTATTGTTTGGCACACAGTTTGGGGAAAGGCAGTCACGTCGGGGTAGGGAGACATCTGATGCATTTTCATTTTCTCAGGTGTTTCCCCCCTCTCGGCCACGTTCCGGTGTCTCAGATAATGTTTAGGCACCGGGTTTATTGACGTGGGTAGTTTTTTTGTTTTCATGTGTATGGTTTATTCCTAAGCGGTTAAAACAAATTTTCATGGTTGCTACCTTTCTACTCTAAACGTTTTAATTATTCTTTATCTTCCATCTCCACTCCTCAGCAATAGCTTTTGAAGTAAGGAGTGTTTAGCCCCGATAATCAGAAAGATTCTAGCTTAAGGTGTCCGGGAACCACAGGGATTTGCACAGATCTTGGCCACTTGGGTAGAGCTTTTGGGCCGCCGTGGAGAACACCCATCCCTACAATTCTGGATTGCTACTTGCTGCACTCCCCTATCTCCTGGCCGGGAGAGATGCTTTTCCCATTCCTTTGCCCATGTTTTTCTAAGTGAACATAGACGTATTGAGTTGTGTGCTGCCCTAGCTTTTCTTGGACTTCTTTTTCTGACCTTGTTAGGCCTCTTCAGAAACTTCACGTGGTTTTGACATACACTGAAGGAAGGTAAGAAAGTCATCTTCAAATACGTGTTCACACAGTCACTGCCCAGAGGCTGTTGTGAGACATGCGGGTGAAGAGGAAACGCCGCCCGGGTCAGCTCCCTCCCGCCTCCACAGCCCTCTGCACAGCGCGGTTATTCCTACCTTGTTGTCCTTTAGGGCCTGGAGGTCCCTGAAGCCCTTTCAGACCTGCGGGACCCTCAGGACCAGGGAGCCCTGGTTCCCCTTTGATGATGTCGTATGGACCCGGGGGGCCCGGGGGACCAGGAAGACCTGTGGGAATCAGGGCAGCCACTGGTCAATTTCACTGTCCACATTCAGGGCAGAAACAGCTTCTGACATGAAACCCAATCAAACACAGTGCTTCTCAAAAGGAGAATCACGATCAGAAACACAAGGGACCAGATCCTCACGACGAGACACACGGGCATCTGCGCGTCTCTATTATCTATAACCTAAAATCCTGAATCCTCGGGACTGGAACAGACCTCGGACATTTGACCAGTCCACTCAGATCTGGAGGCCCTGATGGACCCCTGACCCAAGGGGAAGCTCATCTCCCTCAAGGAACCACCCCTCACGTGGGGAGCTCCAACAGGTGAAATTAGGACTTTTTTCTCGTATGTATCCGAGATCTGCCTTACTGCACACCAGAACCACTGGTCTTAATCTTTCAGTGCTGAGTAAACGTAAACCTCCTTCTGAGTAAACGTAAGCCTCCTTCGGGGTCCTAAAGTACACGGAGCAGCCACGTGAAGCTGGGGGCCTCGGGTCTGCCGCAGCCACCCTTTCCTCCGTGTGCTCGCTCCTCCCATGTTTCCCCATTTCTTTTCTCCCCGAACAATCCACTTCTCAGTGCATTCTGGTTGCTCACTCCCTCTCTTGAAACACGGTCTTGAAAACTAAACGCAGCCCTCGATATAAGCTCTGACCCGCAGAGACCAGGATGGGATGCAGACTCCCTCAGACCACTTCCTTCTAAGAACAGCTGTGTCTCTGGAGCCACTCGGCACGTCTGGTTCCCCGTGGAGAAGCCAAGGCAGCCCCTTTCTTAGAAAGAACTCCATACTGTCCAGCCACAGTTTGTTCAGCCTGCAAGACGGATTTCGTTCCTGATTTTTACGCCTGATTTCCGTCTGCCCTCAGAGCCTGTGAGATTTTGTCTCTCACCCCTTTCCACTGGATTTATCTCAGGCACAGATTTAACAAACTTGACTTTCAGGACAAGTCATTGGTAAAAATGTCAACTAGATTAGCCAAATATAGGAACCCTGCCAAGTGGCCAAAGAATTTTCAACTGCTGTTTTCTAATGACCAAATTCTCTTACCTTTAGTTCCAGGGAAACCTTGGTCTCCTTGGTCACCTTTAACTCCCTGAAGGCCAGGGAGGCCTTTCTGCCCTGGAGGAAAGAAAAACACTGTCTTTGCACAGAATTCCAAACGATAACCGTGTGTGTGTGAATACACACAGTATATACATATATGCACATACATGTACACATATGCTGATGTGTACACATACACACCTACATACACATACACGTATAATACACGCATACACACACAGTGAACACATTTCCAATTTATGCACGTGGAAGAAAAGAACATTACTTGTAGTCAGCTATGTAAAACTTTTGATGAAACTCTTCTTTCTAAAACCCAGAAGTGACATTTTTCCAAACATGCAGCAAAAACCATAAAATGGTCACAAACAGTGGAAGGGCACGTGATTCTGTTTTTGGTCACGATCTGGTTCACACGTGTCCCCAGCTAGACCACAAGATGCCTGCAAGCTGAGAACTTGTTGTATTCACCTTTCATTCATATGTACCTGATGCTGCAGTAAAAAAAAATCAAAGTGCCTGGAAGCTGGTAGGCACCCAATAAATATTTGCTTCAAACATTAAAAAATTAATGAATGGCCCAAATCCATGACTTCTCATTGAGATGCAAATGATCCACTGATTTTTAGTAAGAAAATCAGAATGTCTTTATACTGCTGTGCATGGGATTCTACAAACGGGGAAGCCACCCAGAAATGGCATTTTAATTCGAAGAGAACAGGATCTTGTACTGCAATGCTAGGTCTATCAACAGGAAAGCACCAGGGGCTGGGGCTCTGGTGGCAGGCAAATGTGTCTTCAAGCGGCATCTCCCTTATGTCTTACCTTGAAACCCTGGAACTCCTGGAGGTCCCATATCACCCTTAGCACCTGTAGCTCCTGGAGAGCCACCGACCCCCTAGACACACAAAGAGAACGTCAGTCGGGAACGGCTCAGGAGACATAGGTCCCTCAAGCAACTGGTAGTCAGGAAGTTGGGAACAGCCCCTCCATGTTCTCAAGTAGCTCTGTGAACAAATGTTGCCTTGTGGTTGCTTGAAGATGTAAAAAGAATGACAAAACCTGTGTGTGTGCCTAAATTAGGGAGCTGGAAATTGCAGCAACTTGCTTCAGCCACTCTGTCCCTTCTGCTTCTCCGCCTGTGTGGTAAATTCCAGGAGCAGGTGTAAATCTTACATCCCACTGCCCCCACCCCATAGCACGATGCCATGAACAGAGTCGAAACTCCCTAAACATTTGTCATGGCTACATCTCAATCTATCAACACCAAAGAACCTTTCTGGATGACTTTACTCCCAACGCTCAACCACAGTGCTTTCTCTTTAAAATTAGCTTTGCATCTTGTCTTAAAAGTGCTTTTAAATATGGAAAAAAAACATAAAAAATACTAAAGAAGGATTATTTCCCTTTATAATGCAGTGATATTTTTGTATTTAAAAATTATTATCTTAATTTCTAGATATTTCAACATAGTTGTTCCTTTCTCAGTATATAAAAAGTTGTAATGTTTCTTTACTTTACCTTATTTTAAAAAGTGCCATAAGCAAAATTACATGCACAAATATATATCTATATATGTATACATATAATGCACATATGTATACATAGAGATAGACAGACACTGAATGGCACTAGGAATAGGGATATATTTCTATGTTACTGAGGCTTTCTTTTTGCATCATTTGTATATAGATTTTTAAACCCAGGCATTGAACTATAATCTCCAGTAGTATAACGTTTCACTTCTGATGGTTTGTGTAAAACTAGATTGTAAAAAATTTTGTAATAGTTGCCTACCATGATGCCAGTAAAGATGGCTGATTACTAGCCAGAGAGAAGGGGCTGATTCAGGGAGGATCTGGGAGTGTAACACACATGAATACACACAGACACACACAAGTATTATCTTATGACCCTTTTCAAAAACAAGACCTGCCAAGGGACAACTCACCGGCATGCCCTGGAATCCTGGGTCTCCCTTGGGCCCTGGAGCCCCAGGAGTGCCCGGCCAGCCTGGGTTTCCCTTGTCACCTTTCAGCCCATCAAGCCCAGGGAGCCCTGGAGGCCCCATGGGTCCCGGAAGCCCTAATGGGAGACACAGAAGTCCCACGTTTGAGGTCAGAGGGTGGTTTTATGTGTAAGTGTCACTGGGCTGTGGTCGTCACCACTGCCACCCAACTGTCCCCCACTGTATACAACAACATCATATTAAGCAGCATGGGCCCTGAAGACATCCAGGCAGGTCCTAGAAGGAAGAATCTCCTCGACAGGCAGTAAACGTCGATATAAACACCACAGTCTCAGAGTCAAGTGCCCTGTGGTCTCTGTGCTCAGGGGTGGCCGCGCCGTAGGGCAGCCACCTGTTCATGGGGGAACAGGTGTGACAGAAGGTCGTGCTGGTTTTAAACAACCAGCCACACATGGCATTTGTGCTCCAGTCCTTTTCAGTAATGGCCCTTCTCCCCCTCCCTCATTGCTTGTTCCTTGAAAGAAAGAGCACGAGAAAAGCACTGACCCAGTGGAGGCCTAGGTAAAAGGGGCCCAACGTCTTAAGCAGTTTCAATGGTAATAAATGTTGCAAACTTCTAAATAAAAAGCTCATTTGAGAATTTAATTATTCCAATTTCTTTGATACTTGTGTATGTTTGTGCCTCTGTTTCAGTCCCAGCTCTGAACCTAGTGATACACACTTACCTGGCAGGCCAGGTTGTCCCTGTGGGCCCCGGTCTCCTTTGCGCCCCTCCACCGCGTGGCCCGGAGTGCCTGGCAATCCCGGCTGTCCCTGCGGCCCCGGAGGACCCATGAATCCTTGTTCTCCTTTGGATCCAGGAATTCCCGGGCTCCCAGCTAAGCCTGGGAAACCCACGTCGCCCTTTGAACCTAAACAGTATAAAGACAGGTTGAGGTCACGGTGAAATGCAGGGAAGAAGAGAAATCCAGTGCACCAAGGGGGAGGGAGGGGCTTCCAGAAGGACCCAGGAGGAAACCGGAGCTGGTGCCCTTCTCCCTCCTTTTTATTAAATAACGTGCCAGACACCCGCCATGGCCCACCTGAGGAAGAGAAAGCTTAGGGTACAAAGAAACTGTAACCATTCTTTACACTTTTTAAAGGTGGTGTTCTATGGCAGAGGCACTTGAATATATGTGTAGACAAGCCTGCAAGGTATGGCACTGCTGAAATTCAGGGCTTGTTCACCAACAGGTGAAGGAATAAACAAACTGTGTTACAGCTACACCATGGAACACGACTCAGCAAGAAAAAGGAATAAACTATTGACACAACGAACAGCACAGGTGACTCAAATTCATTATGCTGAGCGAATGAAGTCAGGCGAAAACGTACACGCTGTAGGATTCCGTGAATGTAGAACTCTAGAAAATACAAGTTAATCTACAGTGCCAGAAAGCAGACCAATGGTTGCTTGGGGTGCAGGTCGGGGGGGGGGG
>NW_006782535.1:1365426-1373915 GCF_000442215.2 Lipotes vexillifer | reverse complement strand
CGGAAGGCGGCCCAAGGGTGGCTTGGGGGCGGGGTGGGGGGGGGGGTCAGGAAGGAGCAGGGGTGGGGTGACAAGGCAGCCCAGGAAACTTCGGGGGTGACGATGCATTCACTGTCTTGAATGAGCTGATATTTTCATGGGTGTGTACATATATCAAGATTTGGCAAATTGTACACTTTAAATATACGCAATTTATTAGATGTCAGTGATACCTCAACAAAGCTGTTTTAAAAAAATTTTTTTAAGTGAGAGCTTGTAGAAAAAAAACCCTGCATGTTGTTTTAAACATATTACCCCAAACTTGCCAATGAAATGACAAAATTCTAGGATTGCTTCAAGGTTATTAAGAAAAAATAAGGGGAGGAAACAGGGTCACCGCCTAGAAGGATGGTTGGGCCCTCCCTGGGACTTCCCCCCACTCCCCCCCACCCCACTTCACAAGGCTATGAATCCAAAACACACACGCCACACAGTGGTTTGCCACGAGCCAGTAGAAAGTGTCAATTCGACTGTCCCAGACCCATAATCTATCACCCATGTCCATGTGCTTCCTTGTATCTGCTCGCCCTGCTCTGCCAGTGCCACGTGTATCAGCAGTTAGTTGAAAAGAAAGGACATATTTAGCAAATGTGTTACCTTTCTCTCCTTTGGCCCCTGGAAACCCTGGGAATCCTCTTCCGGGTAGACCTACGAGATAAAGGTAAGAAGTCCCGTTTATCTCTCCTAAAACAGCCGAGCTGCAGGAACAGCACAAAGCAATATCCACTCTTTGCACCGATACCATATACTATTTGCGAAACATAGAGAAATTAGTCCGTTGCCCTTTGCAAGTAAAATTATATTACTACAGTTGTTCTAAGATACCCTTGACTGGATATATATATAATTTAGTACATTTTCCCAAGTACCTTTGAGCCCAGAACCATTACAGCATTTAGGAGAAACGATCTGTACAGATGGATACTTATTTCCCATTACTGTCTGGAGACTCACCAATTGGCTTTTTTCAGATGACTATCCAACTAACCGCTATTCACAAAGGCAGTGCACAGAGCCAGTGATATTTGGGGCAGCAGACACCAGGGAGTCCACAAATGTGAGTAAAGCGTGTAAGGGAAGATTCGAAGGGGGCAAGTAGGTGTGGAGGCATTTCTTACGGATTATTTTTATAGGAAAATGAATGTACATAATATAAACATAAGGCTCATAGAATGAAAGAAATGAACTTTAGAAAGAGACCAACACTAACAGCCATGGATCCCCCTCCGTGCTCCTGCCCAGCACTATTTCCCTCCCCCCATCCCCGTGACTGAGGGCAACCTGCTTCAAACTGTTTGTGTGTCACCCTCTTGCTATATACGAATATTATTACATACGTGATTGTCATCATCGGAGCTCACAGCTCACACTTTTGCCCAAGTTTCCATTCCCCCATCAGTAACAGGAGCAGATTCTGGGGACTGAGAATATTCCCAGGACCGTTCCTCTAAAGGGGGAAAGGCCAGGCAGAGAAGGCAGTGGTCTGGGCTTTCTACGGTGTCTCCTTCACTCACCACTGAGAGCTCAGGCCATTTTAAGGGTAGATGCCCATAAGCATTTGTGGAATAAATGAACATCCTCTTTCCCCTTTTCTCATCCAATCCTGCCCCACTTGCCCACATCGTTGCTTAAATAGCTTTAAGGATGTAACTTATGCCCAGCTTACACCCAGCTCCAGTCACTTAGCATGGAATATAAGTCTCTGGGAGACGTTTACTCCAGAGCAGAGTCTCATTCTGCTGAAAGGGATATGGGAGCCCAACATACCTGGTTCACCCTTCTCTCCTGCCGACCCTGGGAATCCATCACTGCCGGGCTCCCCTTTCTGGCCTGCCGGGCCCGTGAGACCAGGCTTCCCAGGAAGACCTCAAAGAGAAAGGTCAGATCGGTCAGGCATGGAACCTATCACGGCACCGTGATCTGCATGTAAAATGCACCAATCCTGACATTTTTCCAGGGAGCTGTACCTCCCACCCCCTAGCATGCCCAGCTCCCCGAGGTTACTTCTGACACCCCTTCAGAAGGGACCCTCATGCGGCAGCAACACCACTGCACAGTGACCCCCTAAAGCTGGTGAGAGTGGAGAGAAAGGACATCCATCTACCATGCCGAACAGGAAAAGTTTCTAGACCCAACTGGAACTAGCTGTAAAACCAGTTCTAGGTGTAACTGGTGGAAAAAGACCCTAGAAGTCCCCGTAGACTCAGTTTGCTCATCTGGAAAATGGACGTGAGCCCAGCTGGTCATCCAGAGGTCACCCAGCCTTGATGCCCTTTGGCCTCTTCTCCACAGGCCCCCATCTGTGTCCTAAAAAGTGGTCTCTACCTGCTTCTCCTTTGATGCCAGGGATGCCATCCAATCCCGGGAGGCCTTTGTCACCTTTTTCTCCAGGCAACCCAGGGCTTCCTAGAGAAAAACCAAAACACCAGAATTCCCATGACTTTGAGTTTCTCTTTGCCATCCTTGAACCCCGAGCTCAGGAGGAGGCCAGCTCACTTACCTGGATAGCCAACATTCCCTGGTGAGCCTTTGGGGCCCGGAGACCCGGGCATCCCTGGGATCCCACTGCTTCCTTTCTCTCCCTTCTCTCCAGGGCTTCCTGGAAAACCTGCTACCCCTTGGTCTCCCTGTGGGTGAAAATTGGGCCCATTAATGTCATATCTGTCCTTGGACATGTGTCTGGAGGTGCTTTCTGTATACATGGGAGTGCAATGACTATTGCATGGCAGAATTCCACTTCCAGCTTTCTAAGGGGAGAATCAAAGCCCTCTGAAAATGGAGGCAAAACTAAAAACCCAGAGCAAAAGAGCAGTTGCCTGTTCTGCTTCTCGTGTTCCTTCTCCATTTCTCCCCATGATAACTTGCTACCCAAGCTCTCAGCACGTCTCAGATCCTCCTTGGGGACACAGGCCATGAATAGAAGGGGGAGGCAGGGAGACTTAAAATCAACTGGAGAAACCGTTCTGTGTTATGATTCGTCTACTGTGTGGAGATGCTCCAAAGCCTTTCTGCGGGGATGGGCGGGAGGGGCTTCCGCGGGGATGCTGTTACCTTTTCCCCGGGCCGTCCTGGAATCCCAATGCCAGGCAGACCCGCCTGCCCTTTCTCTCCTTTTGCTCCCTTTTCTCCAGGTGAGCCAGGGATGCCCTGCAGGCCAGGGAGGCCAGGCACACCTTTTTCTCCAGGTATTCCTAGAAACACACACAATTGAAACAGAACGTGTGCTTAGCAGGTGCTAACGTTGAAAATAGGAAAGCGCCTCAACTACCAGCCAAGAATGAGACGGAAGAACACGTATCCCCTCATTTCTCAAGTTGTAAGTGATCCAGGCAGGCGCCAGCCACCCAGACCACATTAGAACCACGCCAGGAAACGTTCCTCCTGTCTTTGAAAGACAATCACGTTACAAAGGGAGAAAAAATACATTAACCGCTTAGCATGCTTCCTTTCCCAACAGCATTAAACATGGCTTCTATGTCTTTCGTTCCGTAGTCAAATCTCATTATCCGAATGAATCAGAGGGGGCGAGAGGCAGGCCATGGAGAGTAAAAGCGTACCTGCTTCCAGGATGGATGTGGGCAGTCAAACTAATTTATAAATAGGTGCCAGGGGAAGCTGGCTTATGCCCGTCCCTGTAACTGACCCTCTGCGGCTGCTGGCTTGGCTGTTAGGGGCAGCTGTGAGTCTGTTGGTGATGCTATTGTAAGGAGAACTTGGATATTAAATTGCAGCCAAGGCCTGGGAGATTACGGCAACAAAGGGAACCCTGGTTGTTTTATTGCAACCAGCATCTGCCTGGCGGACTGAATGACAGGCCCAAGAGATTGGCTGCAAAAAGAATTTAAGAAGCCTTACTGCAGTCGCTGGGTGTTTATAGTTCAAGCAAAGTGACAGCGCGCCTCACAAAGCCTTGGGAGGAGTGAGGGAGACAGGCTGGCTTCCCTGACTTCCTGCTCCAGGCAAGTTCTAAGAAGCAGTAGCACCTGGACCATCGGGCCTGAGCCTTCCCTCTGCTGCCTCTGCTCTGGTCGCTGTCACCACCGCAAACGCTGATGGTAAAGCCTGGGAGGCCAGCTCGGGACCAGGGCAGAGAAGCCCAGGGGATTCTTCTGCGCTAACGTCAAAGGGCTTTACAGGCATGAGCTGCTTGTGCTGACACAACTGAATGGAGAATTAATCACCTCCTCGACGGATCCAAGTAGACGGATCACTTGGAGGTAACTGAAAGTTCATAGTACACAGCCCGTGTTTTATTTTATTAAACTGTGATGGGTTTTGTTTGTTTGCTTGTTTAAGCAATGGCCAGAAGGTCAACCAAACGCCACCATCCCTAGGCAAGAGACCACACAGAATTGAAGATGTGAGTCTGTGTCAGACACGTCTCCCTGGATTACGTCCTCCGTGAAGCAGGTCTCACCCGCAGACTCGTCCCACAAGCACCACATGTGCAAGCACTGGAAAGGAAACTCCTTTCCTAAACCCCACATACCTGGCAGGCCCATTCCACCAACCGATCCTTTGGGTCCAGGAAGTCCCGGAGCACCTGGGGTCCCACTTATGCCCGGATCACCTTTAGGTCCTAGAATCATAAAGAGAAAAACCCAACAGGTCAACGCCCATGAAAACTGCCAGGTAACCTCTCCCCACACAAGCCCCTGCCGAGCTGGCGACCTTGAACTCCCTTCCATACCTGGCTGCCCAGGTTGTCCTGCCTGACCGTCCTTTCCAGGCACTCCTGGGGTTCCAGGATCTCCCCGGGATCCTTTATCACCAGTTGGGCCGATTTGTCCTGCACGACACACACACAAAAATAGTGACGACCACGTCTGCTTAAAATAAGACAAACTAGAAACACAGGTTGGTCTGACATCACGTGTGAAGAACTGAATAACTCGTTAGACACCTTCTCCCCCCTCCAAAGGTAAACTGTCCTCCGCGTTACCTTTTTCTCCTTGGTCTCCCTTCTGGCCCTTCATGCTGCCCATGTCCACTTTATCCATGGAGCCCGGCTTGCCAGGAAGACCCACATCTCCTTTATCACCCTTGAAGCCAGGGTCTCCCCTGGGTCCCGAGCTGCCCGGGAAGCCGTGGTCCCCTGTAGAAAGAAGAGGAGGCACCGAGTGACACGTGGCCAAGGGCCCCCAAGGCAGTGACAAGTGTGCTGTTCTTTCTGGCCAGTAGAAGCAACTGATAAACAACCTATAAAGAACTAACAGTCTGTCCAAAAGTGGCGTTAAATGGCGAGTGTCCGAGTTACCCAGAAGAATGTGACAGCAGGGAAATGAACAAAAAAGCCATTTTCTAGAATTCATTATTTGCTAATAATTCCAACATAGGAGACTTCACTTATTAGTTTAAATAATTTATAGTTTCTCTCCTTCTCAAATACCTTCACGACATCTGCTCAGCGGCCCCTCAGTTCTATACGGAAGAACAGAATTTTCCTGTTCAACTAAACAAATGACCATTTTTATGTCTCACGTTTAAAGTCAATTTCTTTTTTAAAAACAGTATTTGAAACAATTTCAAACATCAAGATAAGAAATAAAAAGTAAGACTTGTAAACTTCCCCTGTTTGCTAATTTGATTCCAAAGACTCAGTTGCTGTGACTGAATCTTCGAATGACTAAAAATACCAGCATTTCTCAAAACAAAACAAAAAAAACAAAAACTCTACCATGCCAACAAGGAAACCCGGAAACCTGTCTTCTCTCTGACTTTTCGGCAGGGCACAGCCCTTCATCCCCGTGACCCCGGAGCGCCTCCTGGAAGAGGGGGTCTTGCAGACCCTATAGCTTGATCTTCCTTCCCAGACCTCTTGAAATGAACAATGATCTACGACTCTTGGAGGATTTCCCACAAGGCATCGGGACACAGACATGAGATGGGCTTTTCCGGAGTCACGGCTGCCTACCTTTTTCACCCGGCAATCCTGGCACACCCGCTGGTCCTGGCGAGCCGGGCTGCCCGGGGGTCCCCATGACGCCCATCTCTCCCTTGGGACCTGTGGCCGGATGGAAGGACCGTGAGCGCTGATGGCAGATGCCGAGCGAGGGTCATGAACAAGACCGGGTGAGGTGTCTCCCCAGCATCCACTTGGGTGGAGTTCACAGGTCATTTACCTGGGAACCCGGGCTGTCCAGGTGTGCCCTGCTGTCCAGGGAGACCAGGCAGCCCCGACTGTCCCGTCAGGCCGGGGAGCCCCTGAGGCCCTTTGTCTCCTTTGGGGCCCGGCATGTCCAGGCCTGGGAATCCGGGGAAGCCCTTCTCTCCTTTCACTCCAGGGGGGCCTGAGGTGGGGAAGAGAAAGGGGGCGTCAGCAGGATTGACAGGGTGTCCTGCAACGTCCTGTACCCTGTTTAACTGTTACTTTCTGCAGAAGGTGTGTAGCCGTGCCCACATCCGGGGTAGAGGGGAACGGCTTCCACCTTCTCAGATAGTGGTGTTTGGGGCCATCGGTGGGCAAACAACATCCCAAGACAAAGCCCCGCCTACCTGCCGTAAGCTGTCAGCAATTCCCACCCGGGCCCCTCCGCAGTGTTCAGACCTAAGCCCAGTTTCTCCACGGTGTCTCTCCCTGACTGTCCTGCCCCGGTCCACCCTCTCTGTCTCACTTCTAGAATGATTATTAAAGGCAAAGGTAGCTTCCAGACATGAACTCATTTTGTTTAAGTTACCTACAACTTACTAAACCTCTTATGGAAAGGTAAGATAGAGAGATACCGAGATACCGATCCTTCTAAATTAAATGTAAAAGGTAAAGAATATACAATATAAAGGGGCGGTGTCTTTGGCACATAAACCAAGCTCAGAGGGAGGTGAAGAAAGGCGCCTGTGACCTTACGTGTAAGCAAACAACCAAACCTACAGCCACAGAATAGAACTGACTTTTCCCCCTTTTAGTCACACATTATGAGTTAGGGGAGGGAACATTCTGGAAGAACGTAGTATCACCTGATGACCCTGGGGGTCCCTGTCCTCCAGGGGGTCCCATAGCTCCAGGAGGGCCTATTCCGGGGACTCCGGAAGCTCCTTTGGGACCTTGCAATCCAGGAGGTCCCGGGTCACCTGGATGGGGAAGAAATCGTGAATGCACCACATGGGGACACAGCGGTGTCAGCGCCTACCACCCACTCACGCCGCTCGCCCGGAACCCGTCTAGAATTTTCATCATTCATTCAGCAAACGTTTACTGGGCCCTGATAGGTGCCCTGCGGACACACAATAAACAGACCCTGTCCCTACCACAAGCTGGATTTGCCCGTAAGAAGTTACCTCTGATTCCCTGAAGGCCTGCAGGGCCGATGGCGCCGTGCTCTCCAGGAACGCCTGGTCCCCCGACGTTTCCCTTCTCTCCAGGGGTGCCGGGGATGCCAGGGAGTCCTGGCAGACCTTTGAGTCCCGGCAGACCAACTCCAGGCTCGCCCTGGAAACCCCGAAGCACGGAGAAGCCAGTGACCCTCAGAGCCCGCGATTTTATCAGGCCAAGGGCGTACGTGTTAACGGATGCTGCCGGCGCGTTTGTAAGAACAGCACTTGTCCCACCTTCCAGCTGGCAAACCGTCTTCACACCTATTGTCGCCTTTCAATCTCTCCACAAGCCGAAAGGCAGGCAATTTCTATTACTTTCCTTTCACAAAGGAGGAAAGCCAAGGCTCCCCCGTTTGGACGGCTTGTCCACAGTCAGAGAGGCAGGAGCTCTTTCCGCTGGGTCTCAGCCCCTCGACTCTGCTGCCCTGAGTCTACACAGCGGGAACAACACCCAGTGTGCTGTGTGGCCAGCGAATGGGTATTAAGAGGTGGAAAGTTCCAGGACTGGAACAGAACTCCATTTACTTCGGGTTTTTTTGATGAAATGAAAGCTCTCATGCCAAATTAAACGTTTAAAACCTTTTCATGAATCAGAGGGCTTTGACACACACAGATGATTAAAAATAAAGGCAGTATCTTGAGGGCCTGAAGGAAGGAGCACACCCCAAGTTAAGCACCGACGGGCCGTGTGAAGCAGAACGTGCACATTATGTCATGGCGCGCCCCCCGCCGGCATCCCTGAAGGCAACAACTTCCAGATGACGACCAGGTGGAGGTAAGCGGGCAGAGGTGTCTTATGCACATGGCCCTGCGGTGAAATTTGCAAACTGGAGGGAACTCAGTCCAAGGGATTTTGAAAAAGCTCAGTATTTTAAATCGTAAACCAAATCCTTAATTCCAGTTCCATTCGGCATCTACTAGCTTGTGAGCCAGTGTTTGAGGAGATCTACATACTGCGGTCACTGACTCACTTTCACACCCAGTGCGGGTCATCAGGGAAAGGCGGGGGTGTGTCACATAAAGAAGGTGTCCTTGGGCTTCCCTGGTGGCGCAGTGGTTGAGAGTCCGCCTCTGATGCAGGGGACACGGGTTCGTGCCCCAGTCCGGGAAGATCCCACATACCACGGAGCAGCTGGGCC
>NW_006782535.1:1348841-1365198 GCF_000442215.2 Lipotes vexillifer | reverse complement strand
ACCGCAAAAAAAAAAAAAAAAAAAAGGCGTCTGAAGGCCACATGCTCCACGTCAGCCACACGGGGCAGGGACACCACCTCGGGTCAGGCGTTCCTCAGAAGGAACCTTCCCCAGCATCACCGAGGCACAGCTGCCAGCGTGCACCCCCACACACCCCCAAGGCGAGGGTAAGGGCTCTGTGTCGGCAAAGGCGCATCTCCTGGCCGTGGCCTTTTTCCCAGGTAGGACAGATGCCTTCTGGCAATTTCACTTCCTTTCCTTATGATCAGAACAGGAGAGGATCTAACCAACAGTCGCCTGTACTTGCTGAGTATCAGCAAGCAGCAGAGGGGTGCTCGAGGACAAAGAGAATCCTGATGTCACACTAGTCCCGGGGTCCCCAGCCAGGGCCCTGTGCCCCACGGTGACGCTGGGTAACGTCCGGAGAGGTTTCTGGCGGTCACACTGGGCATGCATGTCGGGGTGCTCCTTTGGCATCTGTGGGTCGTGGCCACAGCGGAGGCTGCTAAAGACCCCACGATATTCAGGGCAGCCCCACCACGAGGAATTATTGGACCCGAATGCCAGTATCACTGAGGCTGAGAAAGGCTGCAGCCCACCCTGCTGGGGGCTATTAGGTCATTCAGGACAGTGGCTTCCAAACAGCTTTCTCCTTCCACTCGTGATAAGACACACATTGTACCTGAGATCCAGGACACACACAGGCAAGAGCCCACTCACAAAGCAGGAACAAGTGATTCTCCCCAAAATAGACACGACCACGTGCTACCCCGTGTACTTTGGTACTTTCCATTTGATGCTATTTCATTCAAACACAAAACACGCTGACCCAACATACCATATGACATTAACAGCCCACAATTTATGGGTCCAATTAATCACAAGGATGGGGAAACAGCAATCCAGAGAACTCTCAGTACCCACCTTTTGGCCAGGCGGACCTGGGTTGCCAGGTAAGCCATTAAAACCTTGGCGACCGGGATTTCCAGGAGGTCCAGTGTCTCCAGGTAAACCATCAACACCTGTTTGGAAGAGTCAAAATAAATCATTCATGTAAAAATACCGTTCCCTACTTTCTCCACTTCTTTTACACCTGCTCAGATGAACCTGAACAGATTTGAGGGCGCCAACAAGGAAGATGAGACCATCCTGGTCCAGGGGGAGCCTGGGGGCAGTGGGCGCTCGCAGCGCCGGCCACCCCTTCCTCTTTCTCCCTCACACCCGCCCCCCTCCCTTCCTTTTCTATGCACTTAGAACTTTTCTCTCCTATCCGCTCCCCGCAAACGAACCAAACCAAACCAAACCAAACCAGCATTTGCAGACTGGGAATGGCAATTTAGACTCTGGCAACTCCAAGTGTGGTCCGGAGCATCCCTGTCGCCTGGTTAGAAATCCAGCCCGGATATCCCCACGCAGACCCACATATTAACAAGACCCTTCGTGATTCCTGGACACGTTTGAGTTTGAGAAACACCACTTTAGACCACCTGTTCTCCAACTGCACCACACTGGAGGCACGTGGGGACATTTAGAGACTGGGGCCCGCCTCTGATGGGCTTTCTGACAGCTGCCCATGTGGCTATAAACAGCAGCAAAGTGTGAGAGCCGTTGGGCTAGGCTCTCTCTGTGTGATGGAAGGTTGGGGACACGCAGCGATCTGCAAGCTTGCAGAAACACAGACCTGAATCGCCCGTGGTGTAGGGCTGCTGTTTCGAGGGGCCTGACAGTGCACATAACTCCAGGCAGCTTCATGCGATGTGGGCAAAGGGTCTCTGATTAAGGAGGCTTTCCTCAGCTAAATTCTACCTGCCGTGATGGCAGTGGTCTGGTTCTCCCATGGAACACACAGGAGGCCTGAGCACTGCCCCTGTGATACTGGAGGGTCACTGGGGGGCCTTCTGCCCCAGGAGCCTGGCAGAAGTGGCCATGAGCGCGGCGGGCATCACACGGCTCCCGGAGAAACAGGCTGCTGTCTCCCGTCCCCGAGCGCAAAGGCCTGCAACCTTGAGAGTGGGCGCGATGCAGAGCCCTAGACAAGAAGCCCGGAGGCTGGACAAGTCTTTAAACTAAGTTTTGGTGAAACGGCGGTCAAACTGGGGTCGGGATGCCGGCGCAAAGGGAAAAGACGTGCCCTTCACTGCTCACAGCCCTTCTGGGCTCTGGACCAAAGTCCCTAAATGGCCAGTCTGCACATCAGTCTCCCTGAAGGACTAAGAAAGCAGCAAAAAGGGTGAAACTGTCCTCCTTACTTCCTTACAATTTTCAGAAAAAAAGTACTGGTTCTGGAACGTCCATGCGTGTGAGGGCCTCTCCCCCAAGAGCAAGGCCCCCCCTCATATCCACCGCACCATCCCCCTGCCCTTCCCCCGCCTTCCAGACCAGCCTGGCCCAGGTCCCAGTGGGCTGTGTGCTCCCTTCACAGATGAGAGAGAGACCCCCCTGAGGGTAGGTTTAGGCAAACGTGGCATCTGCCAGCTCCCTGGGCAGCTTGGGGTCCTTAAGGTCCCAACCCCTTCCCACCAAAGCACTTGGCCGGGAGCACACGCCACCCATCTCCTCGGTGACCGGAATCACCGGCCTGCACACCGCGCAGCTCTTTTGCTAACTCGCACATGGTGTGTTTACGTCCACCACCTCTTTTCTCCTAGAATTCACGTGAGGATGAGCGGAGAGACCACAGCCCTTGGTGCTAACCAGCCGGGGACGGGCGCCACCATCGGGGCCCACGCGGGCAGCGGCCAGAGCAGTGGCCCCCCCAAAGCTGCCTTGTCCTGCGGGTTTACCTTTGGGGCCGGGAGGTCCTGGAAAGCCAATCCCAGGCTGGCCGACTGAACCCTTCTCTCCAGAGAGACCCGGCCTTCCCGGGGTTCCAGGAAAACCTCGGTCACCTGCGGTGAGAAAGACCAATGGTCAGCGTGAGAAAAACGTTGAGCACACTTCCCCCACCCCAAGCCTCCAGGTGAACGAGACGCTGAGTACCTTGGGGCCCTTGGAAACCGGGGGACCCCGGAAGTCCTGTTGCTCCAGGGGGACCGGGTAAGGGTGTGACTTTTCCTTCTTCACCCTTGGGACCTGCGGAAAAGAGCAAAGGACACAGCGTGAGGGCTGCTGCGTCACGCTCTTGTCTGCACGCCTCCATCTCTCCCCTCTCCTTTTCTAGAATCTAGAATTCTTTAAGCGTCCAAAACAAGAGTCACGAAAAGCTAAAAACTCTCAGCAACAAACAGCGAGATGACCCTGGCATCAATTAATCTGTCTCAAAAAGTCAAAGCCATTTCACCGTTCTCAGTTTCTCAGACAGGATTGGTTCTAAGTTGCTCTGATGCCCACATCTGGTGGGAAGTTATCTTCACGACGTGCCCCGTGGGTGATATCGTTACCCTAACAGTGAGCTGGACGGTTCTGCGGTTTTCTCCAGCCCAGGAAAGCCACCTTTTCTATCTCCAAACTGGGAGGTGCAGGCGCAGCCCCGGGTGCCCGTGCCTATGAGATCCACTGGGTGTCAGGATTGAGCTGTTACGAAAGGACCTAAGGGCTCATCTCCACTGAACCTTCACGTACCTTAAAGAACTCAGGATCTGAAGGGCCTCCCAGGGACAGCCAACACTTGCTTTAGCTACAGACTGTGGGAAGCACCAGGACCTGACCCCAACACATCTTTGCTATCAGCTCCAGCCCTGGGAACAAGGCTTTTATGACCATCAGACTAAACACAGCTCTGGCAGATCAAAGAAGTCGGGTTTCTAATCCCAAAGCTGCCTGGGTCTGGATGGCCGAGGAACCCTCCAGGATGTGGACAGCTGACCGACAGCACTGTCAGCATTGCCTCTTTCGGGAACCCTCCTCCCATGCCGTCAAGACGTTATCTGTATGTGTCCCACTGGCTTTTCTGATGGTAGTTTCTGGCCGAGAAAAAGAAACCTGATTCCTTTTTACACGCTGCAAGTGTTCAGATTCCGGAAGCATGAAGGACACTTGAGATGGCGATTTGGGAGGAGTGTGGGCTCAGTGGTCAGAGGCCCCTTTCCGAGACCCGGGGTGTTTCTAAGTCAAACCCGGCATTTTCCTGCCCCGAAAGGAGTCGTAAGAGAGATGTTCCCAGGTTCCTTGCTAATCAAAGAACACTCATCAGTGGACTCCTCAGTGAATAACCAACGATCACCCAACGACAACAATAACCCATCCAGTAAGGCACTGTACTTGGGCCTCCGTCAAAGGCTGCTGATGTGTCCTGCATTACGAAGCTGACAAACCCTACACTGGGTCTTCATAAGGAAAGAACAGTTCCCAGTGGGGACAGGAGCTGACGGAACTTGGGCTCGATACATGGCTCGGGACAGAATCGGCCAATGTGTGAGAACAAGAAGGCCAGACTGTAATCGCTGCTGAGTCTCTCCTGTTGGAAACCTCGATCTTCCAGCTTCTTAGTTACTCTGGTCTCCAGGCTTACTGGCCACACACCTTTAATCGCCCCAAGTCACCTTTCATTCATTTCTACAACTCTTAAGCCGTCTTAGTCACAGCACACGTCCTTCTGTCCTCTGTGCCCAGGCCGTTCCTGGCCTCTTCCCCTCCAGGCTTCCTAGGCAATGATGTCAATGTTCCATTTCTTCCCGGAATCATCTTCAACTAATAAGTCACTGACAGTCTACGGTGTGCGGGGCCCGGGGACCCCCCCTTTCACTTCCGTCCCTGAAGATAAGCCCGTCATGAGGACGCAGTGGAGCGCATCCGTGGGAAACCCTCACACAGCCCCCTCCCACGTTCTCCACCAAAGCCCGGGCGGTGGGCTCCAGGAGGGCGGGCGGCCTCTGAGTTGCTTCCTCTCTGGTCACTTAGCTCGGCGCGTGGCACACAGAACCACGTGGCAAAACAGTCAACAAACGGCTGGAACTACCCCGAAATTCAACAGCCAAGTCAAAGCAGCTGTGTATCAGTCAGTGTGTGCACATCAGCGGAGGGGGGTGAAGGGGAATTATGTGGCTTGGGATACACAGAAGCCAAAAGGGACCGCTCATCGGGGAGAAGCAGAAAACGGGCTCAGGCTGGTGTCACTTCCACACAGAAGGCTGACCTTTTCTGCTGCATATGGCGTACTTATTTATAAGGAAATCACCTAGACCTTCAAGTTCCTGCTATCTAGATCCTACACGCCACTGGCCCATCTCATAAAGGAAGGAACGAGATACAGAAACGCTAAGGAAAGGTTGCTCAGGTCACATCCCCCTCTCCTGGCAGAACTGAAACCAGACCCACGTCCCCATGTCACTGAGCCCAGGGCTCCCGGCACTTGCGTGCGGCACTTGAGGTCCTCAGGCCTCACCTGGCAGGCCTGGGGACCCGGGGTTTCCCGGAAAGCCCATCTGTCCTTTGTCACCAATGGGGCCAATAGGGCCAAACCCTGGAGGCCCAGGAGGGCCGACGTCACCACGGCTGCCGGGGAATCCAACTCCTCCCGGGGGGCCACGTTCTCCTTTTAATCCTACTGAACCCTGAAGCGAAAAGGGAAAAAGACGAGTTATCAGCAGACATACCAGCACTCCGATCCGCGTTGCATTTTTCCACCACCCGTGGTAAAAATGTGCCAGAGTTTAACTAGCCGTGCTACTTATTAACTTCAACCCGTCTGCAAAGGTCACCTTGTAGTTAATAAATGAAACCGGCATTCTCTCCTCTAAGCTGAGCAATCGCCCTCCCAACCCAGACATAAGGAGACACTCCAAAGAGGAAGGCACTTATATCTGGAATCTTCTTTGAAAGGGTGACTTGAACGCCGCTAACTTTAAAATTCACCTCCCGGCCGACATATGGAGGTCTTTTCAGTTCCCCCAGATGCATCAGAAGACACTGACCCCTTATCACCTAATCGTGCAAGTCAGGGCTGTCGCACCTAGGTTTACAGACTACAGTCTTCCAGTGAACGTGAGACAAGTTCGTTTACGACAAGGACCCCCCCGAGTGAAAACAGGTCGACGTGAGACCAATTACTCCTCCTTCCATTCTTTGCGTATCCATTATCTGTCAAGCGCACGTTCAAAGTATGGGAATCAACATACCGGGGAGCCTTTGGGGCCGGGCAGACCCGGATGGCCGTCTCTTCCGGGAGAGCCTGCTCTGCCTGGCATCCCGGGCTGGCCTGGGAAACCTGGGTCTCCTTTGTCGCCCTTGAGTCGAATATCGAAGTAAATCTCGCCAGGCTCGCCCTTGGCTCCTGGCTGGCCCATCAGCCCTGGCACACCTTGTGGTCCCTGCGAGAACAAAGCCTTATGAGGCCGCCACCGAAGACGCCCATCCATAGAGCAAACCAGCAGCAGGGAAATCAGGACGCCACCTTGAAAAGTGGGGACGGGTTTAGAGCTCCCCGTTCGCTGTGTAGGAGCAAGAAAGGCCAGCAGCTCTGTGACAGAGCCCTGAGCTGACCTCACTGCTGTGCTGTCCTTAAAAAGCCTCTAGTAATGGAGACGGCGACAGGGCGGGGGAGTGGCGGAGAAGCTCTGGGCCCAGCCCGGACATCAGTCCTTAGGTAACTTTCTTGTCTCTTAAAACTGCTGACATTCCCAAGAACAGGTCGGCTACGGCTGGGAGGGGCTGGATGTGCGATTCCCTGGGCCCAGGAACCAGAGATGGAGGCTGAGAACAGCCACGTTCCCTAAGTCTGGTCAGTGCTGAAATCACACAGCTTGCCTTTCACGCTCACAGCCCTAATTCCAGAAGAGATAAGGAGGCCCAGAGCACCCGCAAAGAGGAAAGTCGGGGAAGGGAGCATCAGGCCAGCTCTGTAACTGGGATTTTGAGCCGTCAGCAGAATAGAATTAACTTTCCCAAGAGACACACGGGAACACTTCTCAGTTCCTGGAAAGGGGAATCTTCAAGGAATGCCCACCCCCTAGATGGCTCCCCCTCCAGGTCCCCTTGAGAGTAGGATTCACCAGGAAGAGGCCCAAGGCTTTAAACAACTGTCTCAGTTACCTGTTCTCTGAGAGAGGGATCTCTTCAACCTCCCCGCTCACCTGGCAGAATTTAAACCCTTGCGGAATTCATGTGGTCTGAATTCCTTTTTGTAAACTCCCTTTGAAACGGTTCTTGGATGTAGGTGAAACACAGTGTGTGCACGCACACACACGCACACACACACACACACACACACACACACACACCTCTGTGTGTACCTATAATATGTACACCTCAAAGTACTGGACACAGCTGGTCGGAGCTGGCCCTGAGCTGGAAGTGCCCCTTGTGACAGAGGACCCTTCACTCAGATCTACTTGGGGAAGGAAGGGGGAAGATACCCAATCTATCGTATTTACTCTAGTCCCACTATCTCCACCAGCCACCCGCCAGGAAGTCTAGCAGTGGACATGGAAAATTCATTATCTAGTTGAAAGCTGCTGTGGTATTTTGTAGCTTTTTCTCTCTAGTTAACATTAGCTCCCGTGCCTCCCTGAGGCCCAGCGAATCTTGGAAGCCCTTCCGGATAGGCCCAGGTGGGCTTCTCCCGTGTTTCCTCGGTGTACTGTATGGTCCTCATTGCTCTATTAGGGACATTTCCTTGCCTTCTGTCTCTCCACTAGCCTTTCGGAGCTGTGAGGGCAGGACCAAGGCTTCCTGTCTTTGTGCCCTTAATGTCTACAAGAGGGAGGTGCCGGAGGACGTGTATGTTGAACCTGCAATGTTCACCAATAAAAAGTAAATGCCAAGGTAAGAAATTACAACCAGTGCATATTTTTCTCAAACCAGAAGCACCCCTTATGTTATTTTATGTTGATTATTTACAGCTTAGAAGTATAGTATTTTCTGACACTATGAGCACAGGGTGAGAAAAATATAAGTTTTTATTTTTATACTGATGACCGTGTCAGTCATCGTTCTATTTAAGGGAGAAATCTAGGATTTCTTTGAAAATTGACTTTACAACCCTAGGACATCTCATGTGGATTCTTTGCTAATCCTAAGTGATTCAAGGGTCTTTTGATGCACATGCCCTAGGATGAATGTCAAAGAATCAGACGCTGCCTTGGAAGTTTAGCATATTGGCTACAAAAATTGAAGAAGATCCGACAACCTGTGCAGAGTCTGCTTCTAGAAGGTGGTGCCACCACGGGAAAAGCTGGGAGAAGTTCGTTTCAATTAACACAGGTCACTCCCAGCGACCCCAGACCTGCCTGGGGGCTGGTCTTCGTCATCTCAGCCTGGAACCTGCCTCTTGTGGTCTGTCCTCCTTTCCCCAAATCAAACCCTCAGCTTTCAGAGGACATGTCCCAGAAACACTACCTAAATCAAATGCAGCATCAGAGCTTTCTTCATTGGAATCTGCTTTCTTCACTGGAATCTACTTTCCAGTTTGCTCCGCTGGTTTGTGGAGCCTCCTTTAGCCTCCAGCCAAATTCGAAATAAGGGTACCACATTTTTGAGCTAGTTAAACCATGGAGCTATGATATAGCATCTAATAAAAGGAAAATTATTATCTCCTCTTAGGTTATTTACCCACAGAACAATTTTTAGAAGTGTTCTCCCTCTACACCAAGAAAGATGCTCCCTGGATGGACAAGGCATGGGGATTCGCATTTTTTGTTGTACACTTTCTTTGTTGTTTTCTTTATCATGACTTCTCCTCAACCATCCTCCTTTCCTCTTTTCTCATTTATATTGGATTTGGGGCTTGGGGGGGGGGGGTGTCTGGACTGGGTTCCAGGCAGAGTTGAGGCAGGAAGTATTCCAGGAAGGGTGAGTAGATAAAGACCGTGCCCAGACTCTGTCTGTTGCCTTCAAAGTTGTTCCCACTTTGATCCCCACCACAGTCAGAGTTCCCAGCTTTGTGAACTTCCAACTTATTTAGAAATATGTTAAACAATTGCGACTTCTAACTTAGTTCCCCAGGCACCGGGGAAGTTCTGGAAAGCAGAAGCCCAAGACTTAACTTCAAAAGGAGAAAACTATTGCTGGATTCCAGCTGTTTCATTCCTATTTCAACTCACTTTTGCCCTGACCTGCTTTTACAGAACCTTCCAGAAATATCTTCTTAAATTACAAATGTTAAAGACCTACAAACAAAAAAGAATAATGCTACAGACTTGACTTTCCATTTACGACAAAAGAAAAGGAAAAAGGAAAAAAGCAATGAAAGAAATTGTAGAAACTGGTTAATGCTTAACAGAACTGAGAAGCACAAAGAAAATAGGAGAACAAAGCCCAAAGGCTTAAAAGCTTTAGAAATAGAGCTGATGACATGCACAAAAAAATAACGTCCTTCAATATTTAAGATTATTACTATAATCTGCTATTCAACGGCTTCTTTCAAAACAACGTAGAAAGGTTAAGAAAATGGTGTCTGTCTAACAGAAAGGTTTCATGTCCTTGTGATCGAGATATTTCATCTATAGATTTGAAAAAGTGCCTTTGCAATAGATGTTGGTGATAGGAGTTTTCAAATTCTGTACCTGTAAGAAGAAAGGAATAGCTCAAGTTCGTAGAGGAAAATCGGCCAGTTCTGCTTCGCTGCCATAGACACCATCAGCGCTGAGCTTACTCACTGACAAGCTTTAGCTCATCTGGTGTGAGAATGGATGACTGTGTAAAAAGACAACTCAACAGTGTGGCTGCTAGAGGTGACTCTTGGTGGCACCAGAGACCCTGCGGGAAAGTGACCGCCAGCACTCTCGTGCCTGGAAACAGGTAAGTGGCGACCGAATTCTGACCAGGTGAGAAGAAAGGCAAGTTGGGGTGCAGGTTCTGGATGCATCCTCAGGTCAATCAGTCAGGAGAGACACGGGGAGTAATTCTAACTGCTCGACAAAGTGATCCTTTACCAGCTCCCAAATAAAGCAGGAGTCCACGTGCAAATGCAAAGATACATGCCTTTGCTGGTTTGCTCGTTGGCAACTTGTAATATGTCTAGGAACTCAGACAGGTTTACTTACAGGCAATCCTTCAAGACCATCCCTGCCGGGTAAACCTCTGTCGCCCTTGGCCCCTGGCTGTCCTGGGAAACCTTTCACAAGAGACAGAGGAAAGATTCAGCACATTGTTGATGAGACACTTTCTAAGAGCTCAAAACATTTTTACCTTTTCAAGATTCAAAAGTGCAAAGATCTTTATACTAAGTGGATGACGTTTGAAGCATCTCGAGACAGTAATAACAAAAATGCCCAGGATGGGCTCAGAAGGGGGACGAGTGACCCCCAAATGCACACAAGTAACACTGACGCAGAATGGCTACAAACCCCTGCCCGCAAGCCCAGGGGCCACTTAAACCAAAGCAGGCAGGTAACCCCCTCTGAGATAAGGAAATTTGCAGAGCTGTGTGAACCATATGCTGCTATCCTTTGACTAGGAAATCTTTCTGACACTGAATTTGTAAGTCATCTTGATAATTTTCAACAAAATGGACAAATCCTAGAAGTGTGGCTTCACATTCTCATCTCGTGTTTTAGTGTTGATGGAGAAAATCAGGTCAGGGAGTAAGATATGCTTCACTGTGAAGGTTCCAACCCATCGAAGCAAATTCTGACCTGGTCCCTTTCACATTTGGGGCCTTACCTATTTCTCCAGGGGGTCCCTGTGGCCCTGGGGGCCCACGAAGTCCTGTTGAGTCACAGATGAGACAACTATCTCCTTTTTGACCTAAAAAAGGAGACACGGGGTATTATATAGAACAGGTGAGCAAAATCCCCTGGAGCATAGTGACAGCACAGGAAAGGGAAGAGGAGGCCACCATTTACCTAACACCCGCTCCAGACGCGTCCATCTGCCAGTGGCCGCATGTCCCTGACACGGGGCCCACCCTCCGCCCTCAGCGTACATCACAGGTAACCACGGGTGCCCTTCTAAGGAATCCCATCCTTCTGCCCTGCCAAGGCACAGGCCCTGCCTCACTAAAAAGTGATCCAGAACTCCATTTGCCCATCAGCCTGAGATGACTCGACTCTACCATTTTGTCTCTAATTCTAAAACTTCCCATCATCTTTCTCTTTCATTTTGTATTTTTCAGCCAACTGCACATATAACTCCTGGACTTTAAACCTATGCTCCAGGCTGACAAATGACAGATGGGAGTAAGAAGGTACAAAATCCAGGGCAAAGACCTGACCTGACATGGAGGACCCAAGAGGAGAGGGACCCTGGCACATGAAAATGGGAGGAAATGCCTTTCTTTGGAAACTCTAACCTCTGACATCTTGATTTTCAAACTAAGCTAAAAGGCCTTCGAGTGTCTCAGATGTGCGTGTGTCCTGAACCTTGAATGTCAGGTTTCTAGGCACAGATAAGGCAAACAGAGAGCAGAGCACACGTGGAGAAGCTGTCACTCAGGGGTCACAGAGGCTGGGTTGTGTGCCCCTTGTCCCCTCACCCTGATCGGCACCCCAGCCCCAGGCACACCCCATACCAGGCCCCAGTGTCAGAAACAAGAGCAGAGCAGGAGCGCATCAGTGGGAGGGATGCACTGTTAGTTGCCTAGTAACCCAGCCAAGCTGCAGGTGCTACGGGATCGGTGGGTGTCTGCTCCTGAGGCTGGAAGTGGATGGCGGGGAGACCTCACACTGCAGTCTGGGCAGACTGATGGCTCCACTGCAGGAGCGTGACGGTACAGGAAGAAAGAGGCTCCTCTTAGGAGCCGGGGGATGGATGAGCACACCTCTCAGTACAAAGAACCTTCTGACCGTTGGCTCCATCACAAAATGGAACAGCCTACTTCAGAAAGTGCTAAGCAACTGGTAACTAGGGAGATTCATGAAAAACAAGTGACACGCCAACTGGTGGCACAATCCTTCCCGCTTGAATTCTAAGATCACTTTCATCTAAGGTTCTGCAACTTACATGGCTGTCAAAATTCTAAGACATTTTCCATGCATTTGAGCTTCAGACTTTTGAAGAGCAAAAATTCTTTGCGATCCAAAGCCAGAAATGGGACCCACAGGGATCAGTTTTGGGGGGCCGCTCTCTCTTTGTTCTAGTCCCTGGGTATTAAGAGACATATACTGAATAAATATTGGAACATCCTTTGTTTACCCCACTCTAAGACGGGACTGTTTGTGCAGTGATAATCCATCGTGCAGTGATAATCCATCGTTCCCAAGTGAAGGATTATGATGCGTCCCGCGTTGGCATTACAGACGACACTTGAAAAGTTTAAGATAAAACTCAGAGCCAAGGGTGGAGGTGGCGGATTCATCGGCGCAGATCTGCTCACACTGATTACGGAAACTGGGATTGAGGGGTGGTGAGTGTTCTGTGTGCACACTCGTGATCCGGCTTCAAGGAAAGACGTGCATTCTTGGAGAATGCAGTCTCTGACTTTGAACCAAAGGATCGCAGGAAGGTATCAATCTGAGAATTTAATCTGCTGACCCCACAGAGGGTAAAGAACAGGGACTCTGACTTGAGAGCCCGTCTCCCCGTTGTCTCCCAGGTGACAACTGTCTCTTCAACGCCCAACAATCTCAGCAGGGCTCTCGGGAGACACGTCTGAGGCATATGGATCTTGAGAGCTTCAAAATAATGGAAGAAGGTACCCATGTCCACTCAAAGCCGCTAAGTGTGTAGAAATGTATCACATGCCCAAGCACAATCAGCATTTTAAAAAAAAATTCAATCTCTTACCTTTTTCTCCAACTTCGCCTGTCAACCCCGGCTGCCCCGCACTTCCGGGAGGACCCTGGTCACCTGGCGGCCCGGGCTGGCATTCCACAATTCCATCTGCAATGGATGTTTAACAGTTAGAGGGTCACTCCCACCAGACTGAAGCTATAGGTGTTTTCACCCTCTCTTGCTTCAATCTATTACAGAACCAAACTTTATTTAGGTTATTTGGCAAGTATTAGAAATCCAGCTGTGGCCGGCTTTGTAAAACTTGTAAAACATGACCAGCGCACACAGCATCCATCCATGCCCCGTCACAAGCCGTCAATGCTCAAGTTTCTATTTTACAATTCTAACGCTTCTTTCAGCTCATCAGCCCTGTCCTGAAACTGATTTCACGTTATCTTGCAAGGTACACACCATCACCCTTACATCACAGATTAAGAAACTGAGGCTCAAAAACTTAAATGATTTGTCCACAGAGGTAGGAACCTCTGTAAAGTCAACACAGAGACTTCAGCAACTTTATGCCTTTTTTTCCTCCTGAGCAAACTTACAGCAAAGTACTCATTATTTTAGAGACACAGACTGCCTGTGGGAAAACACCTCTAACTGTTTGTTCCTATTCAATTCTAAGCATCACTGATGTGAAGCAGGAAAATGGACTGCAGTGACGCAAACACCATCCGTTGTGGGTTCTAGTAAAAAAAAAAAGTATTGTTTTCGAATATACACAGTGATAAGAGTTTATATTTCCTTCTCCAATATGTTTGAAGGAAAATGGCAGAGTGCATGCTTGAACGTGAGGCTCTGCGGCCACCGGTCACAACCGTAGGCCGGACATTCACGGCGGCAGCTCCTGCAGCCCCCAGCGCACACATCAGCTCCACAGGGATGGACGGAGGGTGAGAAGAGAATCCCCAGCCTTTTGGGCTTTTCACGAGGCTCTGCGGGCACCGGTCACAACCGTAGGCCGGACATTCACGGCGGCAGCTCCTGCAGCACCCAGCTCACACATCAGCTCCACAGGGATGGACGGAGGGTGAGAAGAGAATCCCCAGCCTTTTGGGCTTTTCACAAGGGATGCTGGGGCAATGGTGCTCTCCCCAAACACAAAGGCCTAAAAGAGAACCCAAACTTCTCCGTTTGATGACTTTGTTTAGAGCTCAGAGGAAAGAGTTTCAAGTGTGTAAGAAATGAAGTCCAGGGGTTTTTTGTTTGCTAGTTGATGATGTTTTCCTGAGAGCTTCTCTGAATAAAGCACAGGTAAGGAGGAACCCTGGGGTGGCCGTATCTCTGCCCTGGGTCCTCTGGCTCCGGCCGGCTCCTTGGTGATCCCATCGGTCTTGAACAGAGTGGAGTCGTTTTTATGCTTCAAAAAGCTTCTCTAAATTCCTTGCCTGGGAAGAACTCATTCCCAGCCCTGCAAGCCGAGGTGGTTGGACTCCCCGATTCTGGAAACACAGGTGCGTGAACACTGACAGGTGTAAAATTATTACTTTCCCAGAACACACCTCCTGCTAGCCTCCTCTCCATCAGAATCCCTACACACCCCTGGTAGGAAGGCAAGTTACCATCCTCATCAAAATGAATTTTAAATAATTTTAAGTCTAAAGCAAGAATACAGGGATGTGTCTGAGGAGTTCTGAAGGGCAAGTTCAGGTTCGACATTTACACGGTCTGCTCAGGGAGGCTCGGCCGTCAAGGGCGGGGAGAGCTGCAGCCACACGGGACCAGAGCCCAGGAGCGGATAGGGCTGTAGGCGGCTCCACGTTCCCTGGGTAATGAGCAATCGAAGGGTCCCAAGGTGGCAATTCGTTAAGATGCAGCCTCTTTAACGTGCACTGTAAATGTGTGTAAAAATCTCATTGATAAATGATCACTCAGCACGCTGTGATTGTGAATCACCTAATTGGCACAGACTGGAAAGGGCAACCCGGAAACCTGGAGGGTACCTATCACAACGTATTCAGCCGACACATCTTACACAATTCACAGCAGGGAGAAGTTCAAGTCTTTCCATGAGATTTGTTCGCATTTCAGAACTGGCAAACTGCGAATATGAAAAGAAGGTTCTAGATCTCCCCAGGGTTGGCTCTCTCGCCAGGGTCTCTGCCGATCACTCTTATTAAAGCTAGAACCCACGCACGGCCCAGACCTCTGTCTTCCCTTCCCGGCTTCCTTTCCTCCTGTATTTGTCACCTCCTGCTACCACATAATCTACTGATACTTATTTACTTGATTTCTGTCTCAGAATGCATGCCCCAGGAGGACAGAGTTGTTCTGTGGGCTTTGTCACAGGTCTTAGGGCAGCGCCTGGTGTATCATAGGCATGCCAACGTTTGTTGAATGAGTAAGTGACCAAGGAATGAACAACAGGTCTGAGGAAATTCACGCTGATCTGTTCCCAGTGAAGATTCACATCTGGAATCACTTGTTCCATCCAGTCCGTATCTGGCCTCCCTACGTAGCTTCATCCGTGAGAAGTCCTTTCATGGAGATGGGTCTGCATTCCAGCAAATAAGCCACCCGGCACCTACAGCATGGAGACCCCCTTCCCATAACCCACACAGGACCCGTGCCTCAGACTCTTGGCTGAGCACACGCAGGAGGTCTGAACTTATGCCCACTGGAACGATTAGTTTAAATCCCCTCAAAGTTTCTTTTATTTTGCATTGCGATTACTTTGGAGTCACAGAGCCCCCTTCACTGAATCAAGAGGTTCCTGTCCTGTGCTCAGCTTTGATAGTGGGCAGACGAGAAAAATCCAGGTAAACTACCATTCAGATTTGAAGTCACTTACAGACAAAGCAGTCCCTTCTCCGTGTGTGTGTGTGTGTGTGTGTGTGTGTGTGTGTGTGTGTGTGTGTGTGTCTTAGTACCAGCTTGCGTCTCTAGATGAACAGAATGCGTTCCTTTTCCAGTAAGAACCCTACAACTCAACTGGTTTGCTTTCTAACTTTAGATGCTGGTTAGGATGGCCCCTATTCCTCTAAACTAGTTTCATTAGTTTATGTTCACTCTTCCTTTCTGCAGTGACTAACTTTGCAAAGACAACTAAGTGAGATACGAACAATTCATAAGTCGCTGGATACCCAGCCTCTGGCACTACACCTTCCCCAGCCCAGCTTAGCCCTGCCCCCCATCTGTCCCGGACAGGACACCACGAGAAATGGACCCAGAGGGTACTCACTTGTGTGGCCTGGCTGCCCAGGGGGGCCGGGGGGCCCAGGGGGGCCCCGTAGCCCATCCCTTCCACCTGGTCCGGGCAAGGACACGCCTGGCAAGCCCTGGTCGCCTTTCTCTCCTCTTTCACCAGGGAAGCCGGGGGGACCACTCAGCCCTGGTATTGGGAAGCCTGAAACCAGAACAGAACTCATGGACACAGCACAACACCAAGTGTCATGCCGACAGCACACACTGGTTACGGTCACTCTGTTCACGGGAAAATGACCATGGCTGAAAGGGGAACTGCTCTGGACAAGTGAGAAACTGCATTAGCTTCTCACCACGTAAATGCTGTTGGGCAAAGGCTCCCTACAAAGTAACTGCAAGGGAAAGGGGCTCATTGTGTAGACATTAACATCTGTGGATCTCCTTCAGTGCAAATAGTGTCCCCAGGAGGTTAGAGAGAGTACTTTCCATTTCTGCTTAGAGAATAAAGAAAGGCGTAAGAAATGTCCTTAAACAAAGCAGACGTGGGCAGGAGGCAAAGTGGGTGGGAAGCGTCTTGGAATCAGCTAAAAAGCAGAGTCAGGACAAGGAAGACAGCCCTGGG
>NW_006782535.1:1332120-1348687 GCF_000442215.2 Lipotes vexillifer | reverse complement strand
GAAAGAGTGCAAAGTCAAGGGGGAGACCAGAGCTGCACACGGGAAGTCGAGTTAAGCCGCTGTGAGTTTGGAGGGGACAAGATCGTGGGGCCCTGTGACAGCCGAGAAGGGTTCTGACCTAGTGCTTGAGACACAGCGGTCCAGTACGCTGCAGGTGAAGTGACTCTGTGCTCCGGAGAGCAGAGAGCTGGCCTCTGGTCCCAGCATCCGGCCGACAGGTGCAGGGGCGTGAAAACACACGGATGAGGTGACACGGGAAGAGTCAGGGCAGAAGGAACCCCAAGGAAGGACGGACAGACCCCCAAACCCCAAAGGTGGACTTGAGTCCCAGGTGAGAGGCTGTTAAGTCGCTGAACCCGCAAGCACAGCACGTAAAAGAACTGGAGGCCATCTGCATGGGCTCCAGCCCCATCCCTAACCCCAGAACTGGTGTGGGAGAAGCAAAGGAAGGATGACCCTAAGAGAGGCAGGGAGGCGGGACCTGAGGCCGAGGGCCTCCGCAGTCAGCAGGGGGTGGGAGCTGGACTGGGGGCCTACAAGGCCAGAGCAACTTCAAAGACAGTTTCTAAAAACCACCGCTTAAGACACTAACGGGGTCAGATAGGAGGTTTTAGAAAGTGGAACTGCAAATGCTGCCGGGAGACGTGAGGTAACACGTTCACGAGAACAGCTGGAAGGTCCAGCAAGCTTTACAACCAAGGAGAGGAAAGTGATGGAAAAGAGGGAAAAGGGAGGATTTTAAGGGCAGATGCCAAAATTTTAGCAGAAAGGAGGCACACAGGGCAGCGAAGGCGGCCTTGAGCCACCGCTGCTGCGAATCTTAGACAGTGGGGCTGGGTCGTCCGGGTGTTGTCTGTTCCAGCAAAAACAAAGGAAGGGGCTCTGGGGGGACTTAAAACTTAAGAACTGTCAGGAAGGGAAAAAAAGAAACTGACAAAAAAGAATAAGAAATAAAAATTAAAAATAAAACCAGACAAAACCGAAACCTTCAGTAAGAACTGTGAACACTTCGTGTGGTGTCGATTCCAGGTCACCCGAGGGTTTCAAGCCAAGCACTTGTTACCTCTGCTCTAGGACCTGGGACTACACGCCTGCAGTGCATACAGACAGGCATCTGTACATACAGAAAAGTGCAACTCCCAGCCTCCGATTACACAATCCGTTAGAAATGCAAAACCAGCGCAAAACAGCTGCAGGCTTAGTATAAGCTCATTGACGCAGGAGTCCTCCGAGAAGCAAGATTAGAGGTGATTAGATTAGTCAGAAGAGGTTTCAGCCTTGAGTCTGGTCTCAAGCTGAGAAACAAAGGCAGTTCCAGACAGGGCAAGGGAGAGCAACGATGTTGGGGTGCGGGTGGAGGTCTTCCGAAAGGCCGACGGTGCCGCTGGGAGCAGCCGGAAGGAGGTGAAAGGCAGGGGGTTAGATCAGAGGCAGGGAGACAGGGTAACTTGATGAGAGATGTAAGAAGTCCCACCTGTGAAATACATGTTTATAACTACATGTTAACCTGTCATTTACAAAATAAATACTGTCCTAGGAGCATACGTTGTTTTCAGAGCTAGAAAAACGTGTAACAAAATTGCTAGCCACTGTCTGCAAGTATCTAACTAATGCAGGGGATAAACATGTTCAGAATAGAAACCGTGTAAAAGGTGTACAAATACTCTAAAAAAATAATGTAAGAATGCTCACCTGGAGGGCCTGGTGGGCCTTGTATTCCTGGGAAGCCTAAAAGGAGGAAGAGAGAGTGGCACAAACTGAGCCTGTTTCACTTGTGGTTTATGTTGTGAACTTCTGGGCTCGTGGGTACCCACGGTCCCGGGGACAGGGAGCTCTGAACTTGGGGAGATGCCGCGCCCCTGTCACTGCAGAGAGGCAGGGAGATGGGCTCCTGGAAACCCAGTGGGATCGCAAAAGATGAACTTGAATAGCACTCGGTCACCACGTGGTCCTGCATGGCGCTCAGGTGTTATCAAAACGTGCATGAGTGCAGGACAAAAATGGAAAAAAGAAAGGACGAGAGAAAAGAAGGGAGGAGGGAGGAGGGAAAGAAAGAGGGAAGGATCTTACCTTTGGGGCCTGGCTCCCCTTTCAACCCTGGAGCCCCTGGGTACCCCCGCTCTCCCTTCTCTCCCAAGGGCCCTGTGCCGATCACCTGAATCACAGAAGAAAAGATCATTGCATGGAGTGGCAGGGGACTGTGCTGTATATTACAGCACAGACGAAGAAACAAACATATGTTTTATTATTTCAAGACATGTGAAAGTAAAGAAGGAATAGTGGTGGAAGAGGAAGGGGAGAGGGGAGGGAGGGGAAGAGAGTGGGGACGGGGAGAGTCCAGAAAACATAAAATGGATATTCGGTATTGCCCTCCTTGCGGAGAACGCCAGGCAGCTCTGCTTCCTTGTAATCATCTGCTTGGCAGGACCTTTACCAGTGAAGCCAACTTACAAACATATTAATTCTGAGGTTTGGGGTATGGAATTTCTCAAAGTCCACGCAAGCTGTAAGAAGAACAGTCTCCTTTAAAGAGTATTATCGGAAAAACTGCCTTAAATTTCCTCAGGCAATACGTAACAGGAACACTCACATTTTTTTTTTTTTTATTGGAAGAGGTTCTATGCTTCACTCTTTTAAATGGTCAAAAGCGGGCACTTCTTTAAGGTCCTCGCGATATGGGGCAAGAAGCAGGCACCGGGGCCCTCACTAAAAAGGGGTGAACCAGTTCACCCCAATTCTGAGTAGCTGAAATTGGAAGACAAGGACCATGCCGAATATTTGCCTATTACCCTTAAGATGCAACTCCTCTGCGGCAATTAAATGATGGGTATTATTAAGGTCTGCTGATGAGGTTAAGGTAAAAAAAGATTATTCAAAGGCAGCTGCTGGGTTAGAAATATGGGAAATGGAATCATCTATCGTATGAGGTGTTAAACGCATAAGGAGGTCCCATAATACTTTGATCTGGTAATCCTGTTTCCGGAAATGCAGCCTAAGGAAGGATTACTCAAATCCCTCACCTAACACACACAGACACACACAGGCACGTACAAACATTCACTACCACGTTGTACCCATGTAAGAGGGCAGCAAACAAGAGAACGGTCATATTTCACTGTTTCCAAAAAGAATTGGGGCAAAATGGTTACAACAATTATCGCACAACGCTCTGAAAATGACCATTTGAAGATAACTTGAAAACGTGAAGAATGTTCATTTTTAAAAAGAAAAAATGTTACGTACATTGGATTGCAAGTATATAAAATATGTATACGGACAAGGAATCAAAGGTTATTTGCAAAAAAATAAAAATTGTTTTGCTAAGACAGTCAGATCATGGATGATCTGTTTCTCTGAGTAGCATTTTCCTTAACAGACCATTATTTTTTTAAGTTTCAAAATGTGTTGCTAATACTCTCATCCATGTGCAACTCTTTTAATTTTAGTGGTCAAAGATATGCAGAAATTGCCCAGATACAATAACAAGTAAATACCAAATGCCACACAATACAAAATATAAATGATCGGTTCAAATTCTGTGTACCCCCTACATCAAAACGTAATTCTAGGAACACTGTGGAGCATGTGGCCTAGCTGATAGGCCAGCCCGTCTCTCTCTTTCCGTCTTTTCAAACGATCTCACAGACAGCAAATGTTACTGTTACTCACAATTCCAGGTGGGCCAGGAGGGCCTGCTTCACCTTTGTCTCCCTACAAAAGAAAAATAACTTTACTTGTATTTCTTAATTATAAAGGTTGCTTTGCCAGCAGCAGGGTTGAACTTTTTTTTTCCTAGAAAAATAGATTGTGCCCACTGTACACTAACAGGATTGTCCTCTCCTTAGAATCTTTCACTGTGATTAGTCTAAAGTGCTCTGCAACTATTACAACCAAAATCCATACATCTCCCCTTGCTTTGCATAAGTGTGACATCCGAAAATTGAGATTTCTACAAAACATAAACTGAAGCCTAATTATCCACATTACAAAAGAGCTCATGCTTCTCAGAGAACCTCAACAGAAACATCTGCAAGTTGAATTCGTATATGGTGGTTTTTCTTCTTTTTGTTTTCTTTTCTTTTTGGCCATACCTTGTGGCATACAGGGTCTTAGCTCCCCAGCCAGGGATCAAACCCATGCCCCTGGCAGTGGAAGTGCGGAGTCTCAACCACTGGACTGCCCGGGAAATCCGTACAGTGGTTTTTCAATACAACAACAACAAAAAATGAAATACAATGATATGAAAGCTCAGGGTGGCTAAAAGTATTTTCTTAAAGAAATCATTTTATTTGAGGATTTTGGTGTAAGATTGTCTAACTCTGCATTGGAAGTCATAATAAAAGGTTACTTATGGTTTTTCCTTTCCCCTTAAAATCCAGCATGACTGGAAAACATTGGATGGATAAATTCTCATCACTCTGAGGCTTAACTTAACCCCTATTAGATGAAAAACTCAAAGAAATCAATCCTTTTGTATATCATGTTCTTATATAAGTATCATAACAACACTTTTAAACACTTTTTTTTTTTTTTTTGCAGTACGCGGGCCTCTCACTGTTGTGGCCTCTCCCGTTGCACAGCACAGGCTCCGGACGCGCAGGCTCAGCGGCCATGGCTCACGGGCCCAGCCGCTCCGTGGCATGTGGGATCCTCCTGGACCGGGGCACGAACCCGAATCCCCTGCATCGGCAGGCGGACTCTCAACCACTGCACCACCAGGGAAGCCCCCATAACAACACTTTTAAATGTCCTGATACATGCACATTATTTCACAAATGCACATTTTTCCCCTTTCTTTTCTTTTTTTTTCCTTTTAAGCTAAGGCTTTAAAGTCAGGTGTTAAACCAGAATTAGACGTTTTGATTTTTCTAATCTGAATAAAAGAAGAGATTTTAGAAATATCTATGGGAGCTTAAAAATATCTTAGCTAGGGCTTCCCTGGTGGCGCAGTGGTTGAGAGTCCGCCTGCCGATGCAGGGGACACGGGTTCGTGCCCCGGTCCGGGAAGATCCCACATGCCGCGGAGCGGCTAGGCCCGTGAGCCATGGCCGCTGGGCCTGCGTGTCCGGAGCCTGTGCTCTGCAACGGGAGAGGCCACAACAGTGAGAGGCCCGCGTATCGCAAAAAAGAAAAGAAAAAAAAAAAAAATCTTAGCTAATATATTCTAAACATATTTACCTTTTACAATCTACAAGAATTGACTTTCTCATAGTTACAGTCTTAGAAAAGGGTTTCTCCCTTTGTCACTGACGTTGATAAACCAACCCTGAGGTCCTCTCCCTACTGTTAAAGATGAATGTTTCAAATCCATTTCTCATTTTAGTAGAGATTTACATTACCTAGTCTCATGATTAAAAGAGAAAAATAAGCCATCAATGAGTTTTCTCTGAGTATCTGATTGGCAAATACTTTTTAAAGTTTCATAACAAACAGTTGTCAAATGAAAGGGTCCCAGGGTGAAGGAAGTGCAATTCTGGGGGCAATTTTATTGCGTATGACAAAAGCTTCCCCAAATTAACCCCAAAATTATACTTTTTAGGAATTTATGATGGGAGATGATCAGACAAGTGGATAAAGATACTTATAATGAGCAAAATGTGTTAACGATCTACATAACATGCAGTAAAAGGAATGGATATCATAAGTGTTGATGTATAACCGCATTTATGGATGTTGAAATATATCCTCATTATGTCATTAAGGGAAAAAGCAAGATATATCATGCAATACCACTTTTTAAAAATCTCATGTATGTGTGTGTACATGGGACAATTATTAACTCTGACCATTTCCGAGTGGGTAATAGAAAAATTACACAGGCTTTCTTTTCTCCTCTATATGTTTCTGAATTTTCTTTGTTTCATAATCAGGCAAAATTTATCTACTACGAAAAACACATAAAAACTTAAATGAGTGAAACATTTTATATTTTTTCCTTCAAAAATTTATGCACAAAACAGAACCACTAGGTTGTGCTTTTCCTCACAGGGAGCATACGTTAAGTTGTATTCTTTGAGCGCATGGTCCTTTATTCTAGAAAAAACCTCTAGGTTGAACAAAGTGAAGGCAAAAATTCAAAGTAGGGTCACCATTTACCTTTAAACCCTCTCGGCCTGGGAGTCCTGGGTACCCCGAATCCCCCGGAAACCCCTAAAATGGAACACAAAGCAACAGCAATCATCAGCAAGTGAGGGTGACAGCTTTTGCTTTTACAAAATCACAGAGAAATACTTACTAGACTCCCTTTTTCTCCTTTTTCACCATCTTTTCCGGGTTTTCCCTGTACAATAAAGATTAGAAGTGCATAAATAATAATAATAAACATGCTCTAACACCAAGGGTCTGAATCAAATCCAAGTTACTATGTTGTATGAATCCTTGGGGTGAGTTGGCCACATGCTACGGTAACAAATCATGGAAGATACAGTAAATAACTATGAACTAAAAGAGTTACAACAGTCGAAGACGACTTTTCAATATTTAAAAAAGTGGAGGTTGATTAGCTCCAAATCTTCTAAGACATCATTACATCTGGCAGCTGAGGCTACGCCAGAGAAGTTTTCTTATCGGCAAGTGAGTATTTGGCAGACGGTGCAGCACTGATTCACTTTAACGGAAGTTTCCGTGCATCGTTTCAGGGTAGAAACTGAACTGCCTCAGCTCCTGAAGGTGGGTGGGTCTCCTGTCACTGCACTCAGGGCGCGAGAGGCACCTGAGCATCTGGGCTCTGGACGGAGCCCCCAGCGGGCTTGGGAGGCGGCCGGGAAGGGTGCCTGGTGCTCTGAGCAGGAGGACAGCTGGCTTTCAGTGAGGGGCCGGCAGGGGGCGCTGTCTGGTGGGGGGAGGGGGGAGCGGGGAGGACTCATCTGAATAACAAAGGGCCTCAGCCATCGCCGGGGGCCTTTCTAATGGTGACCACCTCCTTATTCCTGCTCCCAGGGCTTCAGAAAGGCTCTTCAGCAGAGGAAAGACCCCTATAATCTCTTTCAATCTATGCTCCTATGAACCTGTGATTCTAGGAATGCAGGAGAAATGATTTCACATCAGGAATAAGAGGACTTTTTTTTTAAAAACATCTCTATCGGAGTATAATTGCTTTACAATGGTGCGTTAGCTTCTGCTGTGTAACAAAGTGAATCAGCTATATGTATACATATATCCCCATATCCCCTCCCTCTTGCGTCTCCCTCCCACCCTCCCTATCCCACCCCTCCAGGTGGTCACAAAGCACCGAGCTGATCTCCCTGTGCTCTGCGGCTGCTTCCCACTAGCTATCTATTTTACGTTTGGTAGTGTGTTTATGTCCATGCCACTCTCTCACTTCGTCCCAGCTTACCCTTCCCCCTCCCCGTGCCCTCAAGTCCATTCTCTACAGGACTTTTGAAAGCACTTACTCGGGGTCCTGGTTTTCCGGGTTCACCTTTCTCTCCAACCCCTGGCATCCCCTAAAAGACAAAAAGAGCAAGAGTTAGAGTCATTCGTATATTTAAATAAACTATTAAATTAAGTAAGCATTCCACTGAAGGTGGAACACATTACGGTCTTTTCCACAAGATGATAATGATAAACAAGATTTCAGTCCTTACCTGAAATCCAGGTTCACCCTTTTGGCCCTAAAATAAGTTTCAAAAGTGAGAAAGATTAGCACTATCTAGTGGCTATATCAGTTTTTATATGCTACATGGAACAGGTAAAAGGGAAAAAACACCTTTTCCTGATACAGTAACCAAGAAATTCACATTGGTCTGCAGCATCCACTTCCTGCCATCAACTGGATTATGGATGTAAGAAGGGCAGAGTTAATACGTCTGACCCACAGCAACTGGAGCCTCCTTTCACCCTCAGCTCTCTCCCTCCTGTGTCCCAGCCGTCCCCTCCCAACCTTGGTGCATTTAAGAAACCCTCACACAAGAGGGTCAGCCTCAAACTAGTCTCACTCCAACCCAGGTCCAGCTGCCTCTGCCCTCAAGAAGCTCACTTTTTATGGGATGGGTGGTCTATAAAAACCCGTTTTCAGGTCAGGGCGAATATAACCAGAGAAACTGAATTTTGACCCAGTCTCTCTTTATGCCTTGGAATCTGTCCACAATTAGGAAGCTGGCGTTCACTGGACAAAGTCTGTCCCACCTTCTCTCCTTTTGCAGCATACTCTCCTTTCTCTCGAACTTGAGCTTGTCCGGGGACTCCCGGGGGCCCACTGACCCCTTGATCACCCTGTTGATGCAAACATTTGGGATTAATTAGGCATAAAGGTAATTATACAGGGAAGAGAAATGCAGAGGAGGGAAAAGCCCAGAAGAGAACATCTGGTTTGAAAACGTGATTGTACTCTGTTCCAGCCCGTCCTTGCCTCAGCAGAAAATTAAGTTTCAGAAGGAAGATGGTCCACTAAGGATATAAAGCCAGGAGGAGGCTTTCCCACTCAGGGGTCACCCCATAACAACGGAACTTGAACATCTGTAGGACAGATGGATGTGTGCATATATGTACAGACCACGCGTGTAGACAGACAGCACATGTATACACGCCGGGACACATATGCTGGTCTGTCACATTTGATGGCACGGAGGAAAGGCACACCAGCCACCTAGTAGCGCCTGGGAAGAAAGGAGGTCTCTTTACGTAAACCAAAAAGAAGCATCAGGGATCTCTTCCTCAGAATCCTAACTGCTGGGTACAATGGGAAATACAGGAACCCCAGCCATCACACAACGAAGGAGGTCCAAAAACTTCAACCGCATCAACTGCAGAATCACTTTACTGTGAGGTTTATGAAAAGACTGGGTGGAGATCTGGGGTGGGAAGAGGAAGCCAGCACTCATCCACTCTGCCCGGACCTCCATTACACTTGGCAGTCGTCTACACAGGCTTGAGCGCATGGGCCCTGGGCCAGGTGCAGCCGCAATTCCAAGGATGGCCACTTGGTGCCCGTTTCGTGGGTCTGGTCCAGGGAAAGGGGTGGAGAGATCCCCAGAGCATCAGGGACCCACTGCCGGCCTCTCATCCTTTCTCAGCAGGAGGAGGCTGCCTGTTCTGGCCTGTGCATTCCTTCCTCCAAGGTTCTTTCCGCCCCAACTCTGGTACGATGGCTTTCGTCTTTACAGGGCTTAATATAATGGTTATGCTGCTAACAGCCAGGTCCTAAATTTGACCTTTTTATACTGAAGTCCGGGTCTGAGAACATTTTGATTGAATGTATGAACAGAGAAGTGGGATAAATGGCCTCCCTGCACCGGCATCTGTGCGTCAGATCCCATGTAGAGTCACCTCAGGGAATTCCAGCCTTGCCTTCAGGGAAAACACTAATAAACTGAAGAACCTTCAGAGAAGAGGGTGTGTCCATGGCTATGAGTGTCCAAGAGGAGGTCCAGAGGCAGAAACCCGATCATGCTTAGAACTGGGATTTCAACCGAGAAAACTCCCCAAAGCAAACAGCACTCACCTTGTCACCTTTCGGCCCTTGAAAACTCAAGCCCATTTGCCCCTGTTGATTAAAAAGTAGAATCCGTTATTAGCATTGTTTACTTTGTTCAAAATCACCTAACAAACATGACGTGAAATGCAACAAGGCGGTATATTTAAGGTGATAACTTCGTCTCCCAATGACATAATCCTTTCCAGAAAGTTGTGGTCACGTTGTATTCAATGTCTATAAAAAGGTTTTTTTAAGTATTATTGAAAAAGAATCCTATCAAAACCTTGTTAAAAAAGTTTAAGATTTTTTAGACTCTGGCTTTAAAAAACTAAGGAAGAGATCAATGATTCCATAACTAATGGACGGATGGAAGGAAGGATCAATAGATCAACAGACTGACAGATCAACAGATCAGTAGATTAACTGATAGGTTAGATAGACTGATGGATATGTGAATAGACAGATGATAAACATATAGATAGATAAAGAAATTATAATTTCCCAAAACTTTTTACAGAGATGTAAAAAATGAGTTACAGAAATTTCACGATAGTCTTATACCAATGTCAAAGAAAGACAAATGAAAAATAATCTTTACCTTTTCACCTGGAGGGCCAGGAGGGCCTGGGGGACCCTGCAGGAAAAAAAGCGTTTTAAGTAAATATAGTTCACAACCCTGGTAAGTTTTGAATGCTTTTCTGTACTGACCTTATCTTCAGATATCATGGTTAAGGTGATAATTTATTTGTTAAATATTTAAATATTTTTCCTGTGCTATAGAACTGTTAAACTTTGAAAGTAACCAGAAATTAGTTCAGGACAATTATTAACAGGGATGGAAACCCTTCAAAATCTTAGGGGTTGGCCTGTGGAATCCACTGATCTGAGCATCTGCTGGGCTATCAGACAGTGGATGAAACCAGCCAAACCCTTGACAAGCCTTAGCGTTTCTAGTGTGGAAACGTTTGTCCACTTTGAAAACTGCTGCGGCTCTTTAAAAGTTAAATGAATTCTTTAAGCGGGTAGATGGTATGAAGTCCCCAAAATTCCTGTGTTTGCAACAAAATTTCAGAATGCTTTTTATAATCGTGAAAAGGGAAAAACTAGTCATTCTTTCCTCATGAAAACGAGGCCGTCACGAGAATATAAAAGAGGTTACATCTTGCAGGAATGGATAGAAGAATTGCTGGATTTGAACCCTAAAAAAAGAGTAAATTTAAAAAATAAGCCTGAAAATCTCTCAAGGACTCTCAGGCAGGCTAGAGTGGGGATGGCAAACCCAGGCACATCATTCATTCCTAGTAAACGCGGCGCCCGACAAATAAGTTGCTGTTAATATTAAGCCTCTTGTGCCCCCCAAAATGTGTGAGTAGAAGGGGCTGATGCCACCCTCGTCCTCAGGGTTACCAGCTGTGAGGGACGGCTGGTGTCAGAGCAGAGCTTCCTGGGAGGTTCTCTCTGATGCTCAGTTTCTAGTATCTGTCCCAAAGACACTGCAGCTTCCTCACAGCCTGGTCTGGGGCCACAGCCCCCAACAGAGCAGGCCCTCTGCTGTGACTGCATTACCACAAGGGAAGGTCCAGGGCAGGGGCTGCCTTGTCCATCTCTGAATCCCCGCCTCACAGGATGCGCTCACATCCACGCAGCCCCACGAAAAATCAACATGTTGTCCCTGTGGGATGTCTCGGCACGAGGTACTATTAGCATATCCTCTTCCCACAGCTCTGGGGATACGTGGACCATAAGTACCAATCAAACATCCCTTCAGATAGAAGCTCAAACAGACAACTAATAAGCACCTACTGTACAGCACAGGGAACTCCACTCGATACTCTGTAATGGCCTATATGGGAAAAGAATCTAAAAAAAAGAGTGGATATACTTGTATGTATAACTGATTCACTTTGCTATACACCTGAAACTAACACAACACTGTAAATCAACCCTACTCCAATAAAAATTTTTTCAAAAAGATAGAAGCTCATTCTCACATCCAAATAAAGAGAGATCACCACTGTGTAAAGTTTTCATTCCATTTTATGTATTTTCACCCCTCACCACAGTTGTTCTCTGAATGCCTCCGAGGGATATTCCCCCCAAACTTACTGGTGGTCCAGTGAATCCCGGGGGGCCAACAGGACCTTGCAGCCCTGGCAGTCCCGGCGAACCCTATAATTCATTGAGAAAGAAAAGAATTAAAATGCAAACCAGGAGGGGACTCGGCACGTGCTCATAATTATTTAGCAAATGCTTACAGGTGCTCCTGGGGGTCCAGGAAATCCTCTTTCACCTTTCAACAGGGTCCCTGGTATATGGCCAAGTATTTCACCTGGATCCCCCTAAGGGATAAAAAATAAGATAAAGTCACAAATACTGATATTTATGTAAAGAGAATGTAAACCTATGGCGTAAGAGGCATGCACTGCTGTTGTGGAACCAGCCCAAGTCTGGGATTTAGCCTCTGACTAAGCTTGGAATAAACAGACCGGCCGTCTCCTGGGTTCATATGTCTTAATGACCAGCATTAGGGGGCTGCAACCAGGGCAGAACGTGGAGACCGCTGAACGGAAGGATGTGTGATGCTTCCATGTGACGGGCCCCTGGGCAGGAGGAGTTCTAGACAGGGGCCCGGTCTCTGGTCCAAAGGCTATGTGACCACAGGCTGTCCTCACAGCAGAAGGATTATCTTTCAAGAGAAGACCCAGCACAATCATGTTCGGAAAAGCAGTGAGAATATGTTTTAGGTGTCAACGTGACCAGGCCACAGTACCCAGATACTTGGTTACACACCACTCTGAGGTTGACGTGAAAGTACTTTTAAATAAGATGGACATTTAAATCAGTAGCTTTGAAGTAAAGCAGATGACCTTCCACGGTGGGGGGCCCACCCCGTGGGTTGAAGGCCTTAAGAGAAAAAAGACGGACTCCCGAGAGGAAGGCGGACTCTGCCTACAGACAGCCCTTGAACCCGACCATCGCTCTTCCCTGGGTCTCCAGCCTGCATCCTTGCCCCATGGATTGTGGACTTGCCAGCTCCCACAATCACGTAACTCCTTAAAATAAGGAATTTATTTTATCTCAATATATTTTAATTATGTTATATATTGAAATATATAATTAAATTAGTATATAATATAAATATTATAATATGTATTATATATATTATATCATATAAGTCAACATATAATTGATATACAATATGTATTATATAATGTGTAAAATATATTATATATATTTTAATTCTATCTCCCTCTCTCACTCACTCTATCTATCCTTATATGTGCATGCTGTATACGTATGGCACACACATAAGACACAAACATCTCCACGCATGTCCTACTGGTTTTATTTCTCTGCAGAGTCCTGTCGACAGCCACACCCGTGGCTCTGGACGAGGAGCATCGGGGACTCACATCCCATCACTAATATTTCCCATCACACCATGCTTCCCATCACTGCTTATTTCCTATGAAGAAATTGTGCCTAGCGTTGAAACTTTAGATTCTAAAATTTAAGTCTGTGTATAGGACTTAAGTACTCTTTTAATGTAGCAAAGTTTAGACAAATAGGTTACTAGGCAATCAATCGACCAAAGTGATTTAAAGTAAAGTTATTTTTATGGCATCTGTTTCAAACAGAAGTCTGGAATGAATCCAGTAAAATAAAATAACGTACCTTCATTCCAGGTAACCCTGGTGGTCCCTAGAAAAGAAAAAGTTGGTATTAGTTTTGTTTTTCTCAAAACAACATTAGCATTATGATATGAGGGCAAAAAAAAAGGAAAAGAAAGGCAATGGAATGAGAAGAGAGAAATTAGCACTGAAGAAATTCTTACATAACAGCCCAATACTCACGGGATTTCCAGCGAATCCAGGCAAACCCGGAGGCCCCATAGGCCCTCTCTCACCCTGGGGGGACAGCAGACAGTCACTCTCAAAGGCCGTGCTCCCATCCGTTACCCCATCCTACCCTTCAGGCATGCTTCATTTGTTGGTGAAAATCATTTTCTAAAAATTGTTACAAGCTCTATTGCTCAATGCTGCTTCATGATAGAAGAAATATAATATTTGAGAATTTAATTATTAGAGACAAGAATTAATCATAGCATTTTCTTATTTGCTTTAGTGATAGATTATAGGTGAGAAATTTAGCGTTTAAGGCAATTTTAGAATAAAAGTCTACTAAATAGAAAGGCACAATGATGTCTTTCCTGAACATTAAACGTGGGAAAACTGTGTTTCCTCACCAAATAAAGAAAGGTGTAAGACGAGTAACTTTCCAACTGTGGCAATTAAAACTGTGTTCACGGGACAACTTTGCCTGACTTCTCCAGGTGCAAAGTTAAATGAACACGCACCAAGCAGGGAGGCTCCCGGTTCTAAATTTACCTTCGTTCCGTTGCATCCTGGGATACCTGGGGGACCCGGAGGACCATCTTGGCCAGGAATACCCTGCAGTTAACACGGTGAACAAGTAGCCAAGTCAGAAAAATCGCTTATGTTGCCATAACTCACATCAAACATCTTATAAAGGAAGCAGGTGCCTTTTATATACATACAGGAAGTCCTGGGTTTCCAGGGTAACCAGATGCTCCTGGGGGTCCCTGTAAGGATGGAGATGAAAAAGTTTTCATTGAGTGTGGGAGAACATCATTTCCTTCCACTGGCATCCACCTGGCTGAGGATGTCGGGCCCTAATTATTGACATTTGGAACATCGGCCCTAAGCAGACAGGGAGGCATCTTAGGGTCTAGCCCAGGGAGCCAGATGGCCTGGTGTTTCAGTAGCAACTCTTCATCATCAAAAGCTGACGATTAAATACTTCTAAAATCAAGGCTGCACACCCACAAAATAACTCTGCCCTCATTTCATCCTTTGTAATTTCCAGGTGGCAGATAGACAGATAGATAGATAAATTTACATTAAAATCTCGAACAGCCTTGAAGAAAGAAAAAAAAAATCTCAAACAGTTGGGAGGCATAAATCAGTTCATTGAGGGAAGAAAATCCAAGTTATTTCTGGCTGAAATCTAGATATTCTCCATCCCAGACAGTTACAATGTTATCCCCTATCTTCTGCCCTAAAGACCCAGGAAGGCAGGTTACCGGGCACACTTCCCTTTCCACTAACAGTAACAGAATTAAAATGTTTACATCTTACAGTGTCTTCCTATTTTTCTGCTTTCAAAGGTCTCCCTGCGCGCATGTCCCAGGGACGGGAGTAGCAAAGAAAGCAGACCGTGAAAAAGGAAGAGGGAATGCAGCTCTGAACACGTTACCACTTTTCACATTAAATGAAAGACATCTTTCTTCAAAGACCTGTAGGCGTGTCATCCCCCCTCCCCCAATTAAGTACGCCTGCAGGAATCCCTGAGGAAGGAGAGAGGAGAGAAAACACGTGTACAGAGGACAAGAAGTGAGCAGCTCCAGGGGCAGGACTGGTGGTCGAGGACGCGGGTTCCACCCATCCTGGGCCCTCGTGCCCAGGACACACGCTGTCTGGGCTCCGAGCACAGACGCAGAGGGAGGGGGACACAGAGGAAGGAGGGGATAGGATGCCCCTCGGGACTGTCTGGGGGTGGGGAGGGTAAAGGGCCCTCCCTCTGGAAGCACTGCTGTATCAGATCCCGCCCACAGTTATTACCGACTTAATGACAATCGTACTCACTCTTGTCCCTTTAGTTCCTGGCAGTCCTGGTTCTCCGGTGTCACCCTGGAACAGACACACATGCCACAATGACCACTCGTCGCAAAAGCAACACAGATCATCTTAAGTCCACTCCCCCAACCCCTTGCGCCCACGACAACCAAGCTCACCTTCTGTCCGGGTGGTCCCTGCGGCCCCTCAGGTCCTTGCATTCCCGGGAACCCGATGACACCTTGTAACCCTGGGAGACCTCTTTCTCCCTGCAGAGGAGGAAAGAGCAAGTCAGACCAAGGGCAGGTGGAAGGAGAAATCAGCCTCACTCAGCATCACCCAGCAGCCAGCCTACCACGAGCATCTGAAAAGAGACACTGCCACCTACGTCCCATCTCACACCTCACTCAGCATCACCCAGCAGCCAGCCTACCAGGAGCACCTGAAAAGAGACGCTGCCACCTACGTCCCATCTCACACCTCACTCAGCATCACCCAGCAGCCAGCCTACCATGAGTATCTGAAAAGAGACGCTGCCACCTACGTCCCATCTCACAGCCTCACTCAGCATCACCCAGCAGCCAGCCTACCAGGAGCATCTGAAAAGAGACGCTGCCACCTACGTCCCATATCAGAGACTTTTCTCTGCTCTTTTTTAGCTCTTTTGAGGGCAGGGATGTTCCTGTATGATCCCTGGTCCAATGCTTTCTATATACCGTATTCTAAAGGCTAAGTAATTTGTTGGGGAAATAAAATCACGGATAGTTGGCGATTTTTTTTCACTGAATGGCTTATAACCTCATTTGTTGAGTAGAATCTTCTTGTTGTCGGCAGACACAGCGCTGAGATTCTGTGAGCAGACATCAGTCAAGGCTCCCCTTTAGGAGGTGTGTAAGCAGAGCTCACGGTGGCAGTTTCAGTGCAAGATGCTGAGACTTTTCTGTGCAATGAACAGTCTGACGATGGGTTTGCATAAGCATCTCTTAAAAAACTGGGTTTCTTTTTTTTGCAAAGGTAGACTCAAGGTTTAATTACAGTCTCTGGCCTCGAGGAGCAAAAAGAAATAAAATGTATTCTTAACGTAATGAATATTATTTAGGGTCCACACACGTGGCTGGGATTCTGGCTTTGAGATGGCCCTTGAAGAATGAAAGGAAAATGAATGTGTGAAGAGACAGGCAAAGACAATTCAGGCTGGATGTCAGAGAATGGAGATCTAGGCCATGTGAGCACAAGGCACTAAGAAGAAGAACTACAACGGGCACAAGAACGTGGAGAGATGAGGCGTTACCGTTTGATACCGGAAATAGTTTCCTCTGCAAGCATCAGTGACCCAGTGGCCTGATTAAGGATATTGAGGAAGACGGCCACACTTTTTGCCAGTATGAAATAGCCTAAAATCAGGACAGGAATTCAAGAAAATCTACAGTATGTGGACTTCGGTGCAACCTCACAATGTAAATTGGGTAGATTAAGTAAGCATCTTTAGCCAATTTTCAAAAACAGAAGACATGTC
>NW_006782535.1:1297651-1332110 GCF_000442215.2 Lipotes vexillifer | reverse complement strand
TTCCCCTACAGTTATGTTAGTTCAAAGTAAAAAATAAACTGACAAGCTATACATTACATCACATAAACATTTACCACCCAAAATAGCACATTACCAAAAGTTACTTAAAGTTGTTCAACGTTGCATAAATGAAAGGACACAGAACCCAAACTTCCAAAGTCATCCTTCCTTCCAAACCACTCGGCCAGTCCCAGAACTTGCTGGTGAATTGTGCGTCTGTTGCATTTTCTGAAATGCAGAAACGTGGTTCTGAACTTCGGTCTCCAATCACTGGACCTCCACAGATCGTGGGAGTCATTGAAAGTGTAAAAGGCAGGAAGCCAGAAACGGTGTGTGAATAAATGGGAAAGAGATTATTTCAAACTCTAGAAGAGACCATCAGATACTAAATGGAGTAAAGAAAGTTAAGCCCTGCAGTTTGGCCCAGCCCTTTGGACCAGCTGCATCCAGGGATCAACCAGGAAGAACAGATGCTAATATTCCCCAGAGCCCAGCATAGGACTTGACACAGAACACTGGCTTGTCCTCCCTGAGGCCCGGCAAAGAAAAACATTCTCAGACCAAGACTTGTTCAAATGTAAAGCTAGTTAAATACATTCATTCTTAACCTAAAATAACAGCAGATACAAACGTACAAAATCCTGGCGCTGGAGACGGATTGTACGCTGACATCATATCAACCTCCTCCCTTGATTCAGATGTGGGAAAATTCTACCCAAAATAGAATTGAACCGCTGGCTAAAAAATGTGAACACTGAACTGAGTATCCTCAAATAACCTGGCATGAGATGCGAAGGAAATACGAAAGGCACATCAGCAGAAAAGCTTCCTAACGCATTTGGTGGCATATTTTTAGTACTTAGTTAATACCGCCAGTATCACTAGGAGACCCAGTGCAGATAAGATTTTATAATTCTCATTTTCATTGTTGACTGCACAGAGACCCAGAGCCAGATTAGCTGATTTCTACAAGTTTCTCACTGAGTCAGCACTAAAGCCACAAATAGAAATGAGGTCAACCTCTACCTCCGTCTGTGTTTCTTCTAGGTCACTAGAGCAAGCTGGTTCCCAGCAAATATTAAATAGTTCACCCACATCGAGTTAGCCCCTTTTATGTCCATTTCACAGATAGGGAAATTGGGATTCTAATGCTTCACTGACGCATCACATGTCACTGGGTGACCCCTGCGTGCTCCTGGGAACAGGATTCAGAAATCTGAATTCCCAGTCCCGGCTTTCACCACAGGCCCACATTCTTTCCCCAATGTCACCGGAACACTTAAGCAAGCTCCGTATCCCAAGAGATTTGAAATTAAGTAGCTAAAGAGGAAGTGACTCCCCCGTGAACATGGCTCTTGCCATCTCGCACATATTTTTTTTTTTTTTTAAGTTTCCTAATCTTTTGTTCAGACAAAAGTACATATGAATAATCTAATATCCCATACCCCATCCAAGGCTATTCTGGGCACCAGAGTAGAGCAAACAGACAGGATAAGCATTCAATCAGCTATACAATTAGCTGGCAAACAGCACACACTGCACATGGGCCCAATTCTTCCTCCGAGCTTTCAGCAAATCTCCACGAGGGTTACGGAAAAAGCAAACAGCGGCCACATAATGCAAAGGCTTTTCATGCCGGTCCTTTCTAAGCCAGACTCCGCAGTTGTGGCCACTCGTGCGCTGGGGTTCAAGGCTGAATGTGCAGAGTTAAAATCACCTAGAAACAGGTCCCCTTAGTCATCTCTTTCCCGTGATGTGCTGGAGGCGAGGTCCAAGACGACATGGCGGCCCAAGTGAGACCCACAACCACTGTTACCACAGCAGCAAGAACTTAAAAGTGGAAGATGAGAAAGAGAAGCTTGTACAATACTACCCAAAATGCTTTGAGGCAACTGCATCTTCTAACGGTTTTATTCTTGAACATCAGTGCAGTGTACTGTACTAATTTTTAAAAAGTTTATATACCAACCATGGAAGTGACTATCACTATATCCTCAAATGATGAAATTCAGAATTTGAGGGAAAAAAAACACAGTGCTATAGACGAACGAATACAGCCATGGAGAATAATCTTGGCATCAAAATCAGCCATTCTAAATTAGGCATGAAATAGAGTTTCATGCATGAAGCAACTTACAAATTTTGCATCATCTATTATCTAGAGAAGGGCATACCTTTTAAAAAAAAATCCATAAAATGTGGGAATAAGAGAGTTTTTCTTTTATAATACCCAATTATTTCCCTTCCTCTTAAAATACCTGTAGAAACAAGTTCATGATGGAAATCCAATGCTAGAATATAGTCCCCTTCAAATCTTAGTCAAAAATCCAAATACCAATAAAGTCCTCAGGATGGTGAGGTCGAAATAGTGTGAAGGTTCTAAGGATAATATAGGATAACATCATTAACAACAACAAAAGCTGAAATTAACACAAAATATATCTAGAGTAAGCAGTCTTCAAAGATCTTACTGTCAGAGGCCTATTATGTTTGTTTCACTAGCCAACATGGGATCACTGTCTTTCAGTCAAATATTGAATTATTTTTTCAAATAATTTAAAAATAATTATTTTATTATTATTAATGATTATTTTTTATATTATTTTAAAATAATATGATCGAGATAGCCTCATCCACCAGAGGGCAGACAGAAGAAACTAGAAGAACTACAATCCTGCAGCCTGTGGAACAAAAACCACATCCACAGAAGGATAGACAAGATGAAAAGGCACAGGGCTATGTACCAGATGAAGGAACAAGATAAAACCCCAGAAAAACAACTAAATGAAGTGGAGATAGGAAACCTCTAGAAACAGAATTCAGAATAATGATAGTGAAGATGATCCAGGACCTCGGAAAAAGAATGGAGGCAAAGATCGAGAAGATGCAAGAAATGTTTAACAAAGACCTAGAAGAATTAAAGAACAAACAGAGATGGACAATACAATAACTGAAATGAAAAATACACTAGAAGGAATCAACGGCAGAATAACTGAGGCAGAAGAACAGATAAGTGACCCGGAAGACAGAATGGTGGAATTCACTGCCACAGAACAGAATTAAAAAAAAAAAAAAGAATGAAAAGAAATGAAGACAGCCTAAGAGACCTCTGGGACAACATTAAACAGAACAACATTTGCATTATAAGGGTCCCAGAAGGAGAAGAGAGAGAGAAAGGACCCGAGAAAATATTTGAAGAGATTATAGTTGAAAACTTCCCTAACATGGGAAAGGAAATGGCCAACCAAGTCCAGGAAGTGCAGAGAGTCCCAGGAGGATAAACCCAAGGAGAAACACGCCAAGACACATAGTAATCACACTGACAAAATTAAAGACAAAGACAAACTATTGAAAGCAGCAAGGAAAAAAACACAAATAACATACAAGGGAACTCCCATAAGGTTAACAGCTGATTTCTCAGCAGAAACTCTACAAGCCAGAAGGGAGTGGCACGATATATTTAAAGTGATGAAAGGGAAGAACCTACAACCACGATTACTCTACCTGGCAAGGATCTCATTCAGATTCAACGGAGAACTCAAAAGCTTTACAAAGAAGCAAAATGTAAGAGAATTCTTAAAAGCACCACCAAACCAGCTCTAAAACAAATGCTAAAGGAACTTCTCTAAGTGGGAAACACAAGAGAAGAAAAGAACCTACAAAAACAAACCCATAACAATTAAGAAAATGGTAATAGGAACATACATATCGATAATTACCTTAAACATGAATGGATTAAATGCTCCAACCAAAAGACACAGGCTCGCTGCATGGATAAAAAAACAAGACCCATATATATGCTGTCTACAAGAGACCCACTTCAGACCCAGGGGCACGTACAGACTGAGTGTGAGGGTATGGAGAAAGATATTCCATGCAAATGGAAATCAAAAGAAAGCTGGAGTAGCTTATATATCAGATAAAATAGACTTTAAAATAAAGTCTATCAGATAAAATAGACTTTAAAATAAAGAATGTTACAAGAGACAAGGAAGGATACTACATAATGATCAAGGGATCAATCCAAGAAGAAGATATAACAATTATAAATATATATGCACCCAACATAGGACCACCTCAATACATAAGGCAAATGCTAACAGTTATAAAAGAGGAAATTGACAGTAACACAGTAATAGTGGGGGACCTTGACACCTCACTTACACCAGTGGACAGATCATCCAAACAGAAAATTAATAAGGAAACACAAGCTTTAAATGACACAATGGACCAGAGAGATTTAATTGATATTTATAGAACATTCCATCCAAACACAGCAGATTACACTTCCTTCTCAAGTGCACATGGAACATTCTCCAGGATAGATCACATCTTGGGTCACAAATCAAGACTCGGTAAATTTAAGAAAATTGAAATCATATCAAGCATCTTTTCTGACCACAACACTATGAGATTAGAAACCAATCACAAGGAATAAAAAATAAAAAACACAAACACATGCAGGCTAAACAATACGTTACTAAATAACCAAGAGATCACTGAAGAAATCAAAGAGGAAATCAAAAAATACCTAGAGACAAATTACAACAAAAACACGATGATCCAAAACCTATGGGATGCAGCAAAAGCAGTTCTAAGAGGGAAGTTTATAGCAATACAAGCCTACCTCAAGAAACAAGAAAAATCTCAAATAAACAATCTAATCTTACATCTAAAGGAACTAGAGAAAGAAGAACAAGCAAAACCCAAGGTTAGTAGAAGGAAAGAAATCATAAAGATCAGAGCAGAAATATATGAAATAGAAACAAAGAAAACAATAGCAAAGATCAATAAAACTAAAAGCTGGTTCTTTGAGAAGATAAACAAAATTGATAAACCATTTGCCAGACTCCTCAAGAAAATGAGGGAGAGGACTCAAATCAATAGAATTAGAAACGAAAAAGGAGAAGTAACAACAGAAATACAAAGGATCATGAGAGATTACTACAAGCAACTCTATGCCAATAAAATGGACAACCTGGAAGAAATGCACAAATTCTTAGAAAGGTATAACCTTCCAAGACTGAACCAGGAAGAAACAGAAAATATGAACAGACCAATCACAAGTAATGAAATTGAAACTGTGATTAAAAATCTTCCAATAAACAAACGCCCAGGACCAGATGGCTTCACAGGCGAATTCTATCAAACATTTAGAGAAGAGCTAACACCCATCCTTCTCAAACTCTTTCAAAAAATTGCAGAGGAAGGAACACTCCCAACCTCATTCTCTGAGGCCACCATCACCCTGATACCAAAACCAGACAAAGATACTACCAAAAAAGAAATTTACAGGCCAATATCATTGATGAATATAGATGCAAAAATCCTCAACAAAATACCAGCAAACAGAATCCAACAACACATTAAAAGGATCATACACCATGATCAAGTGGGATTTATGCCAGGAATGCAAGGATTCTTCAATATATGCAAATCAATCAATGTGATACACCATATTAACAAATTGAAGGAGAAAAACCATATGATCATCTAATCATCTATTGAGATGAATCATCTCAATAGAAGCAGAAAAAGCTTTTGAAAAAATTCAACACTCATTTATGATAAAAACTCTCCAGAAAGTGGGTATAGAGGGAACCTACCTCAACATATAAAGGCCATATATGACAAACCCACAGCAAACATCATTCTCAATGGTGAAAAACTGAAAGCATTTCCTCTAAGATCAGGAACAAGACAAGGATGTCCACTCTCGCCACTATTATTCAACACAGTTTTGGAAGTCCTAGCCACAGAAATCAGAGAAGAAAAAGAAATAAAAGGAATATAAATTGGAAAAGAAGAAGTAAAACTGTCACTGTTTGCAGATGACATGATACTGTACACAGAGAATCCTAAAGATGCCACCAGAAAACTACTAGAGCTAATCAATGAATTTGGTAAAGTTGCAGGATACAAAATTAATGCATAGGAATCTCTTGCATTCCTATACACTAACAACGAAAGATCAGAAAGAGAAATTAAGGAAACACTCCCATTCACCACTGCAACAAAAAGAATAGAATACCTAGGACTAAACCTACCTAAGGAGGTAAAAGACCTGTACTCAGAAAACTATAAGACACTGATGAAAGAAATCAAAGATGACACAAACAGATGGAGAGATATACCATGTTCCTGGATTGGAAGAATCAATATTGTGAAGATGACTATACTACCCAAGGCAATCTATAGATTCAATGCAATCCCTATCAAATTACCAGCGGCATTTTTTACAGAACTAGAACAAAAAAATCTTAAAATTTGTATGGAGACATAAAAGACCCCAAATAGCCAAAGCAGTCTTGAGGGAAAAAAACAGAGCTGGAGGAATCAGACTCCCTGACTTCAGACTATACTACAAAGCTACAGTAATCAAGATAATATGGTACTGGCACAAAAACAGAAATATAGATCAGTGGAACAGGAAAGAAAGCCCAGAGATAAACCTACACACCTATGGTCAACTAATCTATGACAAAGGAGGCAAGGATATACAATGGAGAAAAGACAGTCTCTTCAATAAGTGGTGCTGGGAAAACTGGACAGCTACATGTAAAACAATGAAATTAGGACACTCCCTAACACCATACACAAAAATAAACTCAAAATGGATTAGAGACCTAAATGTAAGGCTGGAGATTATAAAACCCTTAGAGAAAAACATAGGAAGGACACTCTTTGACATAAATCACAGCAAGATCTTTTTTGATCCACCTCCTAGAGTAATGGAAATAAAAACAAAAATAAACAAATGGGACCTAATGAAACTTAAAAGCTTTTGCAAAGCAAAGGAAACTACAAACAAGACAAAAAGACAACCCTCAGAATGGGAGAAAATATTTGCAAACGAAATCAACGGACGAAGGATTAATCTCCAAAATATATAAACAGCTCATGCAGCTCAATATTTAAAAAAAACCCAATCCAAAAATGGGCAGAAGACCTAAATAGACATTTCTCCAAAGAAGACATACAGATGGCCAAGAAGCACATGAAAAGCTGCTCAACATCACTAATTATTAGAGAAATGCAAATCAAAACTACAATGAGGTATCACCTCACACCAGTCAGAATGGGCATCATCAGAAAATCTACAAACAACGAACGCTGGAAAGGTTGTGGAGAAAAGGGAACCCTCTTGCACTGTTGGTGGGAATGTAAATTGATACAGGCACTATGGAGACCAGTATGGAGTTTCCTTAAAAAACTGAGTTTTTTAAGTTACCATATGACCCAGCAATCCCACTACTGGGCATATACCCTGAGAAAACCATAATTCAAAAAGACAAATGCACTCCAATGTTCACTGCAGCACTATTTACAATAGCCAGGTCATGGAAGCAACCTAAATGCCCATCGACAGACGAATGGGTAAAGAAGACGTGGTACATGTATTCAATGGAATATTACTCAGCCATAAAAAAGAATGAAACTGGGTCACTTGTAGAGGCATGGATGAATCTAGAGACTGTCATACGGTGTGAAGTAAGTCAGAAAGAGAAAAACAAATATCATATATTAACGCATGTATGTGGAAGCTAGAAAAATGGTACAGATGAACTGGTTTGCAGGGCAGAAACAGAGACACAGATGTAGAGAACAAACATATGGACACCAAGGGGGGAAAGTGTTGGGGGGCGGGTAGTGGTGGATGAATTGGGAGATTGGGATTGACATGTATACACTAATATGTATAGAATAGATAACTAATAAGAACCTGCTGTATAAAAAATAAATAAAATTCAAAAAGTTAATAATAATATGATCATTGGGACTTCCCTGGTGGTCCAGTGGTAAAGAATCCACCTTCCAATGAAGGGGATGTGGGTTCGATCCCTGGTCGGGGAACTAAGATCCCACATGCCGCGGGGCAACTAGGCCCGCGTGCCACAACTACTGAGCTCACGCACCTCAACTTCAAAGCCTGCGTGCCACAAACTACAGAGCCCACGTACCCTGGAACCTGTGCACCACAACTAGATAGAACCCTGCGCACTACAACTAGAGAGAAGCCCGTGCGCTGCAACGAAGATCCCGTGTGCTGCAACTAAGACCCGAGCAGCCAAAAAAATAAAAATAAAAAATAAAAATAAAATATGATCATGGATCTACACAGTGCACTGACGCCCAAGGAAAGATGCTGCCCGAGACCTGGGCCCCCTCTCAACGGGGGACCAGCTTGTTGGGCAGAGACATCTACATGTGCTTGTTCATCCATCAGAAAGCAGAATGCACCCAACAAGGATGTTGATTGCAGAGATTCTGCAGTTGGGTGTCCATCTCTTGGAAGTAAGTACTTTAAAGGCAGGGATATTTTTAATTCATTCGGCGTTTGGCACGAACTTTGAACTCAGTAAAAGTTGGTAACTGGATGATCAAATAACCAGTAGCATCACATGAACTTAGGATGAGGTAGGATTCTATCTACGTAGCCGAAAAGCTTTAAAACGGAGTAAAATATGGTTGCTGGGCAGGAGGGGATCCCAGGCCTCCCTTTCCCAATCCAAAGCCCTGTGGGCACCGCGGAGACTGGCTAACATACCACAACTTCCAAAGAAGCCACAGGGAGAGACAGTGTGGGCAGGACATGATACTGAATCAGCTCTCCCTTTCCGTCATCGGGTGCCTTGAGATTTCCACTTCCAAGCAAAATTGCAAACAATTGATGGGACGAAAGTATTCACATTTGGAGCCAGAGCTCACCAAGCATTCAGTGATGGGGAAACTATTTCAGATGACGGGTCACAGTCAATGGGTGACTACAGGGCTGAGCCAGAAATTCCACAAGTCCAATTCCTTGAGCCCAGCAACAATCAGACATCTGCAGGACCATTTCCTGAATACCAGTACTGCTGGGAAAGTGGTGGGAAGGCTCCGATCAGTGTCACAGGGTCATGGAAAAGCTCTGGGATGAGGCCCCATTGGGCTTCATCCACACCATGCAGCTTGACATTATGGCAGAAATATTGCCACCCGTGCAGAGGCAAAGAGAGGCGGAGGACATACACAACCAGAGCCCTGAAAAGGCCTGGTTTTCCTAAGAAGATGCGAACACTGACTCTCCTCTGCCCCACGAGACACACACCTGGAACGTTAAAGGAACGTATGTGTCAACTGAAAGTAGACGACCTTTGGGGGAGGGATGGAGTGGGAGTTTGGGGTTAGCTGATGCAAACTATTACATATAGGATGGATGAACAACAAGGTCCTACCGTAGAGCACAGGGAACTCTATTCAATATCCTGTGATAAACTATAATGGAAAAGAATATAAAAAAGAATATACATGTATGTATAACTGAATCACTTTGCCGTACACTTGAAAGTAACACAACACCGTAAATCAACTACACTTCAGTAAAAAAATTAACTACATTTCTTTCAATATAATACTGGAGATTGTGTCACATAATCGCTCTGTCATTACTACTGTTTCACGCATTTAACATTTCAATATTAAACCACGAAAGAGTAAACTAATCATGCACCCAAAGCATGGCTTTATCCTTTTTACCTTCTTCCCCAAAGTCTCATTTTCTCTCTCAAGATTTGGTGATATGGCACTTGATATGGTCAATATGAGGAATCTTTACATATTGGTCTCCATTGGAAATGTGGGTATATGCCAAGAGCTTTAGCACAGTTACATGGGAGGGTGGGGAGAGATGGGCAATTAAGAGGTTTTTTCCTAGAAATGAGGTCATTCCCCATCTTTACACATTCAAAGGATGAGAAGAATCAGAAAAGCAGAAAAGTGTTAAAAAGGAAAAAAAAGGCTCCTTAATCCCTGACCTTCGTGTACTATAAGATCCAGTCTCTTCAGGAGCCTCCTGGACCCACTCTGCCTAAACCACGGAGTTGGTTTGGGCAAGCAGACCCTACGTAGCCTCTCAACACTCCCCCCTTTGACCATCATCAGGCTTGTAGGGACTTGCTCCCAAGACTTCTGAAGCTGCAGATAATCAGGTTTGTATGGAAAATGGGACAGACACAGAGCCGAGGTTTGGGAAAGGGAGCTGGCTGGTTGTACAGGAAGTAAATGGGAAAGCCTTTCTCTCTCTGCCCACATCTGGACTGCAGCTTTTACACCGGACTTTCTGCCTCAGGCTTCTCGAGCAGAAAAATCCCAGCCCCTGTGGATAAGTCCGTCTAATGGATAAGGTCCACCAAGGCCCGGCTGATGGGTCATCAGCTTCACGCTGCCCACTGATACAGCACTTAATGCAGAAGCCTCTCCAAGAGGCCGTGTTCAAGGGTAGACTTCTGTTGGATAAATCCTGATATGGAAACATTATTTGAGCCCACGAGGAATTCTGGCACAATTCTAAGAAATCCAACATTGCCATGAAGGTTGGTTTTTAGAGCTAAGCTCAAATCATATGTAACATAAAACTAGCAGGGTGCCAGTCACGGAGGAGATACACAATAAATATTTCTGATTAGTCAACATTTGCAAGAAATAAAACCTATACTTTCCGATCTACAAAAATCCACTTTGCACATCACCTGGTGAGAAAAAAAATGAATCATAAAGAGTTTTTCACAAAACGCTTTCTAAAGAACCATTCTTCAACCCAAGAATAATTCGAAGGAGTCCTAAGTGCATTCTTACTATCAACAGTTTAAAACTCTTCCCCGAACGCCAGCTAAAAGCAAACAAACTGTCCAGCTTCACTGATCCAGTAAAAAAAACTTACTAAAATGACAGGCAAACTTGAGTGCTGACAAATTGTTGGTGGCAAAAAAAAACTTAAAAATTTCCAAAGATTCTTAGGACTTATAAATAAATTCCAGACCTTTCTCCTTCATTAGAGCCAAGAATCACTTATGCAGGACACACTTTAAAGCTGTAAGCGGTGGCAAATGTTTTCTTCAATCATTTGTCTCTTGGGCTCTTTCTGAAAAATCAGTCTAAAATGCTTTCGTTGTCTTATTCCAAAGCAGTAATCTGTTTAAAGTATTTTAAGTATAAATATTTAAAGTTATTCCCTCGAAGCAGTCAGCTTCCCAAATTAGCAAGAAGCAAAATATTTTGATAATGTTTTTCCAAAGTCTGGTGGGTGTATTCAGTCCAATTTTGTGTATACATTTCCTGATATAGTTAATCTTTAATCGATAGCTTTGTTCCACTTTAACAAGGGGAGCTTGCTCTCCGGAAAACACGTGTGTTTCTGGGCCTCACGCTCTATTAATATATTCAGATCTCAATGTGAAGGTTCAAACGTCCTGATGGGCTTTCCTGGGGACCCCTGTCCAATAACCCTCCCCCCGACATCCATTATCCTCTGGGCTTCAGCCTAGGTCTTGGCTCCCAACCACCTCCCGGGCCCAAACAGTGCCTCAAACCTGTGGGCATCAGTTACCCAACCCACTTCCAGATGATCGCTGCTCCCTGAAATATCTGTACCCACACACCACCCCTATGGTCCCCTAGCACCCCAGCACGTCCATGGAATCTCAGCTAAACATCCCTTCCTTGGGGAAGGACTCCGAAACACAAAGTGATTCAAAGAGAACTTTTATACCTAATTGATCCCATTAAATTAAGAGGCAATCAAGGAGGCATGAGCTTTTTTTTTTTTCTCACAGCTAAAGTGATTTTATTTTTTTATTTTTTATTTTTTTAAACATCTTTATTGGGGTATAATTTCTTTACAATGGTGTGTTAGTTTCTGCTTTATAACAGAGTGAATCATTTATACATATACATATGCTCCCATATCTCTTCCCTCTTTGTCGGGAAAGCCCCCAAGAGCGCTGATTTTCCCGCCACTAGAGGGCGCAATGGGACCACGCCTTTTTTTTTTTTTTTTTTTCCCCCAAATCAAAATTCCCCCAGGGGACCCTGAAAGGGTTCAGCCTTTTTCCTTAAATATTCATTATCTTAATATCTTAATATTAAATATTCAATGTCACTGAAGATATTAGTGCAGGCACAGCTAAGAGAAATCCGTTTTTTAAGGCTTACAATGCAGAACTCTAAGGGAAAGAATTTTAACGGGAATTAAAAATGTAATTTAAATTAAATACAAAACTAGTAACCTGAGCGCTGAGGCTATTAAGAGACAGGTAAATGCTGTGACCCTAGAAATAATGTGAATTGTGGATGCTTTTCAGATTGCTTTTTTCACCCATTTTTTTAAACTTAGAGTATTTGAATCTAACAATAATACAGGGGAAAAAGTAAATTCAGTTTTCTAAATGACTGGAAATAGTAAATGTTGAAAAAATTAAATCCTATAAAACGTGCATAAAATAGGTACAAATATGGTAGTAGTAAGGTCTCTAAAAAACAATTTCTAAATATCCAACTGCCAGTAAAATTTATATGAAGGATCTACTTTGGTCCTTCTACTACAAGTTTATAGGAAACATATACTTAAGGTAATTTAATCCATTCTCCTGATTTTTGCCATTTACGAAGGAAAAAAGTCCATCCAAATTTTAACAGCTTCCCCGAAAGATGATAATAATGTTTTGACGTAGGGAGCTCTTGAAAATCAAAATCATGAATGTTTTTGCCTAAACCTATTACCTTACATAGTATAGTATAGACTTGGAAACTGTCTTTTAAAGCAGAAAAGCAGTACAGACATAAAAGGGGCCTGACTGCAGCTTGGAACCTCACTTGTGGTGGCCCTGGAAGGTTGTGTATGTTGCGCACTGCAGGAAGGAGGCTGGGCGCTGGCCCAGCAGGGGGGCCTTATCTAAAGTGCCCAGAGCAGCACAAAACCACTCAGAGGCCTAGGAGCTGCTGAGAACCTGCCTGCAAAATTGCACCTTTGCTCACCAGCACAAGTGCCTTTTCTGTGTTTTAAAGCTCCCTGAGATTTATCAAAAACCTACCTCCTAACTTAAAGATTGTGGGGAAGGAGTGAGATTGCAGGAACATAAATAATTGAAAATGAAATAGCAACAGGAGGTTAGCTGCTTTTTGAGTTTAGACAAGAAAAAATACATTTTTCTCAAAAAGACACTTTGCTTTATGTTCACTACCTTCAAACCAACGACCCTGAGGTTTAAAGAGACATATTCTATGTTATCAGCAAATTTTAGAAATACCTGTTAGTGCACAATGCCTAAATAGTCCTTGGAGGGTTTTGTTACCACAGCTAAGGATGTTATTAACTTGAACTTGAAAATGAATGTGGGTGTGTGACAGGGTCCTGGAAGTGCGTGCATCCTGAACAAAATTAGGGCACATAAAAGTCAGGAAATGCCACAATCTAGGTCATGGCTTTTTTTTTTTTTTTAAAGTCTGTGCTAACAGTAAATATGAAAAATGCAGAACTCTCCTGACAATAATGATTATAATTACTAATATAAAAAGCATGCAAGATATTCCTTAGGTTTAACCTTGAGAGAAACTGCCAATCAGCAATTAAGAAAAACAATGTTTTCTTAAAAATTGTGTTAAATGCAAGTATCTATTGAAATTGGGTTTTACGGGTACCCCCCTGCCAGGGGGCATTCCCTGGGCCCTCACACCTAGCACAAGCAGCACACAGTAGGTGCTCACTAAATACTTTCATGAGGAATAAGGAAACACAAAATGTTAAAGATTCCAAAGAAATAATATAAACCTACCAAGAGGGTGCAGGTTTAGGAATTCCATTTTCAAACTTGACTCCAAAAATAGGCATCTCTGCTCTGGGTTAGTGACCGGAGCTTTTGGGAATCCTACTTTCTACGTTCTCACTGTAGACTGATAATGCCATGTGATGGGGAAGAACTTTGACATAGGAACCGAAAGATTCCCATACTGGCTCCAGCACCAATCGCTTGGACTCTCTGAAAATCCGTTCTGCTCTATGTAAGTCAGGACCCCTTCACCTGCCCCTCTTCCCTGTCGGATCTTTTAAGAGTCAGATTTGACGGCGTTTTCAGAGCTACTCTGCACTGCATGAAACACTGAACAAATGCCTACAAACTAAACCCTCCTGACTGTCGTCTATGTAAACACATCTCTTTTGCATTTATCGTTGTTTCTATGTCTATCAGGCCAACTGCATTTCCTAAAATGCCACAGAATATTTTAAAAGGGAATGAAAATGCCGTGTCGTCTCTTTTTTGTTCCTATCGGTCATGACCTGTGAATTATCTCATTCTTGTTTTCGTGGCTAAATTTAACATAGGAAAATAAGAATTTCTTGAGTATTTAAAAAATATGAGAGTTTTAAGAAATTCCTCCTTTATCTTATGCACAAGGTTTTTTTCCTTAATGGGTACGTTGGATATTAATTCTGTTCAAGCCCAGGACATTGTATTTACTCTCCCGTGTCAGCCGGAGTCTTTTTGAGGCCAGCACATCACCAGCAGAGACAAAAGAGATCCAGGACCCTTCTCTTCTTTTTACTCCGTAAAGATCTGAGAATACACATGTGTGTTGATGACCCCAAATGACTTCCTTTCCCTCCAACCAAGTTCCTTGACTGTATCACATGGCTAATAACATTTCCCCCAACATGCTGCAATAATGTCAAGACTTCATTAATCAAGCTCAGAACCTGAAAGATCCAAATAGTTCCAAGGAGGTTAAGACATGACAAATCAATTCTGTCCACACAATACAATACAACACGGGCCAACCTTGAGGTTTCACAAAACACACTGTTAGCCTAACCTCATTAATTAGAAGGAGCCATGGTTGGATCAATCCTAATTAATAACCAAATTTGAACCTATTTTCAGTAAACACCGTTAATTCTTTTAAAACATTAAGGAAAGAAAAGAAATTAAGCAAGGAAAGAAATTAAGCAAGGAAAGAAATTAAGCAAGATGTCGAAGGGGATTTTTTTGGTCAAGATTGATTTTAAAACTGAATCGATAAGAAAAGCATATAATTGCACAGTCTGCAAAATAAGGGTGCATAATTAACACAATAAAGAGCTCCTTCTTAAATACCTAAAAATAAGCTTCCCTTCACCTCAATGTTGTTTGGCAACCTGTTTTCAAAAGATAATGTGGACATATATTTTTACCGAGGGGTATGGCCAAATTATTAAAAAATTTAAATTAGTAGCATCTTATTTAATGCCATTTTACTATATCTATTTTTCAGGGGTATTACATGTTTGACTTATAAGATAGTTTCTTGCTTTTTTATTTTAAATTACATAATGCCGATAGATTAAAACATTATGCTCTTTGGCTAGGAGCTAAGTTGCAGAAACAGGCATTTCACACTACAGTTTGTAAATTAGGTGGTATTAATGTTCTCATAAAAAATAGATGACAGATTGTAGAGTTTTAAAATGTGTGACGTTTTCCCATGTATTCTGTATTTAAATTTAAAAAATCAATTTGAAGACAGAAGACCCAATGGGTCAGTGTGTTAGAGAGATCAGACAGACTGGGAGCGGAGAAGGGGGGATGCTTGAAGGTCAGGCTACACCCATGGGCGATGCCCCCTCTCGCTCCCCACTCTGGGGGTCTGCGGCATCCAACAGGAACAACAGGGCCACTTTCTCTTTGACCAAAGGAGGCTGATCAGTCAAGTACCCTGAAGCGGCCTTCCCTGTCTCCTGCCCCAGATATAAAGTTGCCAATTTTGTAAAACTCCTGAGCTCTCACGGGAATTCCAAGCCAATGGGAGCCCACGAGGCATCCCTGAAAGAATAAATAGGTTTCCAAACCCAATGCTTCTCCACGGGGAGAATCAGCACCTTTTGTGAAGAAATCGATGAAAAGCAATCATCTAACAGTAGTTTGATACTCCATATAAACAGACTGCCATTGATTACTTGGGTCCAGAATTTCAGAATAACAAATATGGTAGCGACCCGGAGCTGGCCCTACATCAGGGTTTATGAAGAGACACACAAAGTCCTGCTCTGTGGATGGAGCTGGAACTCGCCCTGCCCCTCCTGGTTCCCTAAATCTATTCCAGAAGGACGGTCAGGCCTGGTGACCTCGGGCTCTGGAAGCCCCCTTCTAGGGTTACCCACCGGGTAAGGGGTCTGGGATTCCAGGAAAGCAGGATGGGGCACAACCATGGAAACAGACACCACTGCCTACAGAGCTGCACAATCACAGCTGAACATGGTCGCTTCTGAGTAGAGGACAAGAGATTTGCTTCTTTTTTTAAAAAAAATTATTTTATTGATGACTAGTTAGTTGATTTATGATGTTGTGTTAATTTCTACCATACAGCAAAGTGATTCGGTTATACACCTATATATACATTCTTTTTCATATTCTTTTCCATCATGGTTTAGGTTCCTCAAAAAACTAAAAATAGAGTTGCCCTAGGATCCTGCAATCCCACTCCTGGGCATATAACCAGAGAAAACTCTAATTAGAAAAGATACATGCACCCCAGTGTTCACTGCACCACTATTTACAAGATCCAAGACACAGAAGTAATTTGTTTCTGAAATAAGAACCCCTGCTCTCTTCTAGAATATCTCCTTAATTACGTGATTGCACACAAGAAACACCTCAAGAGAGGTGCCTGTGTCGGGAGCAGAATAGTTGACAGGATGGAAAACGACGCGTGCGTGTTCCAATCTGTCACGGAGGGAAGCAAATTCTTTTTTTAAAAAACAGAATTTTAAACTCCACTCACTGAGCAGATTACTTTGTTTGAAGCATCACTGGATGCATAGAATAGCTCTTACATTCACACCACGGACACCCCTGTTTCTCTCCGTGTTACACCTCAAGTCCTTCCGTGAGAGGTGGGCCTTGGAGGGAACGTTGCCCCAGAGGATGAACAGCCTTCAGGTCGGGGAACTTTCATTTTAAATTAAAGATGGACAGTTTGGGCTAAGAATATAACGTCATATAAGTAAGTCAGAAAGGACAGGAATGGTTATTCCCACTAATACTGTCATAATTACAATCTGCCTCTCCCTCCCTTTCAGCTCTCGGCACTTACCCAGTAATAAGACCCAGGAGATGACCCCTGACCAACTGTCGCTGGGCTGGGGGCGACCATTAGAGCAGTTCTTTCAGAAAGTCAGGATGATTTCAGAAAAGTTATTTCATACCAGCACTGACCTCCCGGCCCCTGGGAAATTTTCACACATGAGACACAGAGAGCTGAATAGATTAGCAAGTGGAAAGCACAAAAGCATGAGGAAAGCAGAAGCCAATCCCCACCATGAACACTTCCCTGCAGGTATCGTGTGATTTTTCAAAACGGAAAACAGGGAGAAAAACCAGCTGGCCCAGGGGACCGAAGAAACGTTAACTTTCACAACAGCAGCCTTGAAAAGTGAATGAGGAACGCACAGGAGTTAAATGCTACTGAATCACATTCCCCTCTTCTCTGCAGACATCACTGGGAAAGTATCTGACACTGAGGAAATGTCTGCTTGTGAAGTAAGAGCCCGTGATGGCCTGACCTCCCATGCCTCAGATTAAGGGAGCGTTCCAACACTGACTGCATACCAAAGGCGTCCTGACACTGCCTGCGTACCAAAGGCGTCCTGACACTGCATACCAAAGGTGTCCTGACACTGACTGCATACCAAAGGCTTCCTGACACTGCGTACCAAAGGTGTTCTGACACAGACTGCATATCAAGGTTCCTTTTGGTAAAATTACATTTTACTCTAGAAAGCCCAGTAGTAGCAAAGCTCTAAAGAGCCTTCTGGCATCTACAGAGAAGGCCTGAAATCCGAGCTAGTAGACATTCTGATTTGGAAGGTTTTATAGCTCAGAGCCCATGTCCTCCCTATTGGAGGTTTTCAACTTTAAATCAAAATGCCTAGACTTTTTTCAGGTGGAGAAACACACCTCAATCACAAGGGCACAGATAAACACAGCTGCCCCGCACCACGTCCTTAGAGGGCGAGTACCTGTGAGGCGTGTCCTGCATCCTGAAAAGCAGCTCAAGACAAACCGCCCTCCCCCCGTAAAGGCTGGGCTCCCTGGGCCCCCCTCTGAGGCCCACAGTACCTGGGTGTCCCCCCAGACCACAGCTTCCGTAAAGAGCAAGCTGCTTCTCACCTTCACGTGGCCGTGGCCCACACCCTGCGGCTCTAACGTCACCCTCCTGACCTGGTCCCCCTGGTGTCCCCACCCGCTTCCCACAGCACCACATCAGGAGGGGTCCCAAGCGGCAACCTTCAACACTGCCGATGCAGAAAGAGGAAGAGACCCAGGCTAGAAGCTGGGGCAGGGAGGTTCCAACGGGACAATAGGGGAGGGCGGTGTTGGGGGTGGGGGGTGTCTAGGTAAAAAGTGTGTGTGCACGTGTGTGCATATGCCTGTGTGTGCATGCCTGTGTGTCTGCATGCCTGTGTGTGTGCATCCTGTGTGTGCATGCCTGTGTGTGTGCATGCCTGTGTGTGCTTATACCTGTGTGTGCATGCCTTGTGTGCACATGCCTGTGTGTGCTTATACCTGTGTGTGCATGCCTTGTGTGTGCATGCCTGTGTGTGCATACCTGTGTGTGTGCATGCCTGTGTGTGCATGCCTTGTGTGTGCATGCCTATGTGTGTGCACGCCTATGTGTGTGCATGCCTGTGTGTGTGAATCCTGTGTGTGTGCATGCCTGTGTGCTTATATACCTGTGTATGCATGCCTGTGTGTGTGCATGCCTGTGTGTGTGCGCCCTGTGTGTGCGTGCATGCCTGTGTATGCGTGCATGCCTGTGTGTGTGCATGCCTGTGTGTGCATACCTGTGTGTGCATGCCTGTATGTGCTTATACCTGTGTGTGCATGCCTGTGTGTGTGCATGCCTGTGTGTGTGCATATGCCTGTGTGTGTGCATGCCTGTGTGTTTGCATATGCCTGTGTGTGTGCATGCCTTGTGTGTGCATGCCTGTGTGCATGCCTGTGTATGCATATACCTGTGTGTGCATGCCCGTGTGTGTGCATGCCTGTGCACGTGTGTGTGCATGCCCATGTGTGTTTGCACACGCATGCACGGGAGAGGCTGGGGAGATGCAGGGAGGAATGCAGGCCCCAGAGAACGCATCACCAGAGGCATGCCACGGGGCACCGCATAAAGAAACAGGTGCACCTGTGCAGGTGAGCGGAGAAGGCAAACACGATCACCGTGGGGAAGGAGTAGGAATGCCTGGTGGGAGGAACATGAAGGGCAGAACTGTTAAAAGGAAGGAGGACAGTGTGGCGTGGCCCGCACAGTGAAGTGCGTGAACCCCACTCAGGGCCAAGTCTAAGGGCACTGGAGTGTCTTCAGAGCCCTGGGGGCGGAAGAGATCTGCACCCCGAGATCTCGGCTTCAGCTCCCATCCTCAGGGCCCTGGACCCACAAGGGCCTGCGGGACCGAGTCCTCGGCAGAGACCAGCAACCTAATGTCCATAAAAAAGAGCATCGCTCTGCTTCAAAAACCCCAAGACGGACTTCAGAATGTTATTGTTAGCTTTTCTGGAAGTTTCCCCGGCCGTAGATTACTCCTGCCCTGGCAGTCAGGGCGTTCGATTAGCTGTCAAGTCAGGGTCTCCTGCACGAACCCTGCGTCCCACATCCAGAGCGGGTGAGGAGCTCAGGAAGCCAGGACGCCCCCCGGGGGCCTCCTGCGGTGGGAGGTCACGGCCTTTGGGCGCACCCAGGGCTCAGCCTGTGTGGTCCCGAAGCGGACGAGCCTGCGCTACCCTTTACCAAGTGCCGCGGTATTTGGATTCAGACACCAAACCTCGGGGGCTCTGACTCCTCGTCGGGAGGGCCAGGACCCGATGCTCACCACCCGCAGCAGCCGTGGCGGAAGGATTTGTGCAGCACGCCTGTGAAACGCCGTGGGCCAGGAGCAAAGGTGGGACGTCCTGATGCAGAAGAGAAGACGTCATTCCGCGGCCTCCTGCATCCGGAGACAGACGGCCTGGGAACAAGATGCACCCAGGCACCCCCACCCTCGCCTCGGAAATACCCAGCAGCGAGGAGAGACCCCGCTTAAGAAAAGAGTAACTCCCGAGGGCTTCCGCAGAGACACCCATTCCGCCCTTTCATGATTTGGGGTCTCATGTGAGGAAGTGAGACGATGCATGGGGGGAGGGGGGCAGCTGTCCGTGGTAGTTTCCCAAAGTGCCCAATTTTCAACCCCAAATCAGGGCACACGTGATGAACAACAGGGAATCAAAACTGGGACCCTAATTCCCATGTCCTGAGCCTGGTACCTGAACTTAAGGTGTCTGCTCCTGGAAAGTCCAGTTTCCCTTTCCCTGACCCACGACCCCAGCTCAGCTCTGGACCCCCCGGGGCTCAATCTCAGGGCACTGCTTTCTCTCTGCCCTTGGAGCTCACAGCAGAGTGTTCAGCTTGGGGGTTATTGGTGCTGTTGCTCGTGTAATGCCTTCCTCTGCCTGGGACTGTCACATCCTCGAGGACAGGTGCCAACCATCCCCTAAAACTATCGGCTCGCGGCCACGACCAGGCAGAACCTCAACAAGACCCTCGAGATTGGAGTAGGGGGCACATGGATACGAGCAGCTCACTGCATCTACCCTGGATAGCCTGAGCTCCTTTACCAATCTAGGGGAAACCATTGCACAACCAAGCATTTATCCAGACACTACAGACCTCAGAGTTCCCACCAACCAACCTAGAGCCAGGGATTCCTCACCTGCAATCAGTGAACCAACATATGGACGTCACCTGCCGCAATGAGACGCCCGCCCATAAAAAAACTCTTTGGACAAATCCTCAGGATCTAACAAGACACGTAGGAGAGCTTGCCATCTCTCATTCATGACCAAAAGCGTCTTCCAGCTCTTTGCTGGTTGGTCTATAAGCTCGAGGGTCAGCCCAACCTCATACGGATGAAGGTGACCAGAGAGGGACCTTAAACCAGGAAGGATGTCCGGACAGCATTTCAGGGAGGAGTTGAGAATCTTTAGACCCCCCAGGGTGGATTTCCAAGTGAAGAGATCTACAGCCAGTTGGATTTGGGGCCAGATAAGCACGATGCTATAAAACCTCGTGGCTATGGAGGTAGGCTAAGCCACACGTGTATACGGTGTGCAGGGGAACCTTTAGCTTTTCCAAGGGGCTTGCCGAAGGGAAAATGAGACCCAGGGGTACCCGTTCCCCACAGCCCACTGGTTCCCTCGTTCCCTGTGACTAAGTCTTCCTTTAATTACGCATGGTGCTGAGCCACCTTGCAAGGATGAGGGTTCTGTTAATGCCATCTCTGGGGTTGCGGCTCTCCACACCCACACTACGGAACCATCTCACATCATTACGTGCCGTCTGGAAACACATTTTGAAGGTTCGTGACCTTCTACCCACAAACAGGAGGAAAATCCAACTGTACAGCTCTCCTTTGTCAGGGTTGATGTTGAGTCTTTGATCTTGAATGAACACATACAGCCTCATTTTGCTCCTTCTAAAAGAAAGCGAAATTCCTGCCAGCCAATGTTTGCTATTTACAAAAAAAAATAATTGTTCCATTAAGAGTCAAGATGAGGACTGCCATGGGCCGGCATCTCCGATGACAGCGTCCACTCACACGAGGGGGTCTGTGCTTTAGAAGTCACAGGACACGATATTCCACTCAAGACATTTAATTTCCTAGTACTCCTTCTAAACGTGGAAATGAAATCAACTCACTCTTTTTGAAGCTGCACTGGATGAGGTGCGTTCCAAATACAGTTACAGATCCAAAAACGTAGAACTTTTTACGATTACAGTCTATCGCAAGTTTAACAGGTCTCAGAAGCACATGGCGAAGGGAAAGATTTTTATGTAATGGAAAGAAATAGGAAGATGAGGTGGACCCTGGGGGAGGCGTGGCTCACGGTTCGCCCCATGGTACCCGAGAGGGCATATTCCAGTGACGTCCAAAGCACAGGGAGACGTCTGTGGTGGGCCTGATGTGAAGGATAAAATAAACCCACTTAGCATGGAGCTGCTTTTAATGGCTTCCCCATGGTATACTGTTGGTACCTCACTCTTGGTTCAAGCATATATTAAAAAAAAAAAAAAAAAAAACCTGGTTTTCAAAGAACTACTAAAAAGACAAAAGTAGGTGGATGTGGGAACCCACACTGATTCTCACGATGATTCTGCCAGGACCCAACATTTTGTGTTAAAAAAAAAAAAAAAAAAAAAAAAAAAAAACCTTGGTTTTCAAAGAACTACTAAAAAGACAAAAGTAGGTGGATGTGGGAACCCACACTGATTCTCACGATGATTCTGCCAGATGATGATTCATGTCCAATATGTGGAAATAGGAAATAGGAGACATCTGGAAAAAATCTTGGCATTGCAAGACACCAGAAAAAGCATATGGAGAAAGAAAAGAGTGTGCATTAACCCATGTACCCAGCGCACGGGAAGAGGCATATATCACCAGAGCCCGCAGTGGATGCAAGACCCCAAAACGATTAAAGTAAACACTTGCGGTATTGGAATCCATTACACGGCAGAAATAAAATGACACTTCTCAGGGGTTCCCCTTTAAAAACACCTCAAAAAATGAGAGTTAGCTGGAGGAGGAGAGAAGTTTGGACAACGCTTGTAATTATACGGATGTCAGGAAAAGCAGTTAACAACAAAAAGAGGTATTTGAAACGTAAGGACAGTGAATAAAGGGAGAGTTGGTTGCCCTAATGATTCTGGAAATGGATGATAAAATCACAACGTTGACTAGAAATTGGACGATATTTCCAGACAGACCTCCCAAGTGAGTACCTCTCATTTTTCCTCCACCAAAAGCATCCAAAAGCTACAAACAAGCTTCCTAACAATGGTGCTATCATCCTAAAAACATCCTGACATCTCTCTAATATTAGGTGCTGGGAGAACGTCTGTCTCGGTGGAACCAGTCCTCCTTTGTGAACTGAGAAGTTCTCAGCCGGGTAGCTCACCCCTATGTCTTTACACCTTAAAATCTGTCCCCAACTGGACCATCAAGCAAACTCCATCGCCATATTCATCCCAACTTTAAAACTCACGCTAAAATGACATGTAACGTAAATGACATTTTAAATGACCCAAGTGCTTTTTAGGTACCATACCTTTCACGTGACCCTTTTAGCAACACTGGGAAATTGTAGGTCAAACATCATTTCCCCTTTTCTTAGGAGAATGTGGTCAAATGACTTGATGGGACACACTCAGCTTAGATGGTGGAACGCACGCTAGAACCTAGGCTCTTATTCAACAGAACATCCTTTCCTAAAGGCTGTTCCTGATTTGAGAAATAAAAGAGGTCTGTGATCAGAGGAGTTTGGAAAACCACATGGGAAAAGCCACCCTTGAAGGTTCTGAAGCTTCTATTCAAGGTTCTGAGGTGTCCCAGGGCGGGACTTTAACCACAGCTCATGTCCCCCAAACGTATCTGTCCTTGAAACGCTGCTCCATATTCCATTCCAGAGGACACATCCAAGAACGTCCTCAGGGCGGTCTGAGGACCACGCTTGGGGAAAGAATGAACTGGCCGCCATTGCCCTTTGGGAAATGCTCAAAACAGAACACTTATAAAAATAAAGAACTCCAATCAGTCTCAAAAATAATACAAGTAGTTTCAAGTACACTAAACAAATCTTAATTTTATTAAACCTCCTAATATGTTACATACAGTAGTAGCACTTTTTCCTGCGTTTTGACTTTATGTATTTCACATCCTAGAAGTAAGAAAATGGAATTTCTTTTTAAATCTACTAGATTTTGAAGTCCTCGCTAATACGAACATGGTGTGGAGCCTCCCACAGAGTTAGTGCTTAATAAATAAATTATGGTTATTATTCATTCATTATTATTAGTCCAAATCAGTTAATTTATCCAAAGTTTCAAAGAGTTTACACAAAAATATTCATTTTCATTTACTTAAGAAAAAAGTGAAATACCTAGGAAGAAACATGACACCTTCAATATTTGGGACAATGGTTAAATTTAAATTATGGGAAAGAAATTTTCAATGCTCTAATGAAAAATAATAAAGATAATCTCATTCTTCAGTAATCCCTGAGGTCTCAAATCGATTCTACACAGATACTAAGAATAATAAGAAATGAAAAGAGAATAACCGGTTGCTATATAAAGTATAATATACAAAAGCACCCTCTTTCTTCAATTTCCATGTGTAAATTAAAAGAAAAATCAATGAAATAAATATATGTATAAATTGAAGACTGTTGAATTCTCAAAAAATGGCAATAAAATATAGTCCCTGTCTCAAAAAGGAATTTTACTTGAGATTCAATGACAGCTAAGAAAGCCTCCTCTATTTACGATCTCGGAGGAAGTAAGATCCTTTATATGAAAAGTCATGTTAGCTCCGAAGGCATTTTTGATGAGCACTGCAATGTAGGCAAAACAGCCAGAACAGTGAGATTGATGAGCAAATGCCTGAACTCCTGATCAATCAGGGACTGCAGTGTCTCTGGCAAAGGGCAGCTAACAGAAAACAACATAAACTGGCACACAGTCAGGAAGACTGGAAAATTCAACCTCTCCTGTATTTACACATGATTGGACATAGAGAATTCTTTGCATGTACTTTTTTCTTATTTAGCATGTCCTTGAGGAAAAGATACTAAGGATATTTTTTTTCTGTCTCTAAAAGTAACAGCCGAGAAAGGCCCGCCGAGTGATTCATCCCTCGGCTACTCCAAGTGGGGAGGAAAGAGAAGACACATATTCCCAGGTGTAGACAAGGCTGACGATCAAGGTGACGACCCTCGTCTTTGTGTCCAGAATGAGTGAGAAACAGGGCCAGATTCGCCTCCTGGGAAATCAAGGCGTCATGCCCCACTTGTAACAAAGATGACTCCCTTGTAACCAGAGTGACGAATTTCCTAGAGGGCAGAGAATACGCCAGGATTTCCTGAAGGAAGGGGCCGGGGAGGTCCTATCCTCACCACGTAGGTACAGTGGCATCTCTTGACATAGGCCTAAGAGGCTCACTTCACTACACCCTCCCTTCAAGGTTTTACTCTAAACTTTGTATGGAATAAACACCCCCTGAAGGTGGTGCAATGCTGGCTGTTTGGGCTGGGATTCCCCCTAATCTGCCTCAGGTGGGGTGGGGCTCAGACTTGGGCAGATGACCTCTGACCTGCTCCACGCCACAGGCAAGGTGGCTCCCTGTGCTTATTTGTTTAACCTCGTGGCGCTCCTCCAGGACAGGACCTGGGAGGTCTGCCCACAGCCCCAAAGGAGTAGGTTCATTTCTTTGGGGTCCTCAGCAATCCGTTCCAGCACCACCCATTTTAGAGAAAGGCTTCGGAAGGTCTGCTTTCCTTGGCAAGGTGGCCATAGATTCAGTTTTAGAGTAAGGGGAGTTTGGTCAAGGCTCCAGAATATTCTGAACGACGAGTTCCTCTTGCTGGGCCCTCCCAGATCAGGATCTTCTTATCTTGAAGAATGGAAACTGACTCGTGCTCTGATTAGCACTTGGACCCTGTCGCCTGCCTCTTATTCCCTATAAGACACTAGGCTAGTTCAGGGGCTGTCAATCCAGACTGCTCCCCCCGTTTCCCCAAACCCCAGGAGATACTTGGCCTTAACCTGGAGACATTTCAGTTGTCACAACTGGGGGAGGGAGAGAGCTACTGACATCTGGTGGGTGGAGGCCAGGGATACTGCTAAACATCCTACAGTGCACAGGGCACTCCCCACGGCAAAAAATCATCCCACCCACAACGTCAATAGTGCCAAAGCTGAGAAACCCTGGGCTAGTTGGTTTCTTCAACTGTAAAATGGGTAGAATAATAGTAAGCATAAAAAGATTCAGCACTGTGCCTGGCCCAAGGGACACAGTCAGTACACATCAGCCCCTTTCTCTTTCTCACTCTGACCCTCCAAAGCCAGGATGTTTCTGTTCTGGCCGAGATCTGCCATGTCTAAGCAGAGGTTATAATTCAATGTCAGGTGCAGACAGACAGGTTTACATGGAGGTCTGATGTGGGATGTCTGTTGACTGTGTCAAGTATACACAGGAGGTAAAGGGCTGGTGAAGCCACAGACCATCCACCCTAACAAGAGAGAAGCATGCACCAGCGCAGGGCATGAAGCAACATAAGCTTCTCCCCAGGTTTCCAGGGCCGGAAACGGAATCACTTCAGGTTGGACAGACTCTTCTAAATCCAACTCTTCTAAATCTACGTGTTTTAGACAAGAAGACAGGAATTCCATTTTCAGAGCTCTCTGCTTTGAATGCAGCCTGGGAGTGCACTATCTGATGAGCCGGTATGTAGAGAGGGGCTGTGATTTACAGACAGTCTAATTAGTACATAAAAGGAGAATGTGTTTCTTCCCCACGTTGTTGGCAAGGATCTGGGTATCAGCAGGTTAAAGTGTTCTGAGAAGCTATGAGACACCTACGCTGTTCTCATCATTCCTTAGAAATACTACAATTCTGCTTCATTAAGATTCTCTGTGCTCCCCAGACTGCGGTTTGGGAAAGTCCCTTTCAAGAGTCACTCTGTTAGGAACCATCAACCCTTTGCCATGGTAGCATTTATCAACAGGCCACAGGGGCTATTTTCTCTGATCAATGTAGTTAAATTCAGCATCTATCTTTCTGCAGCTGTGTGACAGATGACCCTATTCTATATCCAGGTGAGTCTGAAGAATCATTGAACACATCACCTAATTCACCCAGGAGACTGTCCCTTTATTTATGGTCCTAGGCCACTGGGATCACTCCCTTCTCAGGACAACTGTAGCACTTGTTTTCTCTGCTGTTCCTCCTGCAATTAGATCATTTACTCTTAACTTGTTATTTATTTCATGTGTATATCTCTTACCTCTCTTACTTCAAGGGAACTTGAGGTGTCCTTCTTTGGACACCGCAAGGGTCACAGAATAGAATGGCAGCTTTACATAAACGTGGGCTCCTGTGGTTAAAATACGTGAATGACTTCTTGTGCAAACTCAATTTTTGCCAAGTATAAATGGTTAATTTCCCGGCCTATGGCAGTAACTCCTGGGAATACGTTGCCTTTCCCACTACCTCAAATAATTGAGAAAATCAGGTTACTGAGCAAAATAAGAGCTTAACTTTTGGCTCTATCTGAGGAGGCATGCATTCAAAACCCTAATCAGTTTAAGGAGATACCATTCCCACACTGCTGAGGCCTCTGGAAAGACACGACGTCACTGTGTACAAACCCAAATTAATTACCTAGAGAAAACATCTGAAGATCTGCGTGGCCAGCCAGGGAAGTGGGAAAATAAACAAGTCAGCAAAGACTGAAATCCAGTGAAAGGCTCAGTGAGTTTAACTGTTGAACTCAGAATAAGATCCCTAGCACTATGTTGATAACTACAAGATTGTAAAACAACCAATGATCTAATGCATTCATATTTGCTTATGATATCTGGAGAATATAAGACATTCTGTCAATTAATCATATCTCCATGGAACGCAGGACTTCGCCAAAAGGGATTTGGCAATTTATACTGGAGATATTCTGATTTCCATTGGTGGATTCTAAATAGCCAATATGTTCAAGTGATCCTCGAGGGGGCATTTCTCAGAAACAACGGTTTCCAAAGTTCTCAGGCAGTTGACACTCTGCCTCAGTTAGGTAATTTGAACTCTCCCTGAGTTATATGGCATCTATCGTCCCATTTGCAAAAGCACGTCATTTAACTTGTACACATTGGAGAACAGCAAAATAACTCCTATGAGAATCGAAAACAGGCATTAGTAGCTCAAAAAGCAGGCCTGTGATTTGAACCACTCGATGTAAATTCTGTGATGCTCAAGCCTTTATTCATTTATTGCATTTACACCCGATTAGCACGTGCGGGACCCACTTTGAGAACAGTGGTGGCAGATGAAGGAGACCAATTTCTCTCGCTGATGTGCCAACCAAGAATACGTTTCTTTGTTATCTGACCTTGGGATGAGAGAAAGGGAACCAGACCTGAAGTCCCAGCTCAGTCAAGCTCTGGGTGTTTCCCATCGTTAAACTGATTATTTTAACATCACGTCCGAGACAATAAGTGGAAGTTTAAAATTTCCTCTTTCAGGGGGAGGGAGGCCCTCTTCCCGGCTCATGCTATGTGAACCACAGGACCTGAAATATTTATGCTCAAGGCGAGAAAAGACAGAGCTCCGATTTCTGTTTAAAGGCTATAATACTAAATCATTTAGCTAGTCCCCTAAATTTTGAGAGGCCATCTGAATCCATTCAATAATTACAGCCTTGGGCTTCCCTGGTGGTGCAGTGGTTGAGCGTCCGCCTGCCGATGCGGGGGACACGGGTTCGTGCCCCGGTCCGGGAAGATCCCACATGTCACGGAGCGGCTGGGCCCGTGAGCCATGGCCGCTGAGCCTGCGCGTCCGGAGCCTGCGCTCCGCAACGGGAGAGGCCACAACAGTGAGAGGTCCGCGTACCGCAAAAAAAAAATAAAAAAATAAAAAAATTACAGCCTTTTAAAACACAAATTCAGAATGGTTTAACCCAAAGCTTGCCAGTATTTTATTTTAAATAGTCTTTATTTAATAATAAGGTACAAAACCCAAAGTGGGCAATGGAGCAGACAGTTGAGGGAGCAGGTCAGGCCAGGAAGGACCACGGAGGTCCTGTGACCTTCCCACTTTGACCTTCCCGTGCCAAAGTGGAAGGCAGGGCCTACAGTATATGTTCCTGTGTCCCCGATAAGCACAGACCTAGCCTCTGCTGACACACTGGCCACAGCAAGGGCTTCCTCAATGCTTGGATTTGAAAAGAAACACTTAAAGACCCTTTCCTTGTTGGGGTGGGTGTCAGATGCCCCCTGTGAGTGAGATGTGACCTGCCATCTCGAACGATGCTTTGCCAGCTCTGAACTGACGTGGGCCAGGTCCCCGTCAAGTCGAGAAGTCAGCCAAAAATATTTGGAAAGCTACACCTGGATAAATCTACCTTATTGTATACAATGGGTAGATTTTTGGTTAAAATGCAAATGAATCAGGCTAGAAAACATAAGACCAGAATAGGAAGTCTGAAAAGCACCAGGGCCTGGGGAAATGCCACCAGGTCTGCAGCTGATGGAGGGGAGTGGAGATCAAGAAAGCGGGTGGAATGGACACATGCTCTTTACGAGTGAGAAACACCAACTCTGCCTGACCCCTGATGCTTTAAGTTACAAGAAAAGCAAAGTAGTGTTGATATAGGTCTCCATTTCCTATTTGTTGAAAGTTCCACTTTTTGTAGCTTGAAGGATTTCTTTGTTAGTTCAGCGTGCTTATAATTCAAGTTAGACACACATACAGAAAAAGAATCTGTGGTATGAACAGATTTGCCTCTCCTCTCAAGGATGCAGCCTGGAACTAGCTAGAAAAACTTCCCAAGTTAAGAGAAGGAACAGCACCTGAAGATGAATTAGAGTTGATAAAGTTGATGATGAAAGATATAAAAATGTTTCCACATACCTCATTTATTCAAAAACCTATCCAGGTAATACTAGTGCCACCAACTGTCAACATATTTTTTATTTTTTATTTATTTATTTTTTATTTTATTTTATTTTTTTTGCGGTACGTGGGCCTCTCACTGCTGTGGCCTCTCCCGTTGTGGAGCAGAGGCTCTGGACGCGCAGGCTCAGCGGCCGTGGCTCACGGGCCCAGCCGCTCCGCGGCATGTGGGATCTTCCCGGACCGGGGCACGGACCCGTGTCCCCTGCGTCGGCAGGCGGACGCTCAACCACTGCGCCACCAGGGAAGCCCTCAACGTATTTTTTAAAAGAATAATGTTGGTACTTCAGCAAATAGCTGAAAAGAAATGAAACAATTTTCTGTAAAGTAGAATTTGCTGAATTTCAAAAGTGTGAGTGTGTGGCCCCAATACGCCCTGGGCACAACAGAAGGGAGAGAAGAATCTGCACCCTGGCCCTACTGAGTGACACCTCCAGTCCCAGAAAGCAGGCAGAGGTCCACGGGGGCCCCTCCCTCCCTTCCAGATGGCCCCAGCTGCTGTGGGTCCCACTGACTGGCCCACTGGCCATGCTGTCTCACCGCCCCGCCCAGTTTCCATGGTGACCCCCAGACAGTTACAGGATGCGGCACCGTCCCCGGGTAAGGACCCTCTCTCAAAACAACTGCCTGCCTTCAAGCGAAAATAATCTTTATCCAGCTCTGTGATTCTTCAAGTAAGACAGAGGCAGAGTACTTGCTTAGAAAAAAATATTATAATTTTGCATTTGGGAAACAATAAATAGTTACTGTTTCTGTAAATAAATCTAGACAAGTATGTTATTAATTTACAATTGTTTAAAAATTCTAATTTGAAGAGAAGGCTCTAGAGTTCAATATAAATGTTTTCTTTTTTCAGAAAAAGGCTGAGTTTAGTTCTCATGCACTAATTCCAAAGAATGCTATTGACTCAACAGCTTTTCTGCCAATATCCTTGTTCCTTCTACAGTCAAAAAAGGAAATAAACCAAATCACTGTCTTAACGTTAATTGCCACCCATAATTACAATCTTTGGGGAAGAGCAGTTAAGATTCCTCAAAAATACTGTTAAGTTTGGTTTTGCTTCATTTGTATTTCTCTGGGGAAATTATTGAAACGGTAATCAGGCTTTAACATGACTTGCTGATTATTCGGTTGTTTTAATGTCATTTCTAATGACTTCCACAGTGATGGCAATTCAAGAGAAATTGCTGTCATCGGAGCTCGGGCTACTCACCTTTTGTCCCTTTACGCCATGGCAGTCACATTTCCCGCAGCCAGAGCCAGCACACCCACCCTGGAAATAAGAGAAAACATCTTTCAATAGAAGAACACCTGCCAATTGAGGTCCACAGCTGAACTGAAATGATTTTGGCATCTTCACCTATTTAAGTTAGCCCTACCCTTTTCGTATGAGCACGACTCTCTGGAATTGTTCTAATGGGCTCTCCGTACTTGTCCAATGGTCCATCTCTTTTGCCCTAACAGACAAAACAGCAATCCGGGAGTGGAACACATCAAAGCATCACTCAGTCCAAAAAGTGAAGGCTGTCACACTTTTAGAAATGGACTCTCCATTTCCCATAAAACAACAGGAATCCACTCCTATCTTCAAGGCTACGAAAGTATCGCAGAATCAGAAACTTCTGATTCAGGAGTTTCAGGCCTGAGACCACGGGAGATTGGAGTGGCGGGGGAGGAGTCCATGCTTCGTCCCTCACATCCCCAGAGACACAGATACATGCAAAAAAAAAAAACAAAAAGATGTGCAGAACAGACAACAAAGAAGAAGCCCATGGGCTTCCCTGGTGGCGCAGTGCTTGAGAGTCCGCCTGCCGATGCAGGAGACGCGGGTTCGTGCCCCGTTTCGGGAGGATCCCACGTGCCGCGGAGCGGCTGGGCCCGTGAGCCATGGCCGCTGAGCCTGCGCGTCCGGAGCCTGTGCTCCGCAACAGGAGAGGCCACAGCAGTGAGAGGCCCGCATAACGCAAGAAAAAAAAAAAAAAAAAAAAAAAAAAAGAAGCCCAAGCCTTAGAGAATTGATTTTTTAATCCAATTAAAGCTGGAATGTTCAATCAAAGAACATTCCACAACAAAATCCTCCTTGTAGTTCATTTCTAACATTTAAATTAATGTTAAAACACAAGGTAAAGAATCCAAGTATGTAATACGAGCTGGAGAAGGAAACAGCATGTTCAAATGCCCACCGGGTGCAACAAACGATCAGCCACCATCTTATTTAACGAGATACGTGTTACCATCCCCATTTTACAGACGTGAAAACTGAGTTAGGAAGTTTTAAATAACACGCCAGGACCAGGTTGAGACGAACTCAACTTCAACTCCCATCATGGAAAACTGCCAGTGCATTAAAAGACAAACATATGATGGTGCTCAATGCAATTTCCTTAGAAGAATCCAAATTCTAAACCAAAATAGACATAGATATTGTGGATAGAATGGAAGAGGGTGTGATAGGAATATTGATACTTTAGCTAATGAGGTTTATTAGTGGTTCGATATTAAGTGTGAGATAAAATGTATATCTAAGTGCTGCTTCCAGCAATACAGTTTCTGGAAAATAAAACCATACCATTAATAATACTGTGATCGTGTGAAGTCCGTTTTTTTAAACAACGTACTCAAGTCTTAGTTCCCCTGCCTTGGAAATCTTCTGCATAAAACAGCTACATCTGGAGATATTTATCTTATAAAATGAAATCCGAACAAGTGCCTCCAAGACAGTAAGCTGTTCTTAATTTTACATTTTGGAAACGGAGACAATTGACAACAGTCCAAACCGACCCCAGAGATTACAGATCTGTTTCTTTCCCTGACTCATCTTTCAGGCAATTCTCAGCATGCATGCTCATAAGCTCCTAACATTGTATATCAATCCATGTGCACAGTTTTGCTTCAGAATCTGGGTTTGGGTGACCACTCAGAGTTGTCTAAAGAGATGAGGCTAAAATCTCAAACCTGTGCTCCAGAAATTCATCCAAAATGCACAAATATAAAAGGACCGGGCTTCCCTGGTGGCGCAGTGCTTGAGAGTCCGCCTGCCGATGCAGGAGACGCGGGTTCGTGCCCCGTTTCGGGAGGATCCCACATGCCGCGGAGCGGCTGGGCCCGTGAGCCATGGCCACTGAGCCTGCGCGTCCGGATCCTGTGCTCCACAAATGGGAGAGGCCACAACAGTGAGAGGCCCGCATAATGCAATAAATAAATAAATAAATAAATAAAAAATAAAAATAAAAAAAAATAAAAGGACCAAGGGACTCCGGGGATGAGCCTGCCTCAACAATCCCCAGGAGAGGGCTATCTGCTCCCAACCAGGTGTGCATGCAATGTGGATTATATGCCTCTGTTGTGACCCTTATCACGTGTTTCTCAGAGTCCTTTGCATGTGTGTGCCCTCGGACCCCGGGAGCCCCTGGAGGACAGCCCAGAGCCTCTCACCCAGCCTGATACAGCCTGTACCTCACCTGCGACCACATCGGTTGTAAAACCCACAGCAGGAAATAAAGAACATCACTGACTGAACCATGACTCACCCCCTCAACTGTTCGATCTACCCCAATTCCTAGTTGTTAAAACACTAATAAACGGGCATCGGAGACAACCCAGTGACACTGGTATATGTCAACTCACAACGTATAACTACATCACAGCACTGTGGGAAATACTCCAAAAAGGAACTCGGCAATGAGTATGGAACTGCTCCAGATCCCCAGACCAGCCAGGGAAAAGGGGAGGTTCTGGAGGATGCCTGGGCCCCCGGAGCCGCCCGATGCTGCTAGGTTAGCCCCCAGGCCAGGGGAGCGCAACAGGTGCGGCAGCCCCGAGTCACCTGGGCTCCGGGGGGCCTCTTCCTTGCAGCTGTCCCATCTCCACAACTTTCCTGCTTCTGAACCGGGTCCAGAAACCCACCTCTGCTCCTTAAACTCTGCTGTTTATCCAGAAGGATATCAGAAGGAAAAGTCAATCAGACCAAGACCCACTGACTTAGGAAATGTCCACCCATCACCCAGGCTTAGCTGGGGGGAACCCAACAACAGCCCAGGGTGGTAATGGACTTTTCTAACTACAGTTCAACAACGGTGTCTTCAAAACTTCAGATCAGGTGGGAATCTAATGACTGAAGCTGAAAATGGCTGTTGGTGATTCTGTGGTTTCCTCTTCTGAAATGCTGATAAAATCTCAGAAGTTCATCTTTATTCAGTTTGAGGGAGGTTATAAAAATGAATTTCCTGGAACTGTCCCCCAAAGCTATTGGTAAATTCCTTAATTCAGGGGTCCCCAACCGCCGGGCCGACGACTGGTACCTGGTCCCCGGCCTGTTAGGAACCGGGCCGCACAGCAGGTGGTGAGCAAAGCTTCATCTGCCGTCCCCCCTCGCTCCCATGACCACCTGAGCCATCCCCCCTCCCCTCCCCAAAACCCAACTGTGGAAAAATTGTCTTCCACAAAACCGGTCCCTAGTGCCAAAAAGGGTGGGGACCGCTGCCTAAATTGCAGGGGACTCCAGAAAAGAGGTCACAGGGCCCCAACGGTGGATGTTGAGGTCAAATTGTTTCTTGAGCTTTTGCTACAGAAACACACCCAGCGTTGTGTGGGTAACAATCCAGCAGTTTTCCCTTGGACCACACTTCAGGTCATGACAACTACTGGGGGGAACTCGGAGATGAGAAAAAGGATGTCAAAGAATGCCCCAGGCTGGGTATCACCCTGGCATGTAGAGTCATTTTAGCTGTGACTCAGGGGTGCACGGATAAAAAGAACAACAGTGACGTCCCGAGTGTCCTTTTCAATCTGGTGTAATGTCTGATTTTGAAATAGTTCATTAAATAAAAGCCTTCAGTAATGCAAGTCTCAACCCTCCGTTATGAATTACTATTTGAAAGGGCGAATAAACTGTATGAGTTACTCAGATTTCGCAGGTGACCTAACATGCTAAAGGCCATGCCACAAATTTCATGATTTCCTGAGGAGTTACATTCCACGTCCAGACCTCTCAGCAAAATCAAAAGAGAGAAGGCAGCCCCCCTGGCCCCAGTGGCTCCCTCCTGGCTGCATACCCGAGGGGGCGGACAAGTCTGAAGTCTGGAAGATACTGGGTTCCAGTCAGCTAGCTCCCATCCCATCTGTTTCTAC
>NW_006782535.1:1291492-1297641 GCF_000442215.2 Lipotes vexillifer | reverse complement strand
CTCCTCCCCTCTTTCCTCCTGCCTTTCCCCTCCCCTCCCCGGAGTGCAAAGGTCAAGTAAACCAGCTCAAAGTCCCCAGATGCATGCCTGTGTGCTTTCTTCCCGGGAGACGCACACTTAACCTACAGTCACCACTGACGAAGTTGGTCATGAAGACAGTCTCCACTTGGAAATGGGGGATGTGGCGAAAGATCCCAAAGGTCAAAAAGTTGTGGGTCTTGGTTCATCTTATAGAAGTAGGCCATCCCTGGTCCACAGTGACACAGGTCACTCAGAGCAGTGAGGGTAAGAGAACCGTAGAAATTTCTCAGGGGGAAAAGCATCACCATGTATACCCCTAAAACCACAGAAAAGCTTAATGAAAACCAAGTCACACTTGACAGCCAATAATTGACCACGAGAGCATAACAAACTCCCTCCAAATGGAAGCAGACCTGAATTAATAGTATTTGAAACAGAAAAAAAATACATCAGTTCCCAATGAAGTCTGTAGGACACACACAACTTCAATAGCAGAGGTCAACTTTAAATGCCCACGAATAGTACAACTGGAAAGGAATGCAAAATGTACAACAAACTCATCCCTAAATTGAGTACCTTTTATATTCTGTACAAGAATTTTTATACTTTTCACGATAGGATAAAACAATGAATGTTATTCACATTTTCTTTCATGCCCCAATTAAAAATTTCCAGAGCGTCAAACCATCAGAATTAATGCTATAAAGTATGCTAAGTTCCAAAAATTCCCAAAGATTTATGATACACAGTACTAGCGCCAAAGAAGGAAGGGGAGTGACAAGGGTCAATGCCTTTCATTAGAAATAAAGTCTATTTCCGGTCTTTCTCTGATCTACAGACTGACAGAAAGCTCTTCTCGACATTACAGTGAGTTCTAGGTGGGGAGGCTCGCTAATTCCATTTAGAGAGAGACTTTTTTAGTTAACCAGGGAAGCCAACTGCTACATTACTCTGTGTGTGTGTGTGTGTGTGTGTGTGTGTGTGTGTGAGAGAGAGAGAGAGAGAGAGAGAGAGAGAGAGAGAGAGAGAGAGAGAAAGAATGCCCACTCATGCTAATTTGTTAACTGTGACATACGTTCCTCAGGAAAGCATATTTGAAACGAGTTAAACGGAGTGAAGTCCTCAATGGTCTAATTTTTTTCCTGCTTCTGAAGGGAGATAGACCTTTACCATCCCCACTGTAACAATTTTTATGTGTTTCACATCCTGCCAAATAGGGACAAGTGGAGCTCGGCCAAGTCTAAACAGCTTATCTTTCAAATTCCTTTTCACATTCTCTGCGCTGTGCAAAATGTCAAAATAGTTTTGTGGTGATAGGACGATCCCCATTTTCTTCCTGGTCGTAGCCCTTCTTTGGGGAATCTTGTGAATAATTATCTACCCCACTAAAGAAATATGTAGAGACACAGGAATGAATTTTAGGACTACTAGGGCAGAAATTGGAAGCATGCAGAAACCAAAAGTGGAGTTTCCAGACTCCCCAGGTCGGGGGTCAAGTGGGACAACCCTTCTGGAACACGGTGAGGCGGCGTCTCCTGAGCTGAGCATCACACACTGTCTGGTCCCACTCTTGACACCTGTCCCACAGGTATGCGGGCAGATGTCCATCAAAAGTCATGTCATACACGGTCATTACCAAAACCGCTTCACAACATTTGCCCTTATCACATCCCACTGAAGTGTGGTCTTTTCATTTCTATTATTTTTAACTCTGTATCATTACTCCCAAGATGGTAGTATGGCAAAAAAAAGATGACCTCCTCCCCCCCAAAAAAGACTCAATGAGCTCACGCTCTTTTTGGAAACTAAAACATAATAAAGAAATTGAGAGTATATATGGGAGATTTTAATATGTATGTCCTAATTCCCATCCTGTTTGTGATTTTTAACTAGGGTATGCTATTTTTGGTAATTCTTGTTTTAAATGTTAATTTACTGCCACGAGGTTCTGCAAAATGGCTGTCTATGCCTCCATGGATGCCCTGCCCAGAGAGGACTGCCCTGAAAGAGAACCTTAAAACTTCTCCAACAGGAGGGGAGGGATGGATTGGGAGTTTGGGATTAGCAGATGCAAACTATTTTGTATAGGACGGATAAACAACAAGGTCCTACTGTATAGCACAGGGAACTCTATTCAAAATCTAGTAATAACTTATAATGGAAAAGAATGTGTATGTATATGTATAACTGAAGCACCCTGCTATACAGCAGAAATTAACACAACATTGTAAATCAACTATTCTTCAATAAAATAACTTTTTTTTTAATTACGAAAAAAAAGAAACTTCAACAGGAGAGCGCACACTGTGTGACCCCATCCCATTAAGATCAAGAACAAATGAAACTATCAACGATGAGAGTCAGGAGAGTGCTGGCCTCCGGTGAGGTTGCCTAAGAGGTTTCTGGGTGCTGGGAACATTCTCTGCTTGGTCAGGGTGAATGGTAACACGTGGAAAAATTCATTGAGCTGTGAATTTACAATGTTTGCACTTTGCTGTGCTTTAATAAAATTTTCCTTGAAGGCATGCTCAAGAATGTTTATTGCAACACCCTACAAAGTAGCCCGAACTAGAAACAGCAGAATAAAAACACGGTGGTCTGGATTCACGGAATAAGACCCCTACCCACGGAGGAAGGTCGGCTATGATACAGATGGGTCTCATAGACTTAGTACCGAGCAACCCGGAACCAGGCACAAAAGAACAAGGCAGGAGATTCCGATTATATAAAGTTCAAAACCAAACAAAATGCAGTTGCAGAGTGGTTACCCTAGGGGGCTACTGGTGACTAGAAGAGCACTCAAGGGGCTTCTAGGTTTCCGGAAATGTCCTGGCTCGTGACCTGGCTTCTGATCCACGCACATAAGAGACACTGTGTCTTTATGATTTCACACATTTCTTCAATAAAATCTACCTCTCCCCCAAAAAGTGTGCCTAGGATTTAACAATTAATAACAAGATAAGATAACTAACAAGAACCTACTGGATAGCATGGGGAACTCTACTCAGTACTCTGTAATGACCTACATGGGAAAAGAATCTAAAAAAGAATGGATACATGTTTATGTATAACTGACTCACTTTGCTGTACACCTGAAACTAACACAACACTGTAAATCAACTATACTCCAATTTAAAAAAAAACAAAAAACAAAAAAAAATCTAGTAATAACTTATAATGGAAAAGAATGTGTATGTATATGTATAACTGAAGCACCCTGCTATACAGCAGAAATTAACACAACATTGTAAATCAACTATTCTTCAATAAAATAACTTTTTTTTTAATTACGAAAAAAAAGAAACTTCAACAGGAGAGCGCACACTGTGTGACCCCATCCCATTAAGATCAAGAACAAATGAAACTATCAACGATGAGAGTCAGGAGAGTGCTGGCCTCCGGTGAGGTTGCCTAAGAGGTTTCTGGGTGCTGGGAACATTCTCTGCTTGGTCAGGGTGAATGGTAACACGTGGAAAAATTCATTGAGCTGTGAATTTACAATGTTTGCACTTTGCTGTGCTTTAATAAAATTTTCCTTGAAGGCATGCTCAAGAATGTTTATTGCAACACCCTACAAAGTAGCCCGAACTAGAAACAGCAGAATAAAAACACGGTGGTCTGGATTCACGGAATAAGACCCCTACCCACGGAGGAAGGTCGGCTATGATACAGATGGGTCTCATAGACTTAGTACCGAGCAACCCGGAACCAGGCACAAAAGAACAAGGCAGGAGATTCCGATTATATAAAGTTCAAAACCAAACAAAATGCAGTTGCAGAGTGGTTACCCTAGGGGGCTACTGGTGACTAGAAGAGCACTCAAGGGGCTTCTAGGTTTCCGGAAATGTCCTGGCTCGTGACCTGGCTTCTGATCCACGCACATAAGAGACACTGTGTCTTTATGATTTCACACATTTCTTCAATAAAATCTACCTCTCCCCCAAAAAGTGTGCCTAGGATTTAACAATTAATAACAAGATAAGATAACTAACAAGAACCTACTGGATAGCATGGGGAACTCTACTCAGTACTCTGTAATGACCTACATGGGAAAAGAATCTAAAAAAGAATGGATACATGTTTATGTATAACTGACTCACTTTGCTGTACACCTGAAACTAACACAACACTGTAAATCAACTATACTCCAATTTAAAAAAAAACAAAAAACAAAAAAAACACAGAGCTTCCCTGGTGGCGCAGTGGTTGAGAGTCCGCCTGCCGATGCAGGGGACACGGGTTCATACCCCGGTCCGGGAAGATCCCACATGCTGCGGAGCTGCTGGGCCCGTGAGCCATGGCCGCTGAGCCTGCACGTCCGGAGCCTGTGCTCCGCAACGGGAGAGGCCACAACAGTGAGAGGCCCGCGCACCGCAAAAAAAACAAAAACATAAAACAAAAAAATCCAAAACACTATGATGCAGAATTACATATAATACACATAAAAAATTAAATGAAATATTGACAAGTGTGAACGAATTCCACTAAAGTAAAAGACAAGAAAACCCCATTATTATAGCTACTATTATGTAAAGTTTTCTAAAGTTTCTAACCAACAAAACTGTTCATGAAAACAAAAAAAAATTAATAACAAGATAGCAAATTATAGCCAAACGTTGCAGTATAATAATAATTTCTTAAAAGCCTACATTTGTACAGCATTTTTGAACTTCCAAAAATATGCTTGGAATTGTGGATTGAAGGGTGACTGATCTCCAAGGAGCTCACGACCCATGTGCTTTTTTACCTGCATTTGCTTGAACGTTATTCTATCATCACCGTTTTTTGGGTTTTTTTTTTTGATAAATGTAAGATAGATTGATTCCAAAGATGTGAAAATAATTTTTCATCCTTAATCCAATAGAAAAGAATTTAGTTAAGTAAAATAACATTTCTGTTCCAGTCAATCATGGAAAACGTGGAAGCAGAATATCCCCACTACTTTTTAGACTCACAAAAGATTTCTGCTCGAATATGAAAACAACTACAAGTGTTGATATATTCTTGGCTAAAAAAAAAAAAAAAATGAGCATGAAACATTTGAGAAACAAACTGATCTTGGAATATGCAGCATCTCTCTTAGTCTGACTAAGAACTGACTTTGCAGAGTCTGGTGGGCTCCCAGCAAACAACACTAGGATATGAGGATGTTTGCTTGACCATTGCCATGTGATGGCGGTTCTGTCCTACTGTTTCCCCGCATCGTACAATTTTGATGACTCATTTTCATTTCTTTGCTTCCATTTCTCCCACTTGGCGGGGGTGGATGTGGAATGTCCTTGCCTGGGAGTGGGATAAACTAGAACGAGTTAGGGTGCAGCCCAGCACTTCTCCAGGTCATTGGTGGTCCTGAGGCAAACAGATGTGACTATAATTAGCTGCCACATGACAGCGGCTCAGATGACTGTGTGTGAAACAAGTTGGTGGGCTGAGGACGTCCACTGGGACCCACGGGTGGAAACGCTGCCTGGAGACGGGAACTGGGCGGGGGCCCTAGGGGCTGCTGACTCACTGGCCTGAAGGACAAACGCGGAGGAGTCCATTTCGGCAAGTTTCTAGCCCAGGGGTCATCCGAATGAGACAGAATGTTCTCCCAGAGCCACTGACTGCCCTGCCCAAGGCAGACGTGTGGCCCCAGAGGCTCCCAGCCCTTCATGAGACTCACATTTCCCACCTTCAGAGGGGAAACCTCCCAGCAGGAAGTTCCTGACTCTTAGCTACTCTCTCCAGGTTCCCTGAACGCTTTTCCCACCTGCCCGTCCTCCACCTGCAGCAGCCACCACCTGCCCGTCCTCCACCTGCAGCAGCCACCACCTGCCCGTCCTCCACCTGCAGCAGCCACCACCTGCCCGTCCTCCACCTGCAACAGCCACCACCTGCCCGTCCCCCCATCCAACTCCCCACGTTCCACCTGGACTCGCCTCGTCCATCCGAGACTCTTCCTCGAAAGCCACAAACTCGTACTTTCCAGCGACCCTTTGAAGAACAGCATATTTTACCCCGTCTGGCATGAAAAAAAAGAAGTTGGACTATTTCCTCCAACTGGAAACACGTCAGCTCCTCCATCGTGCTGAAGTGTGTGGAGCTGTCCCTGCTATCTTTGGTTTTCATCTTTCCTCACTCCCCAC
>NW_006782535.1:1289769-1291482 GCF_000442215.2 Lipotes vexillifer | reverse complement strand
TCTTTCCCTCTGAATCCAGCCTCTCAGCCTGTCCTGGTCCAGCCACTGCCACTCAGTCACCCACCTTCACTGAATTCCGCTTCCAGGTCTGGCCCACAGTGGGGGTGGGAGCCTTGGCAGGAAGAAAGCAGCCCAGGTGGCCTATGCCCTTCATTCATCCACACGGAGTCTCAGCATTCCCTGGTACTCATCTTTCACCTGATCCATTACATGATCTTAGCATCTGTTGCACACCTGGTATAGGGCAGGTATCCCCCCTGCCCCACGATACTAAGAATGCAGAGTCGGGTACCTTAGCGAGAGGCCTGAGAAAGTAAGAAACTACAGCATGAGGCGCCTCACCAGAGAGCGAGAAGAGTCCCACAGACACACAGGGGAGAAGCCCTATGCCCCATCCGAGGGGCTCCAGGATCCCAGGGTAGGTCCCGCTGGAGTGAGAGGGGAGGGTGCTGGCCTGGCCAGAGAGGGCGGACACGGGGAGGGGGCTTTGCTACAGGGCACTGGGCGGGGGGCAGGGCACAGAGGGACATGCCAGCAGGCAGGACAGAGCCAAAGGGCATCTTAGAAAGGGAAGTGGCAGGGGAGCTGTGCCCTTCTAGGAAGAGGGAGGGCCGGCGGCGGCTACTGGCAGGTAGGCACGGGTACGAGGCGGCAAAGGGCAAGTCGCCAGCTCCTGAAGCAGACGGGGAGTCGGATTTTGAGGCTTCATCACGGCACGAGCAATCTGCCAAGTTTAACACTCAATTTAAAAGCACGTTTTCAAGCAGAAGCACAGGGTGCTTTCTGCACAGCCATCAGTCTCACTAAATGCACTTGGAGCAGGAAACAGGCAACACGGCGCTTCGGCTAGAACTGCTTTCAAGGCTTGGAGAAGGAAGAGAGAGGGGAGCAGGAAGGACGGGGTGAGGGGAAGGGGCAGGAAGGGAGGAAAGCGGCGGAGGCAGGGGGCGGAGTGTGAAGGGAGAGACCAGGCACTACAGCCCACCAGGTGCCCGAGGCCTCGTCCCGCTTGGATTTGGGTGGGACTCATCAGAGTCGCCCCCTTTGACCACCTTCACTGGGGTCTCCCGCTCTCACCCCTTATGTGAATCCCACATTCACAGTTTCCTCTAACATCCCCCTTGCGCTCTTAGCAACATCATGCCGACACAGTATCTTAGAAACATTGTTGCCAAGATGCTGCACATCTACGGGAAAGTAGATCTGAGTACGAGGTTAGACGTGGCCCCCTGGCCTTGAGGAACAGCTAAGGTCCCACTCCAGGACCTTTTCTGCGTTACAGCTTCAGAAAACTTCATCAGGTCTCAAATTTTAATCAAAAGAACACAGTGAGCTTCTGATGCTTTTCCTTCTGGGACCCAGGAAATACACTGCAGACATACTACCTACACCACATTAAGTAAGAAACTCCAAGCAGCCTAGTCTAACAGGGCACCAGCCCCATTTACTGGACAGCTATCGGCTGGGGGGATTTATGCCGAGTGGTTTTCCCTTCCATAGGACTATCTTTAACAAGATGCCTTGAAGGATCCGCTTGCTCTAGGAAAGCACCAGGGAACGAGCACACAGGCACGAAGATGGCTTTACACTGGGTATAAAAAAGTGGAGTCAATCTTCTGTTTAATCCCATGGTGTTCCACCTCCAGACCCTTTAAGGACCCTATGGTCTGTTAACACACTTAAAATGGAAACATGGAAAGCCTAAGTGACTAG
>NW_006782535.1:1282294-1289759 GCF_000442215.2 Lipotes vexillifer | reverse complement strand
AGGGAAAGATGACAAGCATGACTGACATGCAACTCAAAAACAGAGTTTAACTAAACCAGGGGTGATGGGATTGCCAACTTTTTCTTTTCCTGAAACCATTAAATATTATAAATCACTGCTGATTTCTCCCCAGATTAGAGACATCACCAACCCCCTCCAGTCTGGGTCTGGAAGGTGATCCAAGTTGTATGACGCCCCCTCCACCACCATGCTCTCTCTGTTTCCATCTTAACAGGCTACATTCCTCTTCTAAAAAGCGAGCAGGAAATGCTGCTCTTCTGTGGAACTGCAGAATGTGGGATGGCCCAGTTGAACAGGCTGTAACCTCACTCACCCCGTAAGGATTCAATGAGCACTTCCTCTGTGTGGGTACCGTCCCCGTACTTGGCAGGAAGAGAGGGGGAGGTGCCCTCATGGAGCTGGCCATCTACCAGAAGAGCCCTGTGCCCTGCGGCAAGAACCCTAATGCAGGGAGGTGACCGAGCGAACCCCATGAGCCAGCTCTCCAGGCAGGCGAAGTTTGTGGATGCCCAGAGGAGCCCAAGACTGGAGACTCAAGTGAGGGTGTTGGAGAAAATCTCTCTGGAGAGGCTGGGAGAATGCAGGCCACGTGGACCTTGAAGGAAAGTCCAATGCTTTCTCTCCAATAGGCCACTGGGAGCACCGAAAACTTCTGAATGAGGGAGAATTCCTTTCTCTGCATTTTAGTAACATTCTTCTAGGCGTGAAGGAGACTGGAGTGAGGAGCGACTCGGGGGCCAGGAGACCTACCAGGGAGTCTGACAGGAGGGAGGGGGCGCTGAACCCAGGCAGCAGCCGGACGGGAAGGAGGGGACGGACCCAAGAGATAGGAAGGCAGACCGGTGAGGCCTCAGTGTTAAGTGCAGGAGACGGAGGGCTTTCCAATGGGCATGTGGACAAACCGTGCTGCCTGCCATTTCAGTAAGCAAAGGATGCTGAGGCCACAAAGCCAGCAGCCACTGTAGCCTCCCCACTCCAACCCCACACCAGTGCACCCTGAGAGGATGCAGGATGGAGAAAAACAGGATACTGGCCCCAGAGAGCTAGGGGGCGTATCAAAGGAGTGATTTCAGTAAGCCCAGACTCTTGCATCTTCCCATACATAGAAAAGCACTGAAATCATTAACAGGAGATGTCTGTAATCTCATGTAACATGTCTGTCTGCAGTTTTTACGATTAGCTGTAATCTCCTGATGTTCAACTGCGTGGTTTTTTCCTTTTTTTTTTCAGCAAAAACTCCTCTGTATCCAGGCTCCTCCCTGACCTCTTGGGAAGAGTCCCTCAGGGCTGTGAGAGGCTGTCTCCCAGGCTATAGTCCCCGGGAAGGCCCCTGAACAAAACATAACTCTCCACTTTTATGCTGTGCAATTTTTTCAGCGGACAGATGTGATCGGAAGGACAGTGATTCCATCAGTAATAATGGGAAATGGGAGGAAGGAAGGAGAAGGGAAGGGAGAGAAGAAAAGAGTGTCACACGTTTGATTTTACGATAGGAAAAGGCAACAGAGTTTCGTTTTCTTGGTTGGTGATTCTACAGATCTCATGGAAAGATCTTTAGTCTATTTGTCAAACTGCATATCTCATAATCTTCTTTAGTTAGCAAACCTTATTTAACTCATGATTATATTCATTGATGCAAGAGATAATGTAAATCCTTATGCAAGACGTAGCACAGATCCAGCAGGAAGCCCGCAACCTCATTTCAGCCAATCATCCCAACCTCCGCACCACGGAACGTCCAAGCAGAGCTGCTGGCATGAAAGTGAGCTAGCCTGACGTGCACGTACCGTTCCAGGTGACGTGAGAGATGGGAAACGAGGCCTGTTTTCCTTCCTTTAAGTACGTTCTAGCCCAGATGAGGAAAATGCATGTAAAACTAAATGACTTGGGAAGATAATTGTTACTACGGCTCTGAAAACACAAACTGCCTGAGAAGGAAAAATGCGTTTGGATGGGATGCTACACCGAGGGAAAAGGAAGGGACAGGGGAAGAGGAGGCCACCTTGTTGGGGACCCGCTGGACACTGCCTGTGCTTTCTGGTGGTGTGGCAGGTCAACAGCAGCCCGAACCTGGGTGAGGTGCCCAAGCCTGGGATGCCCAACATGGGAAAGATGGGAAAGTGCACAGGGAGGTGAGGAGCACTGAGGAAGCTACAGAGGCTTGGACCCCAGGAGCACAGGCTGGGGCAGTGGACCACACAGACCCCGGCCACACGGTGGAAGGTTTGCAGGCCACTCTCAGGCAACTAGACATCGCGCTCCATGACAGGGAAGCCATACAGTATTTCCAGGAACGAGGACCGAAAAATGGATATTCTTTCTTGTACGACAGAGACTAACCACACTATGCATCAAACGAATGTGCATAATAATATCAGTTAATTCATGCTGCTTCCATTTCACAGAGACTATAAAACACCCTGTTATGACATCAATCACAGCTGTTCCGCTTTCTTGTCAGAAATGGGACATGATGATATGTGCATGTTTGGACTAATCCCCGGCAACCAGGATGAAGCCAAAATGTAATTTTCATAACTGCACTCAGCCTCAAATACCAGACTCATCATAAAGCCACTTTTCAAAAATACATGCAAGGATTTAGCCTCTTTATAAACGACAGATTCTAAAATGCTGCAGTGCAGCTCTGCAAACCCAGAGGACTCACACTTGGAAACATCACCCCCAGAGGATAACATGAATTGATGTGTTAGCTTTAAAATCAGGTCTGAAAACTCAAACAAAACGTGAACAGAAATTCCACGGAATAAACTCTGTGGAATAAAGAACACCTGACAAGTGTGGCGAGCCCTCTCGCCTCTGACAAAAGGTCAGAGATCCACGCAGAAGACTCTTCGTGACAGACTCCCAGGTCACGTGCACATCGGAGCAGGGGCTCAACTACAAACTTCAAGTTCATTGGGCTTTTATGGAAGATAACGGACACGGTGGACCAAAAACGCTGCTTTTCAAGAACTAAGTGGCACTTTCAAAGGACCCACCTAAAAACACAAGTGCAACACTTATGGTTGAAAGAAGGAAAATGGGGTAAACCACAGAAGGAAGTGGTGGTTTTCTCAATGACACACTCTGGTATTTACACTGCGGCCGCAGAGATGCCAAGAGACATCTCTGAGGCTGCCTTGAGGCTCTGGGGCCAGCTGCCCATGGTTAGTGTCTGCAGAGGTACCGTTCCCAAACCACACATCCCCACGCCACCCCTGAGCACTCCCACGCCTATAACACTTCAGAAACCAATCCTTAAGTTTACCAGTTCCCACTGAAACCAAATGTCAGTCTGTTGACAAACAGCTGTCAAACTGTGTGAGAATCCAGAAAACCTTCTATTTTCCAAGAGCGTTTAAGAAAAATATTTAGTAGCCTTAAGCCATGCGTAATTTATTATGAATATAAATACGAAATAAATAGGAAAAATATCACTCACTCCATTTCCTTGTGGCTTCAATTTGAATGATACACAAATAGTCCTATAGTTTCTTCACGTTTTCCCTGGTGCTTCTTTAAATATTTATTCCCCCATTTGCTATCATGGAGAGTTTTAGGAGATCTGTGGTTTCTAATGGCAAAGCACTTGTATAAGCATGTTAACATCTAGAAATATCTAGAAAACGTTTTGCTACCGGTTACAGTGAAGTTTAAATCAAACAAGGAGAACTGGACAGTGAACACGATTCAAAGCAAATATTTTCTGGTGAGGTTTATCCCGTTGGAAGCCAAAACCACACCTGTGTTTTTAATAACTATATTTTCACACGTTGATGAAAGTCTTTATGTGCTATAAGGGAGCTAATTCTCTTTCTTTGAAAAACTTTAGTGTCCTTGCTATAAACTGCCAATTCTAGAGTTCAAATTTCTATGTTAATTTCTAAGTGAAGGTTCATTTATAGAACAGCCCATTATTATTCCTGCATTTGAGGAAACCTGGCATTATTCAAAGGGGAAAACTAAGGAGAACAAAAGGAGACTACATAGTGCGCATAGGATACAGGGAAGATGTCCTGAATGCAGTGAGCTGGGCTGGCTCTGGAAAGAAACTAAACTAAATATGAATGAGCCAAAAGCCAATAAAACTATTGAAAAGGAGAACCTGGCCAAACAATACATGAAACATGGAATCCTTAAGGGATTAATATCACAATGATGGAATCAGCCAATTCAGGACAACTTGCAATTCAGTCATTTTTACCCTATACACAGTATAACTGACAGTTTAGGACATCAGTGTGGGTTTTTCTGTGTTAAGATGTGTGATTTGGGCTTCCCTGGTGGCGCAGTGGTTAAGAATCTGCCAGCCAATGCAGGGAACACTGGTTCGAGCCCTGGTCCGGGAAGATCCCACATGCCGTGGAGCAACTAAGCCCGTGCACCACAACTACTGAGCCTGCGCTCTGGAGCCCACGAGACACAACTACTGAGCCTGCATGCCACAACTACGAAAGCCCGCGCGCCTAGAGCCCGTGCTCTGCAACAAGAGAAGCCACTGCAATGAGAAGCTCGCGCACCGCAACTAGAGAAAGCCCACACACAGCAACAGAGACCCAACGCAGCCATAAATAAATAAATAGTGGAAAACACACATAAGATATACGCAGCCTTGATCTATCAACCAAAATATTGGTTCACGGTCACTGGCAACCCTGGCCCCCAGAGCCCAGAGCAATAATACATCGAAATGCTCCATCTAACATCTGGAGCTGGGCCTCCATCCAGCCCTGGTGGTTCCCTCAGCCCCTGGGGTGAGCCATCACAGACCCGGTGTCTGTTCTGAGGGGTACAGACCTCACCCCACTTTCAGAACCATACACAACTGGATTTTTTCCGTCCTGTTAATTTGTGTATTTTTTCCCCCTTTGAAGGGCACATACTCTCCAGATCTTCTTTTCCTTTGGACAAACCATTATTTCCTTTTCCTCCTTCCCCCTCTGCCCAGCCTTCCTTATTTTGTATCGGCTTCAGCTTACTGACCCTAACTAGGTGCTTCCATCAGTGACTGTACCAGTCACTCCTTAGGCTGACACCACCTGTCTCCTTTAAGCTTCGTGCAAATCCAAACAAACTGCTTGAAAGTATTTCACCAACAATACTGCTTTTTAAAAAAGGCTTGTCTACAAAATCTAGGTGGAGTAAAGCACTTGATGGGAAATCTCATTTCAGCTTGAGCAGCTGAAGATCAAAACTGTCCATCTTGGGCTTCCCTGGTGGCGCAGTGGTTGAGAGTCCGCCTGCCGACGCAGGGGACACGGGTTCGCGCCCCGGTCTGGGAAGATCCCACGTGCCGCGGAGCGGCTGGGCCCGTGAGCCATGGCTGCTGAGCCTGCGCGTCCGGAGCCTGCGCTCCGCAACGGGAGAGGCCACAACGGTGAGAGGCCCCCTATACACAGTATAACTGACAGTTTAGGACATCAGTGTGGGTTTTTCTGTGTTAAGATGTGTGATTTGGGCTTCCCTGGTGGCGCAGTGGTTAAGAATCTGCCAGCCAATGCAGGGAACACTGGTTCGAGCCCTGGTCCGGGAAGATCCCACATGCCGTGGAGCAACTAAGCCCGTGCACCACAACTACTGAGCCTGCGCTCTGGAGCCCACGAGACACAACTACTGAGCCTGCATGCCACAACTACGAAAGCCCGCGCGCCTAGAGCCCGTGCTCTGCAACAAGAGAAGCCACTGCAATGAGAAGCTCGCGCACCGCAACTAGAGAAAGCCCACACACAGCAACAGAGACCCAACGCAGCCATAAATAAATAAATAGTGGAAAACACACATAAGATATACGCAGCCTTGATCTATCAACCAAAATATTGGTTCACGGTCACTGGCAACCCTGGCCCCCAGAGCCCAGAGCAATAATACATCGAAATGCTCCATCTAACATCTGGAGCTGGGCCTCCATCCAGCCCTGGTGGTTCCCTCAGCCCCTGGGGTGAGCCATCACAGACCCGGTGTCTGTTCTGAGGGGTACAGACCTCACCCCACTTTCAGAACCATACACAACTGGATTTTTTCCGTCCTGTTAATTTGTGTATTTTTTCCCCCTTTGAAGGGCACATACTCTCCAGATCTTCTTTTCCTTTGGACAAACCATTATTTCCTTTTCCTCCTTCCCCCTCTGCCCAGCCTTCCTTATTTTGTATCGGCTTCAGCTTACTGACCCTAACTAGGTGCTTCCATCAGTGACTGTACCAGTCACTCCTTAGGCTGACACCACCTGTCTCCTTTAAGCTTCGTGCAAATCCAAACAAACTGCTTGAAAGTATTTCACCAACAATACTGCTTTTTAAAAAAGGCTTGTCTACAAAATCTAGGTGGAGTAAAGCACTTGATGGGAAATCTCATTTCAGCTTGAGCAGCTGAAGATCAAAACTGTCCATCTTGGGCTTCCCTGGTGGCGCAGTGGTTGAGAGTCCGCCTGCCGACGCAGGGGACACGGGTTCGCGCCCCGGTCTGGGAAGATCCCACGTGCCGCGGAGCGGCTGGGCCCGTGAGCCATGGCTGCTGAGCCTGCGCGTCCGGAGCCTGCGCTCCGCAACGGGAGAGGCCACAACGGTGAGAGGCCCGTGTACCGCAAAAAAAAAAAAAAAAAAAATTGTCCGTCTTTCCTCTTCTGTTAGCCTCTGTGGACTAGACAGGAAACTGGCACCACGCGAACTTTTGCCCTTTGAAAACCAGACCCTGTCTTTACTGCAACAGTTCACTGTGCAGCAAGCAGAGGAAAAACTCAAGGCCCAGTCACCTGTGAACCGTTTTCATATTTTAGGTTCATTAAAAAAGCGAAAGCAAGAGCTGACCGTGAAGAATGTGCACAGAACGTGATAAAATGGAATAAACAAGTCAGCCATTCTGCTAATTTAATGGCCACAGAAACCAGAGGCCAATTACTGCCAATGTACAAGCCCCTCACAGCTAGGGACACAGAGCCAAGTGTCACGTTCCCAGGTGGGTCCTTTTTCTCTGTGTGTGACGTGCAGCTGCGTCCAGTCACTCTGAATGCTGCTGCCCTTGTCAGCGGGTCGCCAGGCCACCCAGTCTTCAATCTCGGTCCTACACGCGGAAGCCAGGAGCCCCCCCTCCTCCATGCCTGCACCCCACACCACGACGGGTTACCTCTCCGTAGCGGATGGGCCGTAACTCACCAAACTCCTATACCCTTAGTTTTCATGTTTAATACAAACCAAGCATCACCACGGAGAATACAAGACATTCCCAGATGAGTGCAGACCGTGTGCGTCTCACACTGACACAGAGTATTAAGATTTTTCCTGTTTAATGCTTACAGAGTTCCAGTTTTAAATGATGATGCTGGTTGCAGAGCTCTGTGCATGTATTTAAAGACATTGAATTGGATACTCCCAAGGGGTCAAAATGGTAAATTTTATGTTAGGTCTATTTTACCACAATAAGAAAAACTGTGAAAAAAAAAAAAAAA
>NW_006782535.1:1281707-1282240 GCF_000442215.2 Lipotes vexillifer | reverse complement strand
CCTGCTGAGAATCAGGCCCATCACAGGAGACAGACTGCCCCCCACAAATTTCGGTGGTTCACTGAGCCCCCTTCACATAACCCACAGAAACCATGGCCTCAACTAGACACTGACAGTCAAGTTCTTGGCTGTTGGGGTCTAATTTCAGACTTTCTGAAAAAATTTTTGGTGTCTACTCTCTTTCCACCCACCAGATCTGGGGACCTGCTTGCTTGCTTTCTTATTATTTGGCTACATTCTCTGAAGCACTACCCTTTCTTATGTTCAGGGAAAGAAAGCCCCAAGACTTCTTTGACTATCCAGCAGCCCAAGAACTCCTTAGCCTTGAAATCAAGTGTCTCCTCAAATTCCTCAAAATTTACTTAAGCCTCAACTTTCTTAAGCCAAGCGGGAAGACACAAAGTGTAGGTAGATCGCTCCTCTTAGATCACTCCTAGAAAGCACTGATGCTCCGCTCTGCCCAAGGGCCCAGCACCACACAGGCAGGGAGTGGGGCCTGAGATCCACACCATGGCCCAATCCCAGGGCCCCCG
>NW_006782535.1:1268543-1281697 GCF_000442215.2 Lipotes vexillifer | reverse complement strand
CGCTCTTCCTACAACAAGCCGCCACCGTCCCGATGGATATCAAGAAGGCGGACTTCAAAACAGGCTCGCTTGCCTCCCAAGTAGGAAACTAGGCTACCCCATGGGCAAGTCAATATATTTATAGTGAATCACAAAAGTCACTTTCAGAAGCTCCCTATGTGCGCAGAACTTAAGTACAGGATTCTAAGATCTAACCCATCTCCACTCCTCAGTCTGAATTCTAGTCTTTATTTGGACAAAATTACACAGAGATCAACAACCTCTGAGATGCTTTTCAGTCCACAGTCATGCTACTGTACAAAGAAGAGGAAATTCCGCATACTTGACCCAAGGGTCTGAGTTTATACAATGGGGAGGAAAACATAAACAATACGTTTTCAGGGGAAACACGTGTCTCCTGATTCAGCTGCACTAATTAACATCACCTACCTGGAATTTCCAGGTGAAGGGTCTCTGTTTCCAGCTGCCCTTCTAAATATTCCACTCAATCCTAATGACTTCTCCCCGATGAGTCTGTCTCCTGAATGATGCCTTTCTGTCAAGGACTGGGTTCTAAAATCAATGTCTCATTTCAAGGGTTGCCAAGAGTCCACAACACTCCTGCCCAATCCTGGTGCAGACCCCACGAACCCCACCCCCAGACCCCGAGCCTCAGGGAGCTCCCGCCACGGTGAGTGGGCCAGAGGTTTACACTCGAAATTGTGAATCTGAACTTGAACCAAATGACTCAAACTTCTCCCCAGCAGGTAGCTTTCTCTGGCTGAACCCTGTGTGCTCTGCAAACCTGCCTGGAAAGCGTTCATGCAGGAGAGAGCACTTGATGCCATGCAGCCAAAGACCACGCCACGCACCCTTCTCTGCTCCAAGCCAGCGAGCAAACCACCTGGGCAAAGAAATTGGAAGGTCTCCAGGGAATCTGGGATGACCTCTGACCGCCAGGAATGATACCATACGTGATCGAGCACTTCAAGGTCTGGACTTGAAGTTCAGAGGGCAGAACAGAGAGCTCTGCGTGATGAGTATGTGCAGTGAAAGCCGCCCAACCGCTTTCTGCGTCAAGTGCAAAGCACGTCATCAAGAGAAGCTGGGGCAACTCACCACCTCGCAACCCACTTTGAAACCTACATTAAAATAAGCAGCTTTGCAGTGTGCTTCATCATCAAAACGGAACCGATGTTATCTCCGAAAGGAATACAAAATTAAATTTTGCCCCTTGTGTGGGATCATAAAAGCTTTACCAATGGCATATTTAATGAAAATGTAAAGTCAATAGTTGAAACGGTATATTATTTTGCAGATCGTTTCTTATAAATACTTATTAAGGTTATTTTATAAACTGTAAAGAAATGTAAGCATGGGCTACCTGTGTCATGACCACTTAAAAATAAATTCCTAACAATGGATCTAGGAAAACCCAAAATTAAGCAGTTAAGTGTTTACTATTCTCAAAAAAAAAAAAAAAAAAAAAAGTAGGGCAGAGTTTTTTCAGTGCCAGCACATCTGTAGAAGCTGCACCAGAAGACAAAGCTCAGAACATCTCATCCCCAGCGCTGCTGGCAGTAAGGTTGGTGCAGCAGCTGTGCGCTCGCTAAATAGAGGACTTTCCCCACAGAAAGCTCTCGAATGTGGCCTCCGCCCTCTCCCCAGTCAGGAATTCAGCCTGAGCTCGGAGCTGGCACTCAACCTGCACTTCTCACAAGTCTGGGTTAATTAGTTTCTGAGGTCGCAGACCCGCAGACTCTGGTCCTTTTTCAGGGGAGGAACAGACGTAAACTAGAATTTGAAGGAGTTGCAAACCATAGCTGTGAGTTCTCAGCGCTCAGTAACATGCCTGCGGTTCCCGGAGGATCACTCCTTCCATCCCCTGGAGGAACTGAGTCAAATCCCCAGGCTGCGAGGCCTCTGCCTAGAACGGAGGCCGTAGCGGGGCTAACCCCCCACTACCCTGCAGCCCACCTCCAAGTCCACGTGCCCTGTAATCCCTAAGAAGGTCAGAGGTGGGGTCATAGGGCGAGCAAGAGGGAGGGGGGAGGAGAAAGTAAAAGGTTAAAGCATTTCAGTGGATGCACACCAAAGTTGTGCAGTTACGGTCCCCGTTGTCAACTCAGATTCTGAGCTCAGAAGTGAGGCACGTCCGTGGCTTCACCAAAGATCACGGTGACCAACACGTGAGCAGCACACGCCCAGGTAAGAAAGAGTGAGGTTGGGAGCCAGCGGGACCGATTTTGAAAACATGGGCACAGCTCAACCACCGATCCTGACAACGGTGACCACAGGCAACACGGCCCTATCGCCAGCTTTCGGGAAACGCGAATCAGGGAGAGACCGTGTGCAGTCTCTACCTTCCTGCACATCCCATAAGGAAATAAGGTGAACCGAAAGGCTTATTTTCTGAATTCCTGTGTGCATTTCTGCAGCACTTTATCCTGCCAGCAATCTTGGGTTCTGAGAGCTAAACCAGTTATTTTATTTTATTTTTTTAATTTAATGTAATTTTTATTTTGTACTGGAGTAGAGTTGATTAACAATGTTGTGTTAGTTTCAGGTGTACTGCAAAGTGATTCAGTTATACACATACATATATCCATTCTTTTTCAGATTCTTTTCCCATATAGGTCATTACAGAGTGGTGAGCAGAGTTCCCTGTGCTGTTCAGTAGGTCCTTGTTGGTTATCTATTTTATATACAGATGTATGTGTGTCTGTTAACGAGTCAGTTCATTTTAAATCAATTTCAGCCAGAGCCACTCTCTATCCCCAGGGAGATTTAGACTGAACACCAGGGTCAGAAGACGTCACAGGGATTCCTGAGGGTCAACCCAGAAACTGACACGCCTGTCAGGACTGTGCTGGGGGGTGCAAGAAGTGTGCCCACCCATCGGCCGGCCTCGGCGCTGAGACAGCCCCGGACCTCCACCTCCGAGGGGTGAGGGACACACTCCGAGGGTCACGTTCCTGGCAGTGCACACAGCAAGCACGGGACTGAGCCGGCAGCCAAGCAGGGACTGCTGCATACCCTAAAGAATGAAGTCATGCACCGGCCTGCAGCTGGGAGATCCTACACAGCAAAAGATCGCCACCCAGATAAAGGGCTGAAAGCTATTTCCCGGTTCAGCTCTTTTGCAGCAGAATCTGAGGATAGCCTGACGGGCTGCTGCATCCACACAGCATCAAGCTCCAGGCAGCGCTCAAGGACTTAGGTGTTGAGTCGACTGTCTCTGCGCTGTAAGGTGGACACATCAGGGCCAGCTTCCTGCGCACACCCGTCCCTGTCACCTTGAATCCTGTTGCACGAAAAGCAAGACAAAGCCATCAACCCCAGGATCCCCCCAAGCCAGCCTGCCAATGGGAACGTGGTCCCTGAGTGGGATGTGGATCAGAAAACATTTAACTGACACTGAATGCACGTGTCACCCTGAACGGGACACTGGCCGTGGGAAATAGCGACAAAGGACAGTATTGGTTAATTGACAAAATTTGAAGATGGACAGGATATTGGTTACAGAATTGTAACACTGTTAAATTTCCTGAATTTAATAAATATACTCCATTTAAGTGGAAGAATATCCTTATTCTTGGATATAAGCCTGATGTGATCGGGGCTAAGGGGGTGACTTCTACAACTTGCACTCAAAGGGCTCAGCAAAAAGTAACAGTCATAACAATTTGGAGAAAGAGAGAGAAAACACGAACGTGGTAAGATGGAAACAATGGATGAATCTAGTTGCAAAGTATTCAGGAGTTAATTTTGACAATCCTTGCAATTTTCTCTGTTTAAATTTTTTAATTAAAAAGTCTTTTTTTAAGTAGGATAAAGACATATTAGAAAATTGGAAAGGAAACCCAAATTTTGAAAAGGGTGCAAGGCAGCAGGGCTGCATTCCTCCGGGGAACAGTGCACCAAATGGGAAGCAAGCCGCTGTGAGCAGCTCGGGATTAGCCACAAAGAAAACCTCGCAGCGAGGGCAGTGGCTGCTGACGAGGGCACAAATGACACAATGTGTCCACGGGAGAAAGGATTTCCGGTCACCCAGCGGGCGAGGCGGCTTCCCTACCATCCGCTGCGGTGTCGAGGACCTCGTCTATCTGATGTCCAGTGAGCCCTCCCGGCGGGGAGGGGTGGACGTGCATGCGGGGGATGAGGGGAAAGGATGACTCGTGTCCCAGCTCACAGGTTTAGGCTTGCAGAGAGATGGGGGACGGAGCCATGCCACTTAAGCATCTCAAGGGGGGACAGAGGGAGGACTCTGGAAAGAGGGTCACTCAGGTCGTTAGGGATTCCCAACGTAAAAGGATCATCCTGACTACAAGCTCTGGCAACACCTGCAGCATAAAGATGGATGTGTTTTTTCCTTCTTAAATGCTTCCTGAATTACACGCACGGCTGTAATCTGACTGCTCCCGTGCTGTCCCGTGCATCTTCTGTTAGGAAAACAGAAGCACTTCAGGAATTCTTCCAAAGCATCTCTGCACCTGCAGCCAGCTTTCTCTGGAGTGGTCCTTATAGGTCCCTAGGCTCTCTCCCTGGCACCAGCAAAAGAAGCCAGCTCCTTGCTCTCCAGGTTTGCAGTGACACACTGTTTAAGCAGCACTTAGACAAAGAAAACTGATCTACAGCTAAAGCATGAAAGCAATAGAGCTCAATTAGCAAGGAGTAGATAATGTTTATCATAAAGTTTGCAGTATTTCACATTTTCAGATTTCAATGGTTCCCCAAGTCATAGCACTGGAATTGGTTCAAAATAAGACAGATAATAGCCATTTGATGAAAACATAAATCGCCCTGTAAAACACTTAGGGCAGTATGTATTAGGTCAGGATCTTAAGCTACTTACAAATCTTCCATAGAAAAAAGTATCCATTATCGCTGGGTTAGGCTTAACACATGCTCAGCACCTGGGCCACAGATGCCAAAAACAAAACAACAAAACACCTAAATGCCCTGAAAAGCGCCTGTCACAAAGTTCATACATCTGATGCCAGGAGAAAAGTTCAAAAGACTGCTTCCAAATGCTGACCATATAAGTCACAGTAGCTGGCCCTGGTGACCATACAGAGGCACCTGCACGGTAGGGGAGAGGGCAGGTGCTGACTGTGACCTCATTCCAGGTATAGGCACCGCCAACCTACACAGGACAGAGCGAGTGAATTACAAATGGCTCTCCTGTGCCTGTGATGACCTTGAAGCCTGAAGGTCCAGGCTTAAGAGCTTGAACTTGACACAGCATGCAGAAGATGACAGGAGCGGTTCGGGCAGGGAGGGGGGCAGAGTGGTATGAGCAGGGGAAGAACTGACGTGACAAGATCTCCTCAGGAAGGAGGCGGGCATCCTCGCCAAGTCAAGTGAGCACTTAACAAAGACGTGTTGAATTAAAGAATGATTGACGTTGGACCTCCCCTAAAGAGTTCAGTGCGGTGTGGCCAGGGAAAAATAATTTTGAGTCTCACAGACTCAGTTAAATATCGGCTGTGCATAATTGGCCAAGTTACTTAACCTCTCTGAACTCCAGCACTCTTGGAGTGAAAATGGGAAGAATCCCTACCTCTTAAGAGAATTGTGACAATTAAATAAGACGACTTACTGAAAACACACCTGGCATGTGGGAGGCTCAACAAATCTTCCTTTTGCTTGTCCTCCAGTGGAGGGTGGATTAAAGTCAAAGAGGAGGGAACTTGTTTGAAGCAGTGGGAAACGGAAAGTGATCTCAAGGGAGAGGAAAGCAGAATTAGAGCCCCTGACAGCCCAGCAGTGTGTGGTCACTTAGCACAGAAGCCACACCTTCGCACACCCAGTGACCCACCTCAGGGAGCACAGCAGCTGTGAGGCTGGCCCAGAAGACCTGAGTCACTCAGAAAAGGTTCAGTGATATGGAGCGTGTGCTCAATTAAGAAAGGATGGTGCATAAGTCATTTTAGTAAAGGCACTGGTGGCTAAAATTTTTTAAATTATTGTAGCACTTTAAGAAAAGCTTCAGAAAATTAGCTCATATCCAGAAAAAGAACTCATTCCCCGATGTCAGTAAAATAGGACTTTTCTGTCCTCCAGTGCTGAAAGCATATGCAAAAAAAAAAAAAAAAAAAAAACACCCTTATTTATGAGACAATTTAGTCATATGGGAAACTAGAATAACCAGACTAAAAACCTTTACGAGATCAGCAGAGCCTATATATTTTTCCTGTAGTATAGGGGGGGAAACTGTCATAAAAGGCCTTTGAATAATGCTGACAGGTTGGGCCTATAGTTCCCAGGTATTAAGTCAATACAGAATCTAGAAAATGAAGTGCATTTGGAGTTATGAAAATAGCAGTTAGTTCCCTTATTTTACATTTAGTTTGTGAATTTATAATGCCCAGTGTCAGAAACAATTCAGAAATCGTAAAGGTAGAGGCAGCCTACCTGGAACACACTAGACATTCGGCTGCGTCTATCCACAAGGACTGGCCACAACGCCCAGGCACATGCCATCGTATCACGACATGCCATCGTATCACGACATCTGACGGGACATACAGACCAAGGGCAGCCCCAAGCCCTGTAGGGTGAGCGCCAGCTAGCTGCAGGTCCCAGCACGTCCCAATCAGCTTTCCTGGATGACACCAACCTCCAGGGGCCTTTGGGGAAGTTTCTGAATTAACTGCACCATAAAGATCATATTTCAGGGTCCAAAACAGAAAGAAAAGAACCACCTTAAACTCCTAGGCTGGGTGGAAGGGTCCTACCGTCTCACATACATAGTAAAATACCTAAAGTAACAGTGGGAAACTGGCACTGTAAAGCCAGAAATGCGTAAGTGCTCCAACGGCCGGAAAGCTGTGACCTAATTCTGGGAGATGCCAGAATGAAACCCGACCTGCTAAAGGACAACAGTGCTCCTCTTCCCGCCTCCCACACAGCTGCTTGTTGGTTTGGGGTTAAAATACTTGACCCGAACGGTCCAGATGTGGCTGCAATTCACCTGGATTGTGGGAGCGATTGTGAAGCTGCTATAAAGGTGGATGAGATCAGCTTAGGAGCTGAAAATGGTCCCTGTTCTCTACAGAGATAGCAGAGATAGAGAACCAATAGGAAGACAAACCTGCCGGAAACAGATGTGTGGTCATCCCGCACTACTCACTAAGAGTACATTAAGTGTTTCCCCTTTAAAATCATTTTTTCATTAACAGCAATGCAATTCTCCTCTCAAAATGTCTTAGATTATGAGGAAGGATAACATAAAAAAATCCGAAATAATTAAGAAGATAAACATCAAAACTGGCAACACAATGGCAGAAGCATCAACTTTGCCACAAATCCCCTGAGGCTATGATGCAAATGAGTTAGAAAGTGAGAGCTGTATTATCTCACCCAGCGTCCACTACAGCCACGGACCGGTCATTTAACAGCCCCACTTCACACAGGAAGAAACTGAGGCTCCAGGCAGGTAAGAGGTGAAACATCCACGCCCAGTTGTTTCCACACAGCCTCCCGGGGAGACACATATATGACACGGCAGGTGACACTGGCAGAAACTGTGCCCTTATTGGAGATGTCCATTTCTGGAACAGTGACCCACTGACTGCACCACTGGGAAGTCTAGAAGCAATGACAGCACAGTAGCAACGAGCACACCGAGCTCCCACATCTTGGCCTCTACACACCGATCTTCAAGGAAAGGAGCCAGAACTCTTAGGAGGAAAGCTGACTCAGGGCTGGGGGGAGGGGAGAACGAGAGCCTGGAACACATGTCCTGCGTTAAACACAAGACGAAAGTGGAATGCTAACTGCCTTTTCTGAAAAGGCTTCTTTCTCACAGTACATTTAAAGCAAAGTGAAACCTCTCTTTACTTTTCTCCTTCCTTCAAGAAAAATGTGTGTGTTGACAAAATTTTAGATAAGCGTAGTTAAGATTTTCAAAATCTTAAGCATGAAGTTAGTAAACGGCTGCCTGAACCAGACCCAGAGAACCAGCATTTTGAGATCCTAACTTTCAGGTCTTTGGGGTATTATTGGTTCAGTTCATCACTCACTCATTTATGATCTCAACAGATGTCTGCTTAACCCCTACTCCTGCTGCCACTGTTGTTTCAGTACTAGAACGGAGGATTGAGGTTGACGAAGTCCCAGCTACCAGGGGATGTATATTTAGAAGGACCTAGAAGTCTACTGTGGGTTGGCCTTGACAATCAGTGAAATGACACGATGTGTCTCAAAACACCTTGTTAACTGCCGAGTACATTCTGCAGCTCCATCCACAGCACTTCGAAGATAACAAGCTTTCTCACCAACTTGAAATCCCTGCTAGGTGCTCAATAGATAGCTCTTGAATAATTAAATAGAATCAGCAAGCAAAAGTTGTTTTAAACCCACCTCTGCTCCCTTGCCTCAAGGCCTCAGTTTAAAGACCAGCCCATAAAAACTCTGAAATCTTCAAAAGATCATTTCTTTAAGGCGAGGTATGGAAACCAAACTTCTGTTCGATTATAGACTCAGATCCCAGAGTTAACTGCCTCATTGGAAAAATGGTTTTAAATTGTCACATGCAACTGAGTTACACAGAAAAGCTAAAGACATACAATTTTTTTTCTCCTTTTTTTTTTTTTTTTTTCTAAAATAACAGACACCAGGGATTGAAAGTGAGTGTGAGGTCTGTCAAACTGCACCTTCTGGGTTCGAAGTTGGGATGAGCAATCAAACTGACCCCAGCGTCCATCAATACCGCATAGATGTGGATCCTCTTTTTTTTCTTTTTTTTTTTCCCGGTACGCGGGCCTCTCACTGCTGTGGCCTCTCCCGTTGCGGAGCGCAGGCTCCGGACGCGCAGGCCCAGCGGCCGTGGCTCACGGGCCCAGCCGCTCCGCGGCACGTGGGATCTTCCCGGGCCGGGGCACGAATCCGCGTTCTCTGCATCGGCAGGCGGACTCTCAACCACTGCGCCAGCAGGGAAGCCCATGGATCCTCTTTTTAAAGAGTCGAGTGAGGCTGAAACTTATGCTACAGAAACTCATCAGCCATTTAAGAGAGACAAAATCTGGACGCTCAATTACAGTTTAATGCACTAAATGATCCCATTTCCCTTAACTTTTCAATAAGCTTAAAAATTATTATATTGGAAGGCAGAAAGACCAATAAGTTTTGGGCCAGGCCAAATTAAAAATGAATTTTTATTAAAAAATTCACTGTTACAACTGTTTTAATTATGCATTTGCTTATTTGTTCAGTGAATACTGAACAAAATATTGCACTAAGTGCTAGGGATAAACAGGAAAATACTAAGCCCTGTCATCAGTGAACATAAAACTGAATGGGGAGAATAAGAAAAGTGGTAATAAAAAATTACAGGGCTTCCCTGGTGGTGCAGCGGTTGAGAGTCCGCCTGCCGATGCAGGGGACGCGGGTTCGTGCCCCGGTCCGGGAAGATCCCACGTGCCGCAGAGCGGCTGGGCCCGTGAGCCATGGCTGCTGAGCCTGCGCATCCGGAGCCTGTGCTCCGCAACGGGAGAGGCCACAACAGTAAGAGGCCCGCGTACCGCAAAAAAAAAAAAAAAAAAAAATTATATTATCATCAGCTAATTGCTACAGTGAAGCATGAACATGGTGGGAAAGGTTTATACTTTTCTTCTCTCGTGCACGCAGCTCAAGTTTCAATCGGAATAGGACTGCAAACTATGGCAACGGATGGAAGCATGGGGGGAATCTTTCCTTCCAAATGTTGCCAGAACCTCAACAGCAGGGCTGAAATGCCCATTCTGTTCCAGAAATCCTTGCTAGCAGCCGTAATTGCCACGCATCCTCTGAGAAAGATGACCGAATATTTTAGAGTCAAGCTGACTGTGAACACCCAGCTTTTCTGAGAAAGCTTTCAGCCACTTCCTAGGCCATGAACACCAGGTAGAATCCTGCCATTCCCACTTCTTATTCCAGAACTTCCCGTTGGTCCCTGAGAAAAGGGGTCTAGGACAGACCCAGCCAGGACGGGCCTCCATCACTTTGAAACTTCCATTTTGCCAAGGATTTGGGATGGGACCTTCTTGTCTATTTATGTTTATAGGAAAAGACACAGACTGGGGTCTGCTGCCTTTCTCTCAATAATGTAGAAAGAGCCAGAAAAGATACGGGCTTATCTCTGTGCTCCAGACATGAATCAACCCAATTTTGATCTAAAATTACATTAAAAACACTGTGATGGGTAATTCTATGTATCAGTTTGAAGGGGTACCCAGACAGCTGGTAAAACATTATTGCTGGGTAAGTCTGTGAGGGAGTCTCTGGAAGAAATTAGCACTTGAACCCATAAACTGAGTAAAGCAGACCACCTCCCCCGTGCAGGTGGGCATCACCCAATCAGTTGAGGGTCTGAATTGAACAAAAAGGCAGAGGAAGGGTAAACTGGCCCTGTCTGCCTGAGCAAAGAGGTCTGTCTTCTCCTGCCCGATGACAGCCTCCGGCACTCCTGGCCCTTGGGCTTCTTGGACTCAGACTAGAACCTACAGCCCCACTGGATGTCAGGCCTTCCAGCTCCATCTGAATTACACACAGCCTTCCCGTGCTCCAGCCCGCAGATGGCAAATCATGGGACTTCTTGGTCTTGGCAACTGTGTGAGCCAGTTCCTAAAGTATCCATCTATCTGTATTTATCTAATGTACATCTCTCTGTATATCCTTTTAGTTCTGTTTCTCTGGAGAACCCTGACTAATACAAATACTGAGAAAATAGGAAATCCTGAATCCTTCAGAGCAGAAATATACATACCTGTATAAGATTTAGATGTACGTGCATAGATGTGTGTGTGTGTGTGTGTGTGTGTGTGTGTACAGATGGGGAACAAGAATAAAAATGATTCCAAGATAACTTTTAGTCATTGTTTTCATTCCAAAACATCTTCAAGTAGATGTGGAATCTTCTTCTCTTGGGATGAACTGCATTTTCTAGTTTACCCTTCAAACGTTTCCCTCCACACCAGAGCTACATAAAAGCACAATGCATGTATTTGACTCTCAATTGTGAAACAGTTGAAGAGAGTTTAGTAAAACATCTGCATGGTTGCTTTTTGTTGACCCAAGTATTCTGCCATTTTCTTCCAGAGCCCTAATTCAGTAAATTACCACAGATGTTGACAAGCCTCCTCTCGGCCCACTGGGGAGCACATCCTGGCCTTCGAGAGGGGTCCTCCTTGTACTGCCAAAGGCGCCCTCTCTGCTGAGGCGCTGACACACCCCGAGCACTTTTATTCAGGTTGATTGGGAGGTTTTGAAATGTTCGCATGATGTTTAACACAAGATAAACCCAAAGAGCATAGATAGTAACTAATTAATACAGTAATATATATGTTCTATTATATTATAATATGTATTGTGTTAATAATTGATTCTCAGCTTTAATTAGTATTCACCATACTAGGTGTGTAATATGTGTAATCCATACAGCACAGCGCAAAGCCCTACTGTGGAAAGATACCCAGGGCTTTCATCTGGGATCAGAGATGGCAGACTAGTGGCCCACAGGCTGAAAAAGCCAGTACATGTCTTGTTTGGCCTGCACCATATTCTAGAATGTTTTGAATGGATATTTTCAAATTGACACTGTAGGGTTCCACCTCCTCTCTAGACTCTTAAAAGCAGGACCATATTGGGCTCCTTTTGCTGGGGTGTGGTGGGCTCCATCCCAATGCCGGCTGTTTACTTAATGACTTCCAGGCTAGGTCATCAATTAACAGGGTTCTAATTGAGCTTAAATGATAGAAATTTTCATTCCAATAAATCCAAACATAAGTTTATGGGAAGGTTCTCCTGGAGCCACATTCCAAGGCCATAAAGCATCTTTACGGAACTGCCATGCTAGTCTCCCCATATGATCAATGCCAACACATTTCACTTTTGGCTAATTAGCCATTTCTCTGAAATATCACGTAACGAACGTATCATTTAAAAGCCAGCCACTGACATACACCATTCTTCCTTCTACATTACTTTTTATTTTCTCCAATCTGTCTTTGCCTGAAATTTCTGATACGATGACTCATCTTTTCTGAGCAGCTTTTTATCAGGAACTTCAAGGTCATTTGCATAATAATCCCTGCTGCGAAGTTACCATGGTAACTCGGGGACCAGGGTACCGGAACCACATGCACAAACGTCTTTTTTCCTCAATTGTGCAGGGTGCCACGCCCCACACGCCAGAGTCTGTGCTCTGTTCTCAAAGAACTGGAGCCTTTTAGCTCCTTTTTGCTCTGGGTGATTCATGCCATCCTTGCACATTTGGCCCCTTTGACAGGCTTTGTCCAGTCCTCCCTCACCACTTCCTTGACCTAAGTCTTCCGTGTTGAACTTCAACTAAGTTCCCCCTAACTTCAACCTTGAGATTTCTCAGTATCCATTTGGTTTCATTTCCCCTTAATTCCCACATCGTCTTTTAAAATTGTTAGCACTCACTCTCTCTGCATGACAATCTTCTTTTTCAAACTTTAAACACTATCACTATTTCTCTTTATCAGTATGGTAACTCATCCTAGCATGAGTGCATTTGATGGAAATTTTTTTTTTAATTCCTCTATGCTTACCCTGCCTTCGTTTTCCTTTTACAACTATCACAGGTGGAATTCTAGTTTTCTTATTTCCATCCCCTTCCACAGAGTACGTGTACGTTAACTAATTCAAATAATATTTTTCTCCCAATCATTTAGAAGGTCTTAAGAATACGTTTCAAGAGCCACTTACTGTCATGGTAGCTAGATATAAATGATGGTGCAATGAAGAACAGGCATTAAATTTTATGAAAAGGTAAAGGGCCTACATGTCAGGGGCTTTAGATTCTCCCCACCTTCTTTCAGATCCTATTTTCCACTTAGCTTTTTCCAGAATTTATTCACAGAATTTTTAGGAGCCCATCTGAGATCTTCCTTCCCTTTACTTTCTTATTCCCTCTCCCTTCCTGTCCTTATCAATTTGATTTTATTTTTATAATCTGGAATCTGAACAGATCTGCATATGTGTCCACAATTTGAAAGCCTTATGCCTCATATAAGATGCTAGACTCACTAGAAGAGCTTTATGAAATTGCTCTGCAGATTTTTCCTCTCCCATCCGTTCACCCACTTGTTCTGCATTGTATCCACCCAATGTGTACCCACAAAGTACTGTGTACGGACTTCAAAGTCTTTTTTTTTTTTTTTTTTTTT
>NW_006782535.1:1265000-1268503 GCF_000442215.2 Lipotes vexillifer | reverse complement strand
GTGGCCTCTCCCGTTGCGGAGCACAGGCTCCGGGCGCGCAGGCTCAGCGGCCATGGCTCACGGGCCCAGACGCTCCGTGGCACGTGGGATCTTCCCAGACCGGGGCACGAACCCGTGTCCCCTGCATCGGCAGGCGGACTCTCAACCACTGAACCACCAGGGAAGCCCCCAAAGTCTTCTTAAAAAGGTTTTCCTCCTAAAGGATACCCATTTTCTGCACATAGTAAATGTTCAACAAGTTGGTATCATAACTGATTTCTTCGTGGTCATTTCCTCTCTTATTTCCTACGTATTCTTTGGACTTTAAGTGGGAGGAAGGTTGTCAGGGCATCAGATAGGGTTGCAGCTGATGGAAATTCTTTTTCCAGCCACCACCCTTGACACTATCCCTTTCTCAATCTGCAGATCCATTTGGGAATGTTGGCTACACATTTGCTGTGCGTTATATGTTTCAGAAGCTCTGAGGCATCCTGGTTTGTTTTTGTTTTTGTTTTTTTCCTTTCTTCAACCCCAAATCATGTCTTGTCCTATAAAAGGGCTTCCTTTAATCCAGGACTGTTCTGAAAACCAGATCCCTCCCCCCCAACCCCCCGCCACCCATGACTACCGTCCAATAGCCTTCAGCTCTTCTTTTCTGAGCAACAGGATTTGAACCCACATGTCCCTCTATGACGTTTTGTAATTACATTCTCACAAATACCTTGTTATCCGGCTTCAATAATGATACGATTCCAATAAAATTTGTTTTTAAGAATAAAACCATAAATTATTTTATAAAATTGCTGTAGACGATGTTTATGTCCATAGGCTCCTCCAAATTCATATGCTGGCATCCTAACCCCCCCCATGCATTGGTACTGGGGAGGGGGGTACTTGGGGGGTGATTAGGCCGTGAGGGTGGAGCCCCCATGAATGGGACTAATGCCCTTATGAAACGGACCCCAGAGAGCTCCCTCACCCCTTCTGCCATGTGAGGACACAGCCAGAAGACGGCTGTCTATGGACCCGGAAGCCAGCCTTCAGCAGACATGGAATCTGCAGGTACTTGGATTGTGGACTTCCCAGCTTCTGGGACTGTGAGAAATAAATTCTGTCTATAAGCCACATGGTCTATGGTATCTTGATAGAGCTGCCCACACCCATACAAAGATCAAGCAGCCAACCCTTTCCGTACCCAGAAAGGAAAATTTTCTTTCACCAAGATACAAGTTACACTCTCTACCTCTCCGGCAGTTACTTGGCTCCAAATTCCATTTCTCTTTACTTTGCTCTTGTGCAGAAGTCATTTCATTCTCCTTCATTTCCACCTGCTTCCCTTTCCTTTTACTCCCATCCCACCTAGTCCTTTAAAAATCTCCCTCCTGCTAGCATATCACCTGTACTCGTTACTCTTGCGTCTGATTTCTTCTGCCTTTTGCAACATTTTGTTGCGTTTTCCTTTAAGATTACTTTCTTTTGGATGTGGACCATTTTTTAAAGTCCTTATTGAATTTGTTACAACATTGCTTCTGCTTTATGTTTTGGCTTTTTGGCTGCAAGGAATGTGAGATCTCAGCTCCCCAACCAGGGATCGAACCCACACCTCTGCATTGGAAAGCGAAGTCTTAACCCCTGGACCACCAGGGAAGTCCCCTTTTTTTTTTGCACCATTTTGCACCAACTAGCACACTGGTTTCTGTCACCCCTGCCAGCGGGATGATCACCATGTGGCTTTTCCTCCTTCCATACTTTTTCCGAGTCACGTGCAGTGAACCACGCACGTTACCTGCGCTGCTCCAGTCCTCTATACAGAGTATTTCAAATGGGGCAACAGGTACTGTCAATCTTCCTACTGCTTTCATGTTTTGAAATGCTTCACTTCATTTGCATTTCTTGCCATTTTCCTAACCAACACTTTCTCAGATACAGGGAAGCCCCCTTTCCTTACGAAACTATGTCTCCCTGTATATTTGATATATTTTTCCTTTTGCAATCACCTTTCACCACAGAAGGTGAGGCTTTCCTGAGTTCACTCCCACACTGTACACTCTACCTCTAGACTTCAACTCCACACTTCTCACCCTTCGCCAGGATGCCTTCTGCTCCGCCCCCCAAAATGGGCTCATTCACTGAACTCCTACAATCCTCACGTTGAGATGTTCTGACATCATTGAAACAACTCACATTTCCAGATAGATCATCAGTTCCTCGAGTGTGCAAACCATGTAACTCAGTTCCCCATCTTTTGAATTTACGCAAGACACATTCAACTGGTTCTCTTGGGGGCCCCAAGGGCCACACACACACCTGTAGGTCACAGGAGGAAACCAAAACATGCCAATCTCTTCCTACATGGGCCTCTTGTTGCAGGCACTTCCTAGCCCCCAGCACCAGCCACCTTAGAATGTTTAGCATGATTCCTTCGGGGAGTGTTCCCCGCAAGACTTCATACACGTAATTTTGCTATTGTCGTTCAACTTTCTAGCCAGTGCCATTTCAGACTACTCTTTCGTCCTCAGCCACTAACTCTCTTTGCATTACTGTTCAACCAATCTCCCGTTTGCATATCTCACCTGGGCTGTCACCGAGAAGGTTATACCACCCTTGCCCGCTGGGCCCACTGTCTGTGCCCGAGTCCTGCCCCCAGCTGTCAGGTTCCCCCAAAGAACTTCCATCACGCTCCTGCTGTAGCGTCTGCCAATTCTCGTTTCTGCACATTACATAATTGTCTTTGGATCTCCCTTCCTGCTATCCCTTCCCTGTCTTTCTCTTCTGTATTAATATTTTCTGTTCCTATTGGCAATTTTCCCTTGTAATTTGGAGTTCATTTTTATTTATGAATCCATTACTAAATGATAAACTTTCCCAGGTATAAATAACTCTGTTTTTTAAAGCTCGATTTTAAAAGAACTGAACATGTGAGTATGTTCAACAAACAAACAGCCGGCAAACTTGCTACACGTTCATTCCATGCCTTGCTGTGCGATTCAGCCAAACTTTCAGACACAACAAAAATGCACACTTGGTGCCCCTTACCCAGAAATGGTCAACCACAAATTTCACGTAAAGGTCAAAAGTGAAATGCCTTTAGGAGTTCCCTCAAAATCTTAAAATAAAAGTCACATTCCAAACTTCATAATTCTCATGAATGCGTCACAAAGCCACCATTATGCTATTGAAAAGGCAGACAATTACATGCTTGTATTATGAGGGAAACTATTCTAAAAATGAATTATACAGTAAAACCAAGAATCTTCCATTTCTTGCTCACAAATAATGAGTTTGCTTTGGCTTATTATCTCCCATGGCATGGTCTTGACACATCACACCTCTGTAGACAGAGACCCATCCCACCCCTACATCTGCAGAACTAAATTTGGTGTGTTGACTTTAAAAAAAAAAAAAAAGTTACCCCTCAAAATGCACTTTCCAGGGCTTCCCTGGTGGCGCAGTGGTTGAGAGTCCGCCTGCCAATGCAGGGGACGCGGGTTCGTGCCCCGGTCCGGGAAGATCCCACGTGCCGC
>NW_006782535.1:1263236-1264756 GCF_000442215.2 Lipotes vexillifer | reverse complement strand
CCAAAAAAAAAAAAAAAAAAAATGCACTTTCCAGTTAGCCCAATGCGCCTCTCTCATCCCTGTCCTATCCTGAGAACTTGGAATCATGTCGATAATACTTAAACATAAACCTATAGGTGAATTCCCTTCCTTTTTAAGATATAGTTTTCCTCATATTCTTTTCTTTAATAAATATACTCTATACAATTATCTATTTCGATCGCTATATTAAACATTGTTTGCTTTAGGAATGACCCAATTCTTTTGGATCAGTAAAAAAAGAAGGGCTTCTTCCCCCTCCCCAGCTAAACGCCCCATTTTTTTTAACGACTTGGATGTAAAAGCAACTCTCCAGCATCGAACTTTTCCAGTAAACAGAATATCCTTCAGCCAAGGACCTCGCTAATGCCTCTGACAACATCAAGTGGTCTGTGTGGCCACCAAACATGTAAGATACTCTGCCTGGAGTCCTTCTCCTAGGATAACAGCTGTGAAAGGCAATATTGTCATGTGATGACAAGGCTCTAGGAAGGGTTACCCTGTCTCCTACAGCTGGGATTACTATCTTTCCAAACAAAACGTGAGAAACAGGAACATGGAGCATTTTTCAACTTTCCAAAAAGTACTCTGTGCTCCTTGAAGCTCAGTTTACGACACTGTTTCAAAATGTTTTATTAACATTAGTTAATCCTTTAGCCGCTTGAGAACGACCAAAGGAAACAGCAGATCAGCAGTAGACTGAAAACAAGCAGATTACTCAGAAATGGCAATGAAGCAGAAGCGGCAGTGCTTATCTGCTGTGATACTGAGAGTGAGGTTTCAAAAAAAAAGTAGGAGGCCTCTATTTCCAACGTGTGGGTTCATATGGAAACTCAATTTCATCAAAGATCTGTACATTAGTCACTAAGAAGACCAGGAAATCAAGATTTGGGTAAACCCAAATCACAGTGTTCTCAGCAGAGAGTGAAATGTAACATACAAACCTCTACTGTCTGGAACATTTAGTCACTTTCAGCCAAAAAAATTCTGTACAATAAGGGACTCTTCTTATTGTCTTGTGTCACGGCAGTTTACCAATCCGCCAGTTGTGTCATTTCCCATCACGTGCTGGTAAAAACCCCTCCATTCCCTCCATCTGCCTCACAGGCAACAAATGAGTCCCGCCGACGCTTCTTTCCTCTCCAACTCCAACTCACACCGCACATCCTAAGCTGTTCACCGGAGCCTCCTAAACGCCATCTTCCCCCCATCCCAGTCCAAGTCCACATGCCCTGTGCTCTTTTCCAATGCAGATCCACTAGATAAACAATGGCAAGTAGGTTTCATCTCAAATGTCAATTCCTGCCAGTCAAAGGCAGCTGCTGGGAGCTTTGAATTGGGAAGAATTCTGAGGCCTTCCCAAGATCACCTAGGAGGGCTGTGCTTCTCCTAACAGTGCAGACGGCCCCAGGGTGCACACCTGACCTCACGGGTCACGCGTGGTGCACCCGCCAAAGCAGGGCCACTGGGTCTGCAGACGCAGGTGCGTCTGTGCTGGCTTC
>NW_006782535.1:1260782-1263163 GCF_000442215.2 Lipotes vexillifer | reverse complement strand
CCTGCTGAAAACTCCCTCTGGGGACGTGAGCATCCACATGCAGTTCACTGGTGTGTGATTTCTGCAGTTCCGTCCTGTACTCTTTTTTGAAGGTAAGAGCGTTATCCACCTCCAGCCTCCCTACCCTCTCCACGTTTCAAACACCAAAGGTCATCCTGATCAGTTCCAGGTGCCCTCCAGGGTCCTGAGGCATCACTCGCCTCAGGCATAAAGACATGAACTGACTTAAAGTCTTAAATAGCACCGTGTGCATGTGTTTGCCTTGTGAGTGTGTCCTGGGACACCTGCTGATGCTAACAGTACATCCACTAGTACTACTAATACCACCTACTACACCTGCAGATGCTAATCCATCCACTCCGACTAATCCATCTGCCGCTATACTACTCCTACAGGCACTGCTGCTGCTCCTTCTGCTACTCCTGCTGCTGCTACCGCTCATCTGCTACCACTATTACTACCACTAATGCATCTACCAGTATATCTGCTAATCCTCTTGCTGCTACAGCTGCTACTAAAAGAGCAGTTGATTGAAGCTACCATTCGTTAGTCGCATCCTCTATCCAGGTGCGGTGCTACATGCTCTGTGTGTGAATGGGACCCCAGCCTCTTCCTGCACACAAGGCAAAGGTGCCAACACTGATCCCCAGCATGTGTGTGAGTGAGTCTGGAGAGGCCATGGAAGGAGGGAAGGGCCCGGAAACAGGAATGACTGAACGAGAGCTGCTCAGGGAGCAGGAAGGTTAACAAAGCGAGGGTGGAGGTGACTCCGAGGCCGTGTCTGCACACGCAGGGTAAGGGGACCTAATGCTGCAGGAGAGACTGGGGCAGATCACTGTCTACTTGATTCACAGGAGGTGTTTACAACTGACAGGTGCGGGGAGGGGCCGTAAGGCAGACTAGGGGATCTCGGAGGGCAAAGGAGAAATGACGGCACCTGAAGTGCTGACGACCAGCCATCGGGCCCAGACAGCAAGGGGCCTGCCCTGGGGGTGACGGTGGTGAGACACAGGGAGTTTGGGGCGGAGCGGCAGGGACCGCGAGAGACATCAAGGGGTCATCCCAGGACATCCATCCTGAGTGAGGCCGGAGGTGGGAACAGTCCCCAGAGAAACAGGGTGTCACAGTAACACAGACAAGGGGTGGCAGCCAGCTGCCTGGGATACACGGCAGACGTCCAGGACAGGCTCAACCCAGTACCCTGAGGGCCAGATCGGCAGCCTGGTGACCCTGCTGGGGCCCTGAAGCTGGCTGACGCTCTGCTCCCAGACCCCGAACGTTAAGTGGCCACAGCCTCAGCTCTCGGGATCTGCGGCCCCTCTGTGTTGCAGGGGACAGACACACAGGCACAGAAAACTAAGTACCGAGTTGGGACAGCTGGAATCTGGCCTGGCCTGGGGCCAGCCTAGCTGTAACCTCTCAAATGTTCCCTCTTTCCAGGTGCCCACGGTGAAGAGTGGGTGCTTCCTACCGTCTCTCAAGCCACTGGACCCCAAGCTCAACCCATCGTGACCGAGTCCCACGGGCTTTGTTTCTGGGAAGAACCCCACTTTATATTTTACATTAGTTCAAAGCTCTCCTTCGAAACAAGTCTGGAAACAACTCAAAACTCCAGAAAATTCAGGAGTGCCATTTGGAAAACTCCAGCCTGAGGGTGGGGAAAGGCGTGCTGAAGGGCTGTTGATCTTACATCTTCCCTCACCCCAAAGGCCACCCACCTAGGAAGAGGCGAGCAGGCTGTCTGCCCCTCCACCCCACACCGGATGTAAACGTGTGCTTTCAAGGCCGAGGAAGGGCCAGTGGCGCAGAGGTGGCCTTTTTCCGACTACATGTCTACAGGGAGAGAACACTCTCATTTGCTTTCATCCACCTTTCGACAACAGTAACAATTCCTCCAGGCTCGGGGACGTCTCAGCCGCAAGCCAGACAACGCGAGGTCCCCTCCCAGAGGCAAGGCCAACGCGTTGGAGATCTAGTCCAAACTGTCAGGTGCAGCTGCAGATCTGCATATTCCCCAGCCCTGTGTCTACACAGGAGCCAGTCCTATTAACACCTTATCTGCGTGGAGGTCCCCATTTCCTCTCCAAACGAGAAAGCACCCTGGAGCAGAGGCTCTCTTGTTCCCATGGAACACAGAACAAATGGGGTTTACATCTGGCTTCACACTGCACTCGTGGAACTTTTCTCTGGAGGCCAGGTGGCTGGCCACCGTGACCTGCCACTTGGGTGGAAACCTGACGCTGCCACTGTGTCCAGAATGAAGTCAGGATGTCCTTGGGAGCTGGCACCAAGGTGACCTCGCACGGAACGCCTGGCTCGAGTTCAAGGACGCGACCTTGGAAATCAAACGCACCCACTATGGGGCAGCGGGGGGTGGGGGG
>NW_006782535.1:1260467-1260748 GCF_000442215.2 Lipotes vexillifer | reverse complement strand
GGGGGGTGGGGGGGGCGCTTACGAGCTGCTCACAGGAAGGAAGTGCAGAAAAGCTCCGCACAGCTGTGCCCAGAGAAAAGCTTCCTTTCGGGGACTGATGTAGGAGCTACTGCACCTGCGATCCAGGAGTGCCAACTATTTCCAGACTCAGGAAAGAGCTGCTAACGACTCAGGAAGCCCCCTTGTAGCCCTGGACCGCTAGACCTGCACCCCACGTTTGACGATGCTGGCGACATAGAAGATGTGCCTAACAGACAGACCTGTTAGCACTTAGGAAAGAG
>NW_006782535.1:1256770-1260402 GCF_000442215.2 Lipotes vexillifer | reverse complement strand
CTGTTAGCACTTAGGAAAGAGTGCCCAGTTTAAGAGATTTGCAGATTTTTATCTCTTGCAACCAAACTCTGTTTAAAGATGACCTAACCACAAGGTACAGAGTCTGACAGACAGAACTGTTCCCACTTCACTGTGTCAATTTTTATTGTGGAGTGTGTGTGTTTTCTTTGCACAAAAATAAAACATCGCAAAAACGTGAGCTCGTTTGATGTATCTGAAAGAAAATAACGATGGATCTAAACGCAGAATTGCATGGAGAATACACACAGCCACCCATCAGGGGCTCAATACTAACATCACAGCTCCTTCTAGGTGGATAATTCGAGAAGCAAAGCAGCAGGAGATGCACATAACGCCACAGGCCGCCTGCCCCTCGCGGGGTGGACTCATCATAGACCACCTCTTCTTTCTGAATCTTCCAACAATTGGTTCTGCTAATTTTGCCCTCCGCGATGCAGTGCGTGTGGATATTCGTCCCCACACGTGCACAGGCGGGCACATCACAAGCTCGGACACGGGGACTGACCAACTGTGTCCAGGCTCCCCAGAGGGAACGCGATCCGTGCAGCTAAAGTTTTAACATGAAAATGTCACTGCACTGTTTAACTTTTATGTCCAAGACATAATTACTTTTCTGCTTTAACCTCTTAATCAGAACATCTAATGACCCACGAGATGTTTATATTATACTGGAGTTTTCCTTAAAAGGCAACACAGCCCATAACATTCTTCACAGGTTCCCCAGGCCGCCTGGTTCCTTCTGCTCCCTGGACTCTGGCTTTACCCTCAAACTGCACACCCTGACCCCCCGCGTGGTCACTTCCTGAGAGCGCCTGCGGCTGCTGCCCTGCGTGTGGTTTCCTCTGTCTGGCGTCCTCTCCCGGAATCACCTCCATCCCACTCAAGATCCCATCCACACCTCAGAACCCTAGCGCCCCTGATGGGTGGCACCCAGTCCCCCCTGCACCCCACTTTTTTTACATCACCTTCCCATGACCTTGGACACTTTTCTGATCTCTATCAGGGCTGGTCAGTGGACAACGGAAGGGGTGACCGTGCAGTGGCGGGAGCTCATGGTAATCAGGCTTTCCCAGGTTCAGGTCTCTGGGCTCTTGGACAAGCACTGAAGTGGGTGAATCAGTCCACCCGGAGCTCGTACACAGAGAAGCAAATGGCTCTGCTTGCCTTTCCCCAAGGACAATGGCCGCCCCCGCCTGTCCAAGAATCCTGGTGGCATCCCCCTCCTGATAGCAAATAGCAAATACTGTACGGTATCACTTACATGTGGAATCTAACACGGAACACGAATGAACCTATCTGTGAAACAGAAACAGACTCACAGACATAGAAAACAAACTTATGATTACCAAAGGGGAAGGGGGAGGGAGGGATAAATTAAGAGTTGGGGATTAGCGGATACAAACTAATACATATATAACAGGTAAACAACAAGGTCCTACCGTAGGGCGCAGGGAACTCTATTCAATATCCTGTGATAAACCGTAATAGAAAAGAACATGAAAAAGAATATATGTACATATATGTTTCTATAGATAACTGAATCACTGTGCTGTACACCAGAAACGAACACAACATTGTAAATCAACTATACTCCAATATAAAAAAATTATGTCTCTGAACCCTGCCTTCATGCCTTTTCTCCTAGGAGAAGCCTCACTGATGCTTATTAGGTCCAGCAGTTAAAATCTGCTTGTCTCTTCGACTATCTCCACATTTTACATCCAATTCTTCCAAATTTTTGATTTTATCTCTTAAATCCTTCAGCATCTCTCAGCACTGAAGAATTTGCTTTGTTCCTCAAGATTAGGTGGAAAGCTTTAAGCGTGTAATCTCCTCAGAACCCGGCTGCCCACACAACTTATCTTCCAGATCAGGACGCTGCTGGGAGTGAATGATTACGATGAGGTCACAGGCACGGCTCGGTGGCCCCCTGCACACCCGATTCTCTGCCCCATGTGGCTGATGGGAAAAGCTACACCTTGTGGGTCTCTGTATCCCGCACGCCCCAAGCAGGTGCCGAGAGTTAGGAGGACTTTCAGTAAGTGTGCAGTACCTCCTGGGTCACTAGGTCCTCCGCACACCTCACGAGCATGCAAGCCGCCGTGTTTGCTCAGAAAGGTCTCTTGCTCTTGTCTCCACTTCCAGAGCTCTGAACTGGGCTCTTGCAGTTACCCCAGCCTCTGCAGATGAACAAATTCTAGATTCATCTCCAAATTTCAATGGCTCCAGCATGGCCGTGGCAGTCAACTAGCCAATCAGCCGACACTGGCCGGGCCCCTGATCCATGTGATGCTGCCACTGTCCTGGATGCTGAGAAGCACAGAGAAACTGAAATGCAGCTGAGAAGATGGGATCTGCACACATGCGAAGGCAGCTAGTGGTTCCAGGAAATGAGAGAGAAATGCCAAGCATCCCATCTAGACAGTAAGATGAATGTTCACTAAAGTGGTCCTCCTGCATCAACTTTCCCATCACCCTTAGAAGTGCCTGCATCCTGCCTGCTGCTAAGAGCCACATCTTTGGAGACACTGCCGAACTCAGTGCTATTCTTATCCACTGCCAGGTTCAAGGCCTTTTTCTTTGATCAATCTTTTTCAACAGGTCTTACTATAAAACTCCACTACCAAATCCCTCTAGAGCAATAGTCTGTGGCATATATCTCTGTGATAGTCTGAAATATGCTTCAGACGTTGCCTCCTTAGACATGCACTGTGCACAGACATAGAAAACAAACCTACGGCTACCAAAGGGCAAAGGGATAAGTTAGGAGCTTGGGATTAACAGATAAACACTACTTTACATAAAATAAACAACAAGGTTCTACTGTATAACACAGGTAACTATATTCAATATCTTGTAATAACCTATAATGGAAAAGAATCTGAAAAAGAATACATACATACATATATATACATATAGAGAGAGATAAATAGATAGCTGCATCACTTTGCTCTACATCAGAAACTAACACAACATTGTAAATTAGCTCTACTCCAATTTTTAAAATGCACTGCGCAGACTCATTAAATATGCACATGATTTCAAGAGTCGTCCCCCTCCTTCACCAAGTACAGAGGACATGCTGTGGCCTGGAGTAGACAACAGTTTCTTTTTTTTAACTTGTAAGCTGAATTTATTTTTTTAAGTTTGATTATATTTTTTCCACCTTTATTGAGATATAATTGGCAGACAACATTGTAGAAATTTAAAGTATACAATGTGCTGATTTGATACTAGGATATATCACAAAATGATTACTGGACTATAATTTCTTGAATCTAGTCTAATCTGGGGATGGGCATCACAAACCCCTCCATGCAGTTTTCTTACGCAGGGCCTGACACAGCGGGTACCACCTGCGTGGCCCCAGGTATGGGAGACAGGTACACAGAGGTGATTCTGGCAGGTAGGCGGGCAGGACCAGCGGGCCATCAGAGACAGTCTCCCCACGGAGAGGGTCAGGAGAAACACAACTGTGCATCGATGTTCCCAGCATGTGAGATAACCACTGGGTAACCTCACTTAGTAGCTAAAGATGACACACCTCCTACTCCCGGGTAGACTCTACGATTGTCGGAGAAGTTTTTGAATTTTTCTTTTTTTTTTTTTTT
>NW_006782535.1:1235516-1256675 GCF_000442215.2 Lipotes vexillifer | reverse complement strand
CCTCTCGCTGTTGTGGCCTCTCCCGTCGCGGAGCACAGGCTCCGGACGCGCAGGCTCAGCGGCCACGGCTCACGGGCCCAGCCGCTCCGCCGCATGTGGGATGATCTTCCCGGACCGGGGCGCGAACCCGCGTCCCCCGCATCGGCAGGCAGACTCGCAACCACCGCGCCACCAGGGAAGCCCTGAATTATTTTTTTATTGCTATAAGAAAATCTCAGTTCCTCCCACCTCGACCCCCTTCCCCAGAGTCTCTCCTCCTCCAAGCATCTGTGGTCATTCTCCTTCCATGGCTGAAAAATGCTGGGCTCCACTGAGGTTCACTCCATCATAGGACACACCAGGGCCAACAAGATGGGCTCAGAGCCCAAGTGCTGCCTTTTCTGTCACACGCGCCACCCAGGCCCACAGCGGGGGGCTGGCCCACCTGTGAAAGCTAGCCAAGGCCCAAACTCTAAAGAAATAAGACCGAAAGAGTATAAAACTGCGCATGTAAAGAAACATCTGCACGCGGGAGACACGGGTTCGAGCCCTGGTCCAGGAAGATCCCACATGCTGCGGAGCAACTAAGCCCGCGAGCCGCAACTACTGAGCCCGCGTGCCACAACTACTGAGGCCCACGCGCCTCGAGCCCGTGCTCCGCAACAAGAGAAGCCACTGCAATGAGAAGCCGACACACTGCAACGAAGAGTAGCCCCCGCTTGCCGCAACTAGGGAAAGCCCGCGCGCAGCAACGAAGACCCAACGCAGTCAAACATACATAAATAAAAGAGAAAAAAGATTAAAAAAAAAAAAAAAAGGAAACATCCGCTTTGTATGTCCTCAGGCTGCAAAGCTGATGGCTCTCATGTGTCATGGCTCTGACTCTGGGAAAAATGGATAAAACAACATACAAGCTAGTGGCTGGTGCATCTACCTGCTGGGCTGTTGATAATGAGAAAATCAACCCAATAGTTTTGCTCTGCCACGAACAGCTTTCAAGTTAATAATACTGCGTTCTCTCAAATTACACAGCTGTGTACCACCCAGGACTAGAACAAGCTGCTTTAAAGTCTGGAGTTGTTTCTAGTAGTTACTACTGTCCACCATCTGTCATCCTGACTTGAGGTCATCAGTGATTCTGCTCCAATATGGCAGATACGGCTCCAATCTGGCCGGCCATATGTTAATACGATGCTTGGTCCTACTGGAAACCTCAGCGGACCTTACCTCCTCTTTGCTGGCTGACACTTTATTTACGAAGAGGACGGCCAATGAAAGAATTAAGCTTAGTCTGGATCATTTCTATCATTATTTCCTAGCAAAAAGGCTCTGTAACATCAGACATTTCATCAGAGATTTTTACACATCTTTCCCCCACATTAATAGCTTTTCACGGTTGCAAGATAATATGGGCTATGTCCTGCCAATCGCCTAGGACAGCTGGCCAACACATTTTACCCAGAACTTTGACCTACGTTTTCTTTTTAAAGCCACTCAATATTTTCCCAGAAACAGTCTTCGTGTTTCTGATTCATTTGTCCCTAACTCACAAATTAGATGGGTTTTGCCCAGGAAACCTGGAAAACCTCGGTCCCTGCAACAAGGCTGGAATTATGCCGAACAGCATGACTGAGAGAAGAGGGCTCAAGGGCTAACTGTGACCAGAAGTCCTCCAGATTCGAGCAGGCGCTGAGCCAAAGGACACCCACTCTGCCTCTGTCCCACCGGGGTGGCCATACACAGTGGGGTGGCGTGACTACCGTACCCTTAGGGACTGGAGGTCCTCGGGGTGAGGCCCTGCTCAAAGCACCCCCCTTTCTGACTGCTTGCCTCAAGCCTCTTCACCCAGGGTCTTGCTGACTTGGCCACACAGCAATGCAACTGGAAGGCAAAGGACGACAGTCTTGCATCATCACTGTTGTGACACATGCCATTCTCATCAAAATGCCTGGAAGTCAAGAACACTGTAGAAACACATTTGCTTTTTGAAGTCTCCATCCTTACATCTGGTATTTCCACATCTGATGCCTTTGTCTACCCTAAATCTAAGTTGTTTTCCCATGGCCAGCCTTGCATAATTCCCAGGGCAGAGAGAACCCAGCTAATTCATTTCCCACCCTAGAGATATTTCAAAATTCCTAATTTCTAAATAAACGGAACAACACTGAATGTCTGCTAGCCTCATGAATTTACTATAGAGATACAAAGTAAGTAATAGTTCCTACAAGAAAATTCAGTTCTCTTCCTTGTATTTATAATTCTTTTAACCAAGCTGAATTTCTGAGGCTGAGCCATTCCTAAAACTGCCAAGAGGGACATCTTTTAAAATAATTTCTAGTTCAGCATGACCTAAGGCCAAAATTATTTGTCTTAATTCCATGCACGACCTTTGAGGGCAGCAATACTTGTCTGTTTTGTTCCACAGCCTGGTTGTACAATAAATATTAATTACATGAGTGAATGTACCAATGAAGGAATGAATACCTGTAATTACACTGATATACACACTCTATGTATGGTATGCATATAGCTAATATATGTGTATATTTATATATAGATACATGTATGTATATTTGCATGTGGCTGTTAACTGAAGGCACTTAATATACAAAAGCCCTAACATCCTATAAATGATCATTTGTAAAAATGTACAAATAAGACTCATTTCTTTAAGACATGTAGAGACCTCTGCAAAAAGACTCTTTTGATCAAGATATATGGGCGATACCATTCTTAGGCTTCTTGATGGATAAACATCCTCAATCTGTCACGTGTTGGGATTTTCCTCTTGCCCTGCCCCACTCTATGGCTTTCTGACCTCCACCTAAGGTGAATTCTAAATGGATCTCACAGCAAATGTTTATATGGCTGGCAGCCCCACCTCTGGTGCCCCTTAGACATTTTCTATCACGGAAAACGTCAGTCCAAGGCAGACAGAGACGCAGCCCCTCCAGCAGAGAATCAAAGTCAATGCCACGTGTGCTTTCCAGCCCTGGATGGAGCCTCCCCTGGAATCTGTCCTCACATCTGCGCTCATACCCAAACCCCTCGCTGACATGCAGGACCCGCAGACTCAGGAGGGACTGATTAGAAGTGATAAATCGATCACTAAAAGGTGAGCTTGTGGCCTTGAGCCAGACCCATTAAGTGGATGCCTTGGTGGAAAATTACCGGAATCAAGGATCAGACTCCAAGAAACCACATGCGTCTGAAAAGTTGAGGAAAGAGAGCCCTGGGAACCCTCCATTTCCCATGCTAAGGAAGAGATGCTTTTCCCATTTTACCAAGGTCAGGGAGAAAGGTCTCCAGGGTGACTCCAGTTTTGCACAAGTCATATGAAATTATGCTCTTTGCACATTAGTCACTAAGAGGAAGAAATCGATGGACGACAGTACTCTTCCAAGTGGCTATAAATTACCAACGGTCAGAATACCTCACAAGGACTGAAACAGTGGTAACACTGCCACTTCCTATACGAAATCACTACAGTACATTTCATTTCAATTTGCTTTTGTTGGTTTTATTGTTGTCATGCTTCAAAGCCCAGTTTTACATCTAGAAATACTTTAAGGATAGAATTATTCCCTTAAAATATGCAATTAAAACATATTTAATTAACTTGTGTGTGAACAGCATTATAATCCTAATAATCCAAGAAGCTTAAATTATCCAAGCTTATCTCATTTTAAGGAATGAAGCAGAAGTAAAAGAAAGATATTTTTCAGTCTACATAGTTTCAATTACAGATAAATACCAATAATATAATAATGAAATCAATATTACAAGCTAACATTTCTTGGACTAAGGATGTGGCAGTCACTCATGTATGTGCTTTACATGTATTATCACATGTACTATCTTCACAACAATCTTATAAAGAATTAGCTTTATTACCCCTATTATAGAGATGAGAAAACTGAGGCACAGAGAGGTTGAGCAGGTTGCCCAAGGTCAAACAGCTAGTTGCTGGTAAATCAAGGATTCAAATCCATGAGGTCTGGCTCCAGAGTCTGTGATTGTATGATGTTCTTTCTAGAGTTTCAGAAGCTAAGTGAAAACTTTTGGGGCAAAAAGAGAACAGTGAACATTTTAATTTGCTAGTGTCATATCTATTACACCATTATTAAAATTACTCTTACTTTACCTTGGGCATATATCAGAATACAAAGTATAAGAACAATTTTAACTGCCTGTGTATTTTTTGACCCAGAATGAGTACTCAACACACACTTACTGAATGCAATTTCAAATTATTTTGAATGCCAGAAGCGAGATACTGAGCTAAGAACATATTAATTTGTGCTGTGCGCTTAAGGGGATGCTTGCCTGTTTTACTTTCACTGGTGTGAAGAAAAAAATGGCACTTTGACTACAAATTTGGCTTCTAGTCTAAAACAATGCCCAAAGTTATGTATGTTTTAAATAAATTATCCAGTCAAAAGAAAAATACAAATATCTCTGTAACATATTAATGGATAATAACCTCCAGGAAAGAAGAGAAAATCTAAGGCCAACAAGAAATAATAGAAAATGATTAATTATAGAAATTTTTTAAAGTTTTAAAAGCCTGATTGGTGGACTCTAAGGGAATCAATAATTTCATGAAAAACTTCAGCTCTTCCTGACCTATTCTGCTGTCTTAAGCACTGGCCTTATCTTGAGTCTGGTTCTCCTTGTGGTTGCAAAGGGGAAGGTGGTTCCCTGTGTCAACTGATCCTCCGGGCCTTGCTCCCAGCAAGCTGGAGCCACAGAGACAAATCTTTCACATGAAGCACAGAATGCAAGTCTTTCCCTTTAGTCTGACTGGGCCCACTCAGGTCATGTGTCTATGACTAAATCAGTAGGAAACTCTAGGAGAAATCCATTTGTGGATTAACCAGACTCCATCTCTGGAGCTGGGAATGAACTCATCTTCCCTTTCATGATAGGAAGTGGTGGGAAGCTGAACAAAATGGAGTTCCTGACAGAAAGAAAAAACAGAGGAAATGGAAACTGGTTAGGTTTTGAAAACCTGAAGTTTTCAAAATGATAAATGATGCGGATTTAAGTGGAAGAGGCATTTTTTCTGCCTTTAATAAATATATAATGTATACGTTAAAAGAAAAAAAAAAGTTTTAAAAGCCTGAATTCCAGAATAAAGAAATATAATTTTTATTATTTTCTGGTATTTAGGAAAACAAATTTTAATTATCACTAAGGCGTCCATAGCTATTTGTTCAGAGTTACTTTAACAAACTGATAAGAAGCATCTGTTGTTAGCATAATGTTTACATGCACAAATGTTTGTTAAAGATAAGGTGTGAATGAGGGATGAATCGAGAAGATTGCTGCTCATCCCGTGTGATAAAGAGTGCGTCACCACCAGCTTATCAGCGACTGGGGCTGATTCTGGACCAGGTCTGCATACTTATCTGAAATACACGGACCCAGGGGCTGCACTACCCATATTTTAGTATTTTTTCCCATCACTAACCCATCTTCCTGCTTTGGCAAGTTCATCTTAATTTTACAGGCCATTTCCTGACCAAAAATTACGAGTTATCTTAAACCGCTAACCCCAAGTGGTCTCTAATCTCCAGGAAATGGATTTGGCCATAAGAAGACACAAAATAGGAATCCTTCATTCAGGGGCCCAGGAGGCCAAGGCTCAGAGGAGGTGGGCGAGGGTGGGCACTGCAAGAAGGTGAAGGCACACCCTGGGGGTGCCTGCTCACAAACCTGAGTGGGTTCTGGCTCGACCAGCCTCTACGCAAACACCGAGTCCACCATCAGCAGATGCCAAGGTGAGAATGGAGAGCCTTAAAGATGGAAAAACTCTGACATACAGTGGATCATCCTGAGAACACCCGTGTCCCATGTCTTGATGGGGACGGGAGGGGACCACAGAGGACAAGGGTCTTCTCCGGGCTCCAGCTGTCCCCATTTCCCATCGGCCACGCCCCCTCCTCCAGCATCCTGGCACCCCACATGCCTGCATCAGGACCTTCCCACTCCTAACCCCCCAAATAGCACCACAGGGCTGGAAGTGCTGCAGTAACAACAACCAACAAGAAAAAGGGAACATCAGACTCAGGAGAGTCATTTTAAATACAGAGGTTCAGCTTTTGCTTGAGTGCAGACCACTCTCCCAGAGCAGCATGTCTACAGCTCACATCTATCAAGCGGCTGCCCCTGTAAGTGAAGAGAATGGACGAGATCTGTGGTCCCCAGACCTCCACCACCAGCATCACCTGTTGGAAATGCGATTCTCAGGTGCACCCGCACCCCTAATCAGAGAAGCCGGGAGGGGGGCCGGGCGTCTGTGTCCCACCCAGCGTCCCAGGGGATTCTGCTGTGAGCTCCAGTTCCAGACCCACTGCTCTGGTGGCCTTCTGTGTTTCTCCAGCCTCAAGATGCCCTGATGATATAATTACTTTGCTATTTATTCCTCAGAATTCGCTCATTTAACGAGCATGCAGCCAGCACGGTATAAACGCTTTACAAACGTTAGCTCGTTTAATCCTCATGCCTGTCCTGGAATCGAGGCACTACGGCTGTCCCCATTTTACAGATGACAAAAGCTGGACAGAGAGAGAAGTAAGTTGCACACGTCCACACAGCTGTAAGAGGCAGAGCTGGGATTCAAAGCAGCACCCATGTGCTCCCATGAAGTGCCCACCACCCCATGCGGGCAGAGTGTGTCTCTGGGCTATGTTCCTCTCTGGATGTACTTGAAACACTGCAATTGTCTTTCCAGGAGTTTAATGCAAACTTCGTAGAGAAATAGGCATTTCTTTTGCCTGGCTAATTTTAGAGTTCTTGGAGTTAGGCTGAATTCTCCCACAGTATGCAATGACTTCCATTTAAGACACATAGTTAGATCAAGTATTTTCCAAATGGACACTGCAAACAAAAATGGACCAAACTATAATTATGCAGCCTTTTTCCCTAATAAAACTTTGCACATTATAGGTCATAATGATAATAATACCACCTTAACCCAAGCTTTAATGCAAGAACAGTCTGGGCCTGGTGAATAAGTCTCATGCAACTCTGTAATAACTTCGTGACATTAAAGTTTTATTCTTTAAAAAAATGCCAAAACGCAACTCGAAAATCAAAGCTAATGAGGAAAAGGAGTTGCTTATGTTTAAAAATGACATTTTCAAGCTGATGCTCTTGGATGATAGGGAAATTACGGAAATTAAAACTCTCATGCTCAAGAAAAAGTCATTACTTGCATAAAAGGATAACCGGATTTTAGAATAAATTTTGATTGCTTTTTCTTATTACAAAAATAATATGCTTACTCTTTTAAAATAAAGTATTGTTAGAGATGTAGCAGTCAAATCTGCTACTGATTAAAATATACATAAATATTATTTCTTTAATAGAAATGAAGGAAAAACACCACAATAGTTATCATCGGGCCCATTTGTAACATTCTGAAACAGGAAACCAATGCTGACTTAGCACCCTCAAAGATGCCGCATATGCTAACGGAGGGCTGTTAGGAGTGTCTATCTCTCTGAAGTGAAGACACAGGCTGCCGTGCACCTAGATCCTCTGAGCTTTCTTCAGCTCTAGGTGTGTGAGTGGCAGCTGGGAAAAGCTTGTGCAAACAGCGTTGGAAACACTGAGCTCCAACTAGAAAACCCTGAGTTTTGTTCTTCGTAAAGGAATATACTGATTTTCTAAAGGAATATGCTGATTTTCTAAAGCAAAACTCAATACAATTTTTTTAACAATTTCAATTAAATGTCAAATACAGGAATATTGTCTCTACATATTCTGTTGAGTTGGACAGCGTTTATTGAATCAGCTCAACTCTGTGTGAGTGACTCTACCACGGGTCTCCAACTGTCAGGAAATTTGGTGAAAAGGGAACAGGGCAACTGACATCAAATTGGCCTCTCCCAGGTCACAGCCAGCATCTCTTCATGTTATCTGAATTAGAAAGAAATGCACACAGCACACAAAGACCTGTATCCAGTAATAAACAACAGTTAATTCCAAAACTCCTAACAAAGTCTTGGTGAGCAGGAAAGGATGAGGACGCTGGATCATTCTCTACCAGCGAGAGAACCAACACATACGCATGCAACATATTGCCTTAATATCTGATTCGGACGCTTGGCACTTGGCTTTTACTTGACCACAAATCAAGCAAGCTTTAAAACTCAGATGACTTTAAATGTTCTTATAGTGTGCAGACTACAAACCAAACCTAGCAAAGCAGGAATATTACTAAGCCACGGAATAAACTATTTACACAAAGAGTTCAGCCTTGTGTATATTTCCAAGTCGTGTTTAGTCTATGGCGGAATATCTGCTCCAAATTCCAAATTAAGAGGAAACACCTTCGTTTGGCATTACTTTCCTTTGTGTTGCCTAAAACTGCTACAGGGTCAGCAACGCAACACAATTTCCGGGAGCAGGCACTCAGCTCCTGCCAGGCCTCCCCAGGGTCCAGAGAGAAAGTCAGGCAGGATCACTGAACCCACTTCAAGTAATTCACGACTTCCCTCCATGCATCAGGTACTCCCCCAGACAGTGGGGGCATTTTTCAAAGAAGCTCTGTCCTCCAGCATCTCAAAATCATCAAGGGTGTTGAACCAACATACACGAGACAATGAGATCCCAGCCACGTAGCAGTGATAACAGCTATCGTCTTCTCAGGGTTTACTTGCTTCACACGTACAACCTCTCTGAACGTCTTAAAGGTGTCTGCAGATGTTGTGTTGTCCTCATTTGATGGATCAGGGACCCGAGGCTCAAAGAGATTACACTGCTCCATGGAACACAGAGGTAAGTCCTTCATGACAACTACCCACGCTGCATGCTGGGGAGTATGAAGACGAAGACTGGATAAGTCCATGAATCCACATGGCGAAGGGTATGTAAAGCCAAGCCAAATTATAACAACAGCAAGATACCACTACACATCTATTAGCGTGGCCAAAATCCAAAACACTGACAACACCAAATGCTGACAAGGATGTGGAGCAACAGGAACTCTCATTCATGCTGATGGGAATTCAGAATGGCTCAGCCACTTTGGAAGAGAGTTTGCTGCTTTCTTACGAAGCCAAACATACTCTTACCATATGATCCAGCAATTGTGCACTTTGGTATCTACCCAAAGGAGTTGAAAACTTAGGTCCACACAAGAAGCTGCACACAGATGTTTATAGAAGCTTTATTCAAAATCAGCCAAAACTTGGAAGCAACCAAGGTGTCTTTCAGTAGATGAGTGGATAGATAAACTGTGGTCCATGCAGACCACGGAATATTATTCAGTGCTAAAAAGAAATGGGCTATCAAGCCATGCAGAGACATGGAAGAAATTTAAATGCATATGAATAAGTGAAAGAAGCCAATGGATATGGGGAGGGGGAAGGGTAAGCTGTGACAAAACGAGAGAGAGGCATGGACAGATATACGCTACCAAACGTAAGGTAGATAGCTAGTGGGAAGCAGCCGCATAGCACAGGGAGATCAGCTCGGTGCTTTGTGACCACCTGGAGGGGTGGGATAGGGAGGGTGGGAGGGAGGGAGACGCAAGAGGGAAGAGATATGGGAACATATGTATATATATAACTGATTCACTTTGTTATAAAGCAGAAACTAACACACCATTGTAAAGCAATTATACGCCAATAAAGATGTAAAAAAAGAAAAAAAGAAGCCAATGGGAAAAATCTACATAATGTATGATTCCAGCTACATGAAAAGGCAAAACTATGGAGACAGTAAAAAGATCAACAGTTGCCAGGGTTTGGGGAGAGAAGGGGATGAACAGGCAGAGCACAGAGGACTTTTAGGGCAGTGAAAATACTCTGTGTGATACTATAATGATGGCTACACGCCATTACACATTTATCCAGATCCAATGATATACAACACTAAGAGTGAACCCTAAGATAAACTACGGACTTTGGGTGATGGCAGTGGGTCAGTGTAGGTTCATCAGTTGTGACAAACGCACCAACTGGTGGGGGATGTTGATAGTGGGCAAGGCCGTGCTTGTGGGGACACAGGGGGTAGATGGAAAATCTCTGTACCTTCCTCTCAATTTCGCCTTGACCCTGAAACTGCCCTGAACAATAAAGTCTTTATTAAAAATGAACAAATGAAAACCACCCAGCCAAAGAGTTGGAGACTTTTAGTCAGACAGGAGGTAGCCACTGTCAGATGCTGCGCAGAGGAATCACGTGGTCATAGCGGGATCTCTGAAGACAGACGCAGGACAACGTGAGGAATGGGCTGGGGAGAAGACAAGGCTGAAAGTGGGGCAGGAGCGGGAGGGATTCACGGCGATCCTGGCACAGGGCGAGTACACCTGGAATGGTGTCGCAGCCATGGGAAGAGACGGCCAAGGGGGATCTGAGGGACAGGTAGAAGGAGGAAGGGTGGAACGAGTGCCTGGGTGACGTGAAGGTTAAAAAGGAGGGAAGGGTGAGGCCTCCACATGAAGCCACGGTCTCTGGGTTGAGCATCACGTAATACTGGGGCATCAACGACCAAAACGGGCCACTTGGGAAGCAGGGGAGTCGGTTGGTGAAAGATGGAAAGCTCGGTTCTGGACATATTTGCTAAGTCTGCAATCAAAGCAGGACAGCGGAGGTGAGATGTTCCAGGCGAACGTGAGGAGACCAGACTGGGGTTCAAGAGAAAGGTTTGGAGTCCCCTTCACGGAATGCTGACAAATCAACGGAGTGGGGAGGGTGGAGAGAAAGAGAAGCCTGCTGGAGCCCAGCCCCGGGGCCCACCCACCCTGAGGGCTCTGGAAGAGGAAGAACAGAGAAACAGAAAGGACCCCAAGAAAGACTGATGTCACAGGACTAAGACCAGGAGAACAATGGAGGGAAATACAGGACGGAACCGGTCCCCGTGTGCCAGACTATAAAATGCTATAACCCCAGAGTCATTCTTCAAGCGGTAAACTCCTCAAAAGAAACTGACGATTGAACCATTTTCTGGTTCACATCTCTGTCATTGTGCGCACAAGAATGGGAGGAATATGTCTTTTGTATTGTTCTATAGCTGACATTTCTTAGTGGTTGTTTAATAACAGCAGAAGAACAATGCTCTGATGATATTATTTTAGGCGTTCTATTGTTGCTTTTGCTTATTTGAGCCCAAGAACTCAAAATACCCAATCTGCCTGAGAGACATTTTAATGAGGCTAATGCTTGTCCAGTTTCTGGAACCGTTGCTAGAACAAACATCGTATACCTCATCAAGACAAGTGCTGTAAATTATTCACTGACTGATGCCCCCTCCATCTCTAAAAGGATTTGTTTCAGCGGGTCACTTGTGGGTTCAGTTTGTCTGCAAAATCTCTACCAGTTCTAAACTAGATAACCACACTTGTTCAGTGATGGCCATCCTCCCCAGTTCCAAGAAATCTGAAGACAGTCCTGTTAATGGATAATGCAGGCTTTTGTGAATTCCCCCATGCCCTTGCCCCCGTGAGGGGAGGTGTTCTCGGTCAGCTCCTAAAGGCACTCCCGCCTACAATCAGTCATCCGTGCTATAACTCTGCAGACATCCCAATCCACCTGCCACCTCCGGAGGGGGCCTTTGGTTGGGCTGCGGTCTTATCGCCGCTCTCCTAGACCTCCTTGTGTCTCCACCCCTCCCAGGGGAAAGCTCAGATATCACGCCTATTAGTCATACAAGCAATGGCACCTTGGTACCTCGAAGGAGGGAACCTTAAGGTCTTCTTTACATGCAAAGACAGCCTGATGTGTGAAAGGGCACAGGAAGAACTATGCAACCTTCTGAGTATGATGCACATGACAATTCATATGAAACAAGACGCCAGGTCTATAGCTCCCATTCCTTCCTCAGAGTCAGAGGTGGGATATCCTCCTGGAAGTTTCCTCTGAGCTCCCCAAAGCTAGGTTAGGTGCTCCTATGGCCCTAGGTTTACCCTGACTGTAGCGTTTACCAGCCTGAGTTGTATCTGCCTGTTTCTCAGCACTTCTCAGGAGACCACAGCCTTCCTGGGGGAGGAGGGTGGGCCCCACTCACTGATGCACGGCCTGGCGGGGGGTGTGGCCTGAAGATGTGCTCAAGGCGCATGTGTGGGATGAAAGCAGGAAGGATGGATGGGGGGGTGGGGGAGCAGATCCGCTAGGGAAATTGAGGCAGGGGGTTACCAAGTCCTCTGAAATCACCTGATTAATCAGATCAGAAAGAACATTTAGGATCCTCCAGTCTCTAAACCACACTTGTTCTGTGTGTGTGTGTGTGTGACACCATTAACACACACACTAATAATTCTCTAAGTGTACACTCATACACACAGGCTAGGCACACTGTTTCTCCTGGCTGGTATCAGAGGTGCTCTCCCCTTCAGCCCCATCCAGCTCCATGCATGAAGAACACGATGATTTAGGTTATATCTTCACCAAGCTCACTCCTGAATACTGAGCTTATGCTGCTGCCCCTGGTACTCAGTCAAAAATCAGCCTTCTCTCTGAAATGACATTCCCAGCAGAACGTGGTCCACATTCATATCAGAATTAAGCATCCGTTTGAGTTCTAGGTCATTCAGTCTCAGAATGGTGACTAATGGTCTGGAGATGCCAACACCCCTACTCAGGCATCACCACACTTTGGCGAAAGTTCACGTTTCTGATCCTGAAAAATAATTTGTAAAGAAGGCATCATACAGACCAGCTGGAGGGGGGAGTCCGGAGGCTGCAGGAGGAAGAATTCATTCAGCTAGTGACTGCGTGAGTCAGAACCGAGGACCCTCAATCATAACACTATGGGCACATTTTTGTCTTAGGTCTGCACCCTATTCCTCCTTCCTTGCCAAAGAAAGCAAAGTTGGGGAGGGGAGGGGGGGTAGGAAAAAAAATTACTGGCTTAGAAAATCCACCCACTGGTAAATGAACAGTATGGCCACAGCAGATATGATCAAATATAAAATCAAACAGCCTTTCATGTGAATAACAATAATAGTAAGTACAATGTCTGCCTGGCACCTAGTAGGTGACATTTGGGTGTACCAATGCACGTAACACAGATTCAGATACTCCAAAAAAGCAGGTAATCCAAGAATCATTTTTATTGGCTTCTGAATTAGGATTTGATTGACTGGCAGCATCTTATCATTTAAAATGCATTTTTAAATGATATTCTGCTTGAGTCAATATGGAAATTATTTCAACTTTTTGGTATCCCTAACAGCTGATTTTGGAAGGAGGTAAGCAAAAAAAAAAAAAAAATGTCACTGATGGTGTGAAAAGTGAGACAAATTTTAAAATTAGCCAGATATTATTTTAAATGGATTTTCTTATACAGCCATAAGTCATGTTCATATTAATAAATTTTCTCTCTCTGAATAAACCAGGGAAAACATGGCAAAATGATAATACCCATTAAGCCAACTGGTGATCAGAGGGTGTCCACGTGCCAGATCTCTTAAAACATTACATGAGATTTGAAGGATACAGCAGAGCCAGGACAGGGTCGTACAAGGAAAGTAAAATAAGCCCAAACTCAACAGTAATGAGTTTGATTTCCCACCCACTGAGTGGCTCATTCTTCAAAGCCCTGGCTATTTGAAAAGCCAGCTCTCATAATTGGCTTTGCTTTGCTAATATTATCGATCAGAAAATCCAAGTCCAGAGCTTCGTATTTCCAAATAGAGGCCCTTCTCTCATTTCCTTGCCGTCTCTCCTTGGAAATTGTAAATCTTTGGGTCAATGGTTCTAGACCCAAATCAAGTGCTCTAGAGCCACCTCTTTTGGAAGTATTTTGTCATCATGACCACAGAGTGTTTAAATAACCGACTAGGGTGCCTGGCTAGACTCTGGGCTGAAGTTAACTGCTTGTGTCATCATTAGGCCTTTCCATACCTAGTGACACAGCTGCCAGCCAAGAGCCAGACTCTCAACTGCAAGACATGTATGCATATCACCAGTTGATTCTGGCAAGTAACAGTTAATAATTTATATACAATTAACTGAAGTCAGTGAGCATCATTCTTCCTGAAGAGAAGAAAAGAACAAAAAACAAACAAAACAAAAAACTAAGCAAAATCAGGATGTGAAACAAGAGTAAGTGGGAAATGCCGAAAGTAGTAACATCATTTTTAAATATCTGGGGAGGGGGGATGCAAAATGTGTTGAGAAGGCACACCTTCCCAGGGTTTTGTCTACAAGGCTGTGACACTGGGAAACAGCTGAGGTTTTTACTCCCTCTGAGGGGAAGGAAAAAAGCAAAGAGCACCAGTACATCAGGGACCGTCTAGAGCTGGACGCCTTTACTTGTGCAAACCGAACTCCCAGATCCTTTCCGGGCAAGCGCACAGCCGGAGGAAATGAAAACTAGGGAAACGATCTGTGCACAGAACAATGAGATGCAGTTTCATTTTGGTTTCACACTCAAACATAATGTGGTTATAATTTTCTTACTATATTAGTAAAAGTCATCGAGTCGAGTATGGAAACGTTTGAAAGCTGCACGACAGAAAAGCTCCTCTGCTGTCCCTTAGCGTGCTGCAGCGACAGCAAAGTCGTGGGAAAGCAAAGATACAGCTGTTTCCAGGCAAACGGCCCAGGACTGTTCAGCATCAACCACCAGAGTCTCCAAAGCTCCAGAGAAACACGCCCAAAGCGACTCCCGGGCACATGTGTGGGGCTCCGAACAGCACGGGGCGCGCGTGTCCAGCCCTCCGGCCCCCGGCCCACTCGGGCGCCCAGGGCAGGTGAAGGCGCCCGACGGCCAGGCGCCCCCGAGGTGCGAGTTCAAATCCCCCTGACTCCCGGGCACCCTCACCCCGCGCGGGGCGCACCAAGTTCTGCTCGCCCGCCCCCGGCCCCGAGGAGTCCCCTGACTCGCCCCTACCCAGCCCACAACAAAGGAGGCTCCCTAATGGATGCGCGATCGCACCCCAGGGGGTCACCGGCGAGGACCGGCCGCGAGAGTGCGCCCGGTTGTGCCGCGCGCGACCCCCGGGCCCGGAGGGCGGCTCCGGCTGGGGACAAAGGGGCCGCGCGGGGCGACGGGGCTCGGGGCGGGACGCCGGGAGCCGAGCCGGCCGGGACTCACCTTCGCGGCGGCCCGGCTGCTCTCCTCGTGGAGCAGGAGGGCGGTGGGCAGCAGCAGCCAGACGCCGAGCCGGGGCCCCATGGTGGCGCGCCCGGGGCGGCGTGGGCCGGCGGCGGACGGCGGGGGCCGGCGCCCGGGCTCTTGGGGGCGGCGGCGTGTGGCTCACTCTCGCAGGGCCGGGACTCGAGCGCGGCGCACCGTCCCGGGCGCGGCAGCTCGCGGCGGAGACCTGAGCGCGACCAGGCGAGCTCCCCAATTTGTTGGCGCTGCCCCTCCCCTCGGCGGCGCGGGGCGGGCGGCGCCTCAAAGGGGGAGGACCCTTCGGCGCGGGTAAGAGGCGGCAGGAGCGCGCGGCCGGGGGATTGTGGCCGCCGCGCGCCGGGACGCAGGGATCCGCGCTCTGTACCCACCGCCGCCGCTGCCCGCCCCGCGCCCCGCGTTCGCCGACCCGGTGGAGCTCCGAGGGCGGACGCGCGGGCCCGAGGTCGGCCAGGGGAGGCCGGGAGAGCGGCTGCGCTGCTCGTGCCGCAGGCGGCGCTTCTGGAGGGCGGAGACGCGCGGGCGGCAGCCACTGAAGCCGGGCCCGAGGTAAGAGCGGCCCTGGGACGCCGAGCCCCGGGCGGAGGGCAGGGACTCGCGCGCCCCGTGCAGCTCGGGCTGCGCGCCCGGCTCTCGGAGTGGGAAGGGAGAGAGGGTGGAGCGGCCGCTGCTGAGCGGCCCCATCCGGGCCTAGGTGAGCAGCCGGCTGCCTTCTCCCCTGCCTCGTCGCGGGGCGGCTCCCGGTCACCCCCGGCAAGAGGCGGGGACGCGCCCCGCTTTCCCTTGTCCCGCAGACGGAGGCGGGCGGCGACGAGGCTCCCTCCCCAGCCGGGCTAAGCCCGCATTGTCTCGTCTTCCAGGCTAGGAGGGACGGATCGGAGCCCCGAGGGGCCGAACTGGGAGCATGGACCGAGACCAGCGCGCGGCGTCGCGCCCTGCCCTGCGGCGGTAAGCGTCTTGCTGCCTGTCCCCTGGGTCCCGCGCGCGTGTGCTTTTTGGAATTTCCAAGCCTGGGCCGCACACTCATGGCGCTCTTCCCCCCTCTCCCATCCAGGTGGCTACTGCTGGGAGCTGTGACAGTGGGGCTCCTGGCCCAGGGCGTCCTGGCGGTAAGTCCTGGCTCCCGTTCCGGGCCGATTCGCGTGCCGGAGAGAGCGGTGGGGACACCGAGTGGCCTTGCCAGAGCACACACACCTGAGCGTGTGTCCGTGTGTGTGTGCCTGGGTGTCCCCTGCGCCCCCTACCCAGCCCAGGCTCTGAGAAAGCACGCCTTCCCCGCCTCTCACCCCCGAGAACTCCAGTTTGCCTTCCTTGGGTTCCCCCTTAAATCCTGTGCGTTACTGGCGTCGGCTCTTCCTTGGCAACCAATAATTTAAAACATGGCTCGCGGCATCCTTTCCCCTCGTTTGAGCAAAGCCCGTCGTTAGAAGCAAAGCTCAACCTTAGAATCGAGGCGGTCAGACACGTGGCCCTGGGGCGCCAGGCTTCTGGGGAGAATAGCTTGCGTGGCATCGGAAGCTGGTGTCGGAGGTCCTGCCCTTGGCAGTTTTCCGTTCTTTTGAATGAGAGGCTCTGGGGGAATGGGCGGGGCGAGGAGGACCGGGCGACTTTGTACTCCTGGTGTCGCTGAGAGGGAACAATGGCAGAAAACACCGTTTTCTTGCAAGACGCGCTCTGGCCCCGGAAAAGCCAGGATGGGGCTGCTAAGTCTCCCACAGGGACCCTGTTTACCAGGTCCCCCTCCACCCCAGCCCCGCCATTCAAGGTGACCCTGTCAGCATTGCCAGGCAGTCCCTGCCTGCTGATTGCACTATGGGATTTTATACTTGGCAGCAGGAGCCACTTTGGTTGAACTTCGTGTGGCATGGCTGAGCTGTCACAGCTTTGTTGGGTCCCTTGAGTTGAAGACCCAGATGTTTAAACTGCAGCTGAAGATCCAGGGGACTTACCAGGTGTCCTGGACCCCACCCTCCCTTCCTCTGTCTGATGGAATATGGTGGCACCTGATCTCCCAGGTGGCTCAGTCAAGAGACCCCCGCCCCCATCCGCACTCTGGGTAGAGTGTACACAGGCACAGTGGGGAGCTGTGTTCACGGTTTCCTTTGAATTTTGTTATTTTCCCATTGTTCCGTCCTCACATAAAACAAATGAGGATTTTCAAGGCTGTGAGTGAGGAAGTGCTATCCTAGCTTGGGAAAGAACCTCTAGCCTCACTTTTCTGCTGCAATCCAGGGCCCAGATTGGGAGTCAGAAGAGGAGTCCATGGACTTTGACCAGAACATTCCAGGCCAAAGTTTTCTTAAAGCTCGGGTCTGTCTCCCTTTCCTTTCCACACGTCCTGGTTTAAGAAGATCAGAGCCTAAAAATTTAAACCAGCCCATTGGCCTTTATGGGTCCTTATGCACACAAGACATACAGGACTTGGCCCAGAGCTGGGAGCCAGGGCAATGCATGCGCGCGCGCACACACACACGCACGCACACACGCGCACGCGCACGCACAGGCACGCGCACGCTCAGAGAAGGAGGAGGAAGGCCCTGCAAAGGAAAGTGCCCAATCCTATTGAGATTGTGCATTCGTTGTGCTCACTCTCCCACACCCCTTCGTCCCCTAGAACCACTTGTGTGTGTGTGTGTGTGTGTGTGTGTGTGTGTGTGTGTGTGTGGTACGTGGGCCTCTCACTCTTGCGGCCTCTCCCGTTGCGGAGCGCAGGCTCCGAACGCGCAGGCTCAGCGGCCATGGCTCACGGGCCCAGCCGCTCCGCGGCATGTGGGATCTTCCCGGACCGGGGCACGAACCCGTGTCCCCTGCATCGGCAGGCGGACTCTCAACCATTGCGCCACCAGGGAAGCCCCTAGAACCACTCTTATAACATCAGTGTTTTCCTTCTGGCATTGATCCTAAAAGTGGTGTTCATGTCAGAAGACCTGGGTAGTAAAGGCAGCTCTGCCCTGGTCTCAAATCCTGAGCACGCGTTTCCATGCATTGAACAGAAGAGAATATCCCCCAGCCTGTTACATGTAATATACCCCTGTGCCTTTCTCCAAAGCCTCTTAGATGCCGCATACTCATCTGAGTCTCTGCTCCCTGATTCTTGGATGGGACCTAGAGCATTTATTGCCTAGCAGTGCTTCTCAGAGGACAGTCCTTGGACCCCTCACCTGGAAAGCCTGGTTAAAAACTCAGACCTCTGATCCACATCCCAAATCTTCTGATTAGACTTTTGGGGGTGGAGCCTGGGAGTCTGCATTCCCACTTGATGCTAAAGTTTGGGAACCACTGAGTTAAGAGTATTAGGTTGGAAAGTATTGGAGTCACTTGCCAGTTTATGGCATTTCTACATCTGCAGATACAAACATACTTCTGAGTCATTTTACTAGAGACACATCAATACGTATTATTCAACAATCATGGAATTTATGATGTTCGACAGTGGATGTTCCACTTGCTAACTTATTGACCACTGGATTTAAGAGCTGTTACTCAAGAAATAATGCCTTAATCTTTAACTATATTTACTAAAAAATCTTTCCTCATTGTGGCAAGTCCAGCTCCTGCCCTATTTGTTTGCCACACTCAAGAATCCTGTGTCTTTGCCCGTTTGTGCCAAAGAGTCTTCCCAGGGGTAGGTCGATTCAGTGAAAAGGGCTGCTCGCTATAGCTTGAAGAGTTTTGTAGCAGAAGCAAACAGAAAATGGGTAGCAGAGATGGTAAATAATTATTTAATGAATACTTGCTATGTGCCAATTTTTGTGTCTTAATCCATCTAAGCTTCATAGGAAAACACACCTACCTGAGTAGGTAACATTTATTACCCCCATTTTACAGATAAGAAAACAGGCACAAAGAGTTTAAACACCTTGCCCAAAGGTGTCTCTCTTTGTAAGCAGCAGATCTGAACCCAGGCAGCTCCCCACTGCTTGGTTTCCCAGGGTCAGAACTGTTACGGTAAGTCAACTACTGATTTTCAGTAGTTGAGTCTCCTAGCTGTGCTTTCCTTGCTCTGGACAGAGATGGGCAGAACAAAGCCCACCCACTGGCTTCTGGGAAGGGGAGTCCCCCTCTACTGCTTTGCTCTAAAGAGCAGGAGCCCGGAGCAAGGGAGACCCAGCACGATCTGGTGGCCAGAGGGAGAGAGGACGGCAGCAGTCCCCTGGCAGCCTGGGCTCGGGACGCAGCGTGGGTACATACACCCTGGATGTGTGGCACCCTGTCGTCAGGCTGCCTTCCTGCCGCTGCCCGGCCTGAGGGCACGTGAGACAGCACGACCTAAACGGCCACCATCCCAGGCTTTGAAGGCAGGTTGCCCCGGGGCTCATGAGCCCCTGTACCTCACTATTGCTTCTTATCTCAAGACATGGGGCAGCAGCCTTGAAGATCTAAGAGAGCAGCCCTGTGCGATTCTGGGGGGAAGAGAATTCCAGAGAACAGAGACCTTCCTGGAGATCAAATGTGCTATGGGCTGGGCTGACCTCCTGACCTCAGCCGGGGAGAACTTAGATTCTCCAGGTTATGAGGAGGCAGCCAGGAGAGCTGGACACACAGGCCCCGTATGCCCCAGGAGATGGTGGGCTCCAGACTGCCTTCCCACCAGCTCAGATTTCCAGGGCTCCAGGCTCTGGAAGATTCTCTTGCCATTCATGCATGCTGCCACACCTTTCCCTGCCCCCAAGGAAAGAAAAGAAAAAGAAGGAATATGCTCTTTTTTTTTTTTGAATTTTATTTAATTTATTTTTTTATACAGCAGGTTCTTATTAGTCATCTGTTTCATGCACATCAGTGCATACATGTCAATCCCAATCTCCTAATCCATACCACCACCACCACCACCACCCCCCGCCACTTTCCCCCCTTGGCGTCCATACGTTTGTTCTTTACATCTGTGTCTCTATTGCTGCCCTGCAAACCGGTTCATCTGCACCGTTTTACTAGGTTCCATATATATGCGTTAATATACGATATTTGTTTTTCTCTTTCTGACTTAACTTCACTGTGTATGACAGTCTCTAGATCATCCATGTCTCTACAGATGACCCAATTTCGTTCCTTTTGATGGCTGAGTGATATTCCATTGTATATATGTACCACATCTTTATCCATTCGTCTGTCGATGGACACTTAGGTTGCTTCCATGTCCTGGCTATTGTAAATAGTGCTGCAGTGAACATTGTGGTGCATGTGTCTTTTTGAATTATGGTTTTCTCTGGGTATATGCGCAGTAATGGGATTGCTGGGTCGTATGGTAGTTCTATTTTTAGTTTTTTAAGGAACCTCCATACTGTTCTCCATAGTGGCTGTATCACTTTACATTCCCACCAACAGTGCAAGAGGGTTCCCTTTTCTCCACCCCCTCTCCAGCATTTGTTGTTTGTAGATTTTCTCATGATGCCCATTCTAACTGGTGTGAGGTGATACCACATTGTAGTTTTTTTTTTGTTTTTCTTTTGTTTTTGGCTGTGTTGGGTCTTCATTTCTCTGCGAGGGCTTTCTCTAGTTGCAGCAAGTGGGGGCCACTCTTCATCGCGGTGCACAGGCCTCTCACTATCGCGGCCTCTCTTGTTGCGGAGCACAGGCTCCAGACGCGCAGGCTCAGTAATTGTGGCTCATGGGCCTAGTTGCTCCGCGGCACGTGGGATCCTCCCAGACCAGGGCTCGAACCCGTGTCCCCTGCATTGGCAGGCAGATTCTCAACCGCTGCGCCACCAGGGAAGTCCTCATTGTGGTTTTGATTTGCATTTCTCTAATAATTAGTGATGTTGAGCAGCTTTTCATGTGCTTCTTGGCCATCTGTATGTCTTCTTTGGAGGAATGTCTGTTTAGGTCTTCTGCCCATTTTTTGATTGGGTTGTTGTTTTTTTTTTAATATTCAGCTGCATGAGCTGTTTATATAGTTTGGAGATTAATCCTTTCTCCATTGATTCATTTGCAAATATTTTCTCCCATTCTGAGGGTTGTCTTTTCGTCTTGTTTGTAGTTTCCTTTGCTTTGCAAAAGCTTTTAAGTTTCATTAGGTCCCATTTGTTTATTTTTGTTTTTATTTCCATTACTCTAGGAGGTGGATCAAAAAAGATCTTGCTGTGATTTATGTCA
>NW_006782535.1:1232352-1235476 GCF_000442215.2 Lipotes vexillifer | reverse complement strand
GTTTCCTTTGCTGTGCAAAAGCTTTTAAGTTTCATTAGGTCCCATTTGTTTATTTTTGTTTTTATTTCCATTACTCTAGGAGGTGGATCAAAAAAGATCTTGCTGTGATTTATGTCAAAGAGTGTTCTTCCTATGTTTTTCTCTGAGAATTTCATAGTGTCCGGTCTTACATTTAGGTCTCTAATCCATTGTGAGTTTATTTTTGTGTATGGTGTTAGGGAGTGTTCTAATTTCATTCTTTTGCATGTAGCTATCCAGTTTCCCCAATGCAAAAGAGACTGTCTTTTCTCCATTGTATATCCTTGCCTCCTTTGTCATAGATTAGTTGACCATAGGTGCGTGGATTTATCTCTGGGCTTTCTATCCTGTTCCATTGATCTGTATTTCTGTTTTTGTGCCAGTTCCGTATTGTCTTGATTACTGTAGCTTTGTAGTATAGTCTGAAGTCAGGGAGTCTGATTCCTCCAGCTCCGTTTTTTTCCCTTAAGACTGCTTTGGCTCTTCGGGGTCTTTTGTGTCTCCATACAAATTTTAAGATTTTTTTGTTCTAGTTCTGTGAAAAATGCCACTGGTTATTTTATAGGGATTGCATTGAATATGTAGATTGCTTTGGATAGTATCGTCATTTTCGCAATATTGATTCTTCCAATCCAAGAACATGGTGCATCTCTCCATCTGTTTGTGTCATCTTTGATTTCTTTCATCAGTGTCTTACAGTTTTCTGAGTACAGGTCTTTTACCTCCTTAGGTAAGTTTATTCCTAGGTATTTTATTCTTTTTGTCGCTATGGTAAATGGGAGTGTTTCCTTAATTTCTCTTTCTGATCTTTTGTTGTTAGTGTATAGGAGTGCAAGAGATTTCTGTGCATTAATTTTGTATCCTGCAACTTTACCAAATTCATTGATTAGCTCTAGTAGTTTTCTGGTGGCATCTTTAGGATTCTCTGTGTACAGTATCATGTCATCTGCAAACAGTGACAGTTTTACTTCTTCTTTTCCAATTTATATTCCTTTTATTTCTTTTTCTTCTCTGATTGCTGTGGCTACGACTTCCAAAACTATGTTGAATAATAGTGGTGAGAGTGGACATCCTTGTCTTGTTCCTGATCTTAGAGGAAATGCTTTCAGTTTTTCATCATTGAGAAAGATGTTTGCTGTAGGTTTGTCGTATATGGCCTTTATTATGTTGAGGTGGGTTCCCTCTACGCCCACTTTCTAGAGAGTTTTTATCATAAATGGGTGTTGAATTTTTTCAAAAGCTTTTTCTGCATCTATTGAGATGATCATATGGTTTTTCTCCTTCAATTTGTTAATATGGTGTATCACATTGATTGATTTACGTATATTGAAGAATCCTTGCGTCCCTGGGATAAATCCCCCTTGATCATGGTGTATGATCCTTTTAATGTGTTGTTGGACTCTGTTTGCTAGTATTTTGTTGAGGATTTTTGCATCTATATTCATCAGTGATACTGGTCTGTAATTTCCTAGTATCTTTGTCTGGTTTTGGTATCAGGGTGATGGTGGCCTCAGAGAATGAGGTTGGGAGTGTTCCTTCCTCTGCAATTTTTTGGAAGAGGTTGAGTAGGATGGGTGTTAGCTCTTCTCTAAATGTTTGATGGAATTCACCTGTGAAGCCATCTGATCCTGGAGTTTTGTTTGCTGGAAGATTTTTAATCACAGTTTCAATTTCATTACTTGTGATTGGTCTGTTCATATTTTCTATTTCTTCCTGGTTCAGTCTTGGAAGGTTATACCTTTCTAAGAATTGGTCCATTTCTTCCGGGTTGTCCATTTTACTGGCATAGAGTTGCTTGCAGTAGTCTCTTATGACGCTTTGTATTTCTGTGGTGTCTGTTGTAACTTCTCCTTTTTCATTTCTAATTTTATTGATTTGAGTGCTCTCCCTCTAAAAAAGAAGGAATATGTCCTTAAGGTTTTCTCTTCTCCTTCCAGTCAGCTTAATGCTAAGTTACAGAAAATGTACGGTGCTCACATGCTTTCCATGCTCGAGTTAAGACTCCTAGAGATCAGGTCTTTTGCAGAATTCCCTGGAGCTCTAGTTCAGTTGTTCAAAATCTGTGCCCCCAAGAAGCAGGGAAACATCACAACGTTCCTCCTCTGTTAATAGAAAAACAAGGAAATCTCCAGCTCTCTGGAGGCTCTTAAAGTAAGCCTCCCTGCATGGCTTGTGTGGCTTGGCCACAGTAAATAACACCAGGGATTTGTCATAGCATCACAGAACAGATGCAGGTATAAGGGGGATGGAGGGACCACAGCTCTCCACTGCCAGTGGGTATATTTAGAACCAGAGAGAGGGGGGGGGGAAAGTGCAATTCAAGTAAAAAGTTCTAGAACAGAAAACAAAGATTTTGGTAAAATAATAAAAATCAAAGGATTGTCTGTCTTCCTTTGGTGACAGACACATGGGTGACTCGCTTCAATTAAGTAAGAGAGAAAATGCGAGAGAAAAACAAAAGTGCAATGGAGATGAACCTGATTGATGACGATGGTGTAGTGAAGATGTCAGTACTTAGAAGGTGGTGGTTTTGGAATGTCTTGTACTTTTAATCTGAAAAGGAATTTTCAGATTAGGAACCTCTGATTAGAGGACTTGAGAGGAAAATGTGAAGTCAGCCTCCCACTGTAGCTGGTGGTGTCATCACCGGCGTGGAAGGTGGTAGGTAAGGTTGGGAACCCCGGCCTTGGCTAATTCGGCTTGTAAGCTGGGTATTCTGCGCAGGAGCTGGTGGCCCCCAGGACCGGGGACTGCACAGCAGTGGTGGAGGCAACCAAATGCCACCCCAGCGTGGCTCCTAACTGGCTGGGTGACCCCAGAGCAAGTCACTTAACATTTTGAGGGAGGGTTGGCATTTGGAGCTGGATGTCACCCAGCTGGGTGGGATGCTCCGGGCATTCAGTCACCCCGGTGAGTTGGAGAGTCAGAGCTGAGGACGGGGCCCGCCCCCCTCAACCTGCCCCAGGCCCGTCCCTGGGCTAGGCCCTCACCACTCCCAACTGTAACACTGGAAGCGGCATGCTGTTCCAGGCTGGCATTTGGGCTGCTCCAGAGATGACTTAAAAATAAGTATAGGGCTTCCCTGGTGGCGCAGTGGTTGAGAGTC
>NW_006782535.1:1223984-1232334 GCF_000442215.2 Lipotes vexillifer | reverse complement strand
GGTGGCGCAGTGGTTGGGAGTCCGCCTGCCGATGCGGGGGACACGGGTTCGTGCCCCGGTCCGGGAGGATCCCGTGTGCCGCGGGGCGGCTGCGCCTGCGCGTCCGGAGCCTGTGCTCCGTGGCAGGAGGGGCCCCAGCAGTGAGAGGCCCGCGTACCGCAAAAAAAAAAAAAAAGTGTCCTGCTTGAGGCTTCTTATCTCTGGGGGTGGGGAGCTCCTGTAGCGCAGTGAAGGATACCTGATCAGCTGGGGCAAGAGGCCAGGCGGGTCATCTGGTGGTCACCTCCTGCCACCCCCCTGGAGACTGCTCCCACCGCTAAGGAGACTCTCCTGGGACAGGCCCGAATGACTCACTAACCTTGATTTCATCACCTCCCTGGGGCTGTGTGATTTTTTTTTTTTTTATTATCCATGAAAGAAGATTAGAAGGTGTCTAATCTTAGGGAGACTGCGTGGGTTTCTCCAGCCCCCTCCATGCTGTCAGGGAGTGACTTTCAAGGGACATGCGAGCAGCTCTGCCCCACCCACTAGATTCTGAGCCCGCAGGCGCCTGGACCTGGTCTCTGTGTCGGGGTCTCCCATCTCCCGCCGCTCCTGTTGTGCACTGGGTGTTCTGTTCCGACGGATTCTGCCACCCTGAACGAGGCTGCCTTCTGAAGCAACAAGTTCTTTTGTAAAGAAAGTGCTGCTCTAAGTGCCGTGTGGTGCCCTGAGTCGGATCCTGGAAGGGAGAGAAAACGTTGGTGGACAAACTGGTGCGATTCTGATAGAGTCTGTGGTTTAGTGAATGTGCTCATGTTCATTTCCAGTTTTGACAGAATGGGCTGAGGTTGTGTAAGATGTTGACATCACATCATCATGTCTGCGTGAAGGCTTGTATGGGGACTCTCCGAATTCTCTTTGCAACTTTTCAGCAAATATAACTCATTTCAGAATAAAAACCTGCCCTCAGAAGCCATGAATCCGTCCCATCTGTCTGGCGTGCTTAGTCCAGACAGGTGCAGAGCGAGCAGAGAAGCAGCAAGCTGCACACTGGGGATCAGCAAAAGGGAGTAGTGTCCTCATGCTCTGCTCTGATAGAAAAAAGCAAACAAAAGGCACTTCTGTGTCCTTGGAAATCTAGCAGAAGTGGCCCCTGCCTGGGGAAAGGGCTTTTGTTCCCCTAACTTGGGTGGGGTTCTTTATGGGGAGAGGGGAGGGAAGGCGCCCCAATGGAGCTTCCACAGCTTGGCGTCTCGGAGGGCCTCCAGGGCTGAGCTACGATGGCCTCCCTCTTCTTGACCGACTGACCAGGGCAGGAACATGGTTGCACAGTTGTTTCCTGAGATTGAGATGGCACAGCAGGTTTGCAGGATGGTGTCATTTCCAGGAGGGCTTTTACATGCTCACACCTCTGGCTCACTCACTAATTTGTCAGGCCAGTGTCCCGTCCATAGGGGCTGGCCGTGTGGGAAAGGAAAGCCCACCACCAGCTTCTTGCATGCCTAGGACCCCCAGGGGACAGCAAGGATGAGAAAGTGGCACGTCCAGGGTCCCCGAGCCCCCCTCCACACGCACTCCCTGCATTGCTGCAGGCCGCTGCAGAATTTGGAGTGAGCAATCTCCAAGTGGCCACAACTTCTGCTGGCTGGGGACAAGGGCCAGGAACAAGGATGGCCAACGGCCAGCGGCTGTCACCTGGCGCTTTTGCCTGTGTCGCCACCCTGCAGGAACAGAGCAGCCATTGCCAGCTCTGTTTTGCAGCTTTGCCCACGCCCGGTCTCTCTCCTCAAAGTAGCCTGAAGCCCCGTGACCTAAAGGACACCCTGCCCCTGGCCTGTCAGAGGCCTCCCGTAGCCAGTGTCAGAATCCCGCGCCCAGCTGGAGCCCCTGTCCCTCGGAAATGAGCCATTGCAGAGTCTAATTAAAGTGCCCTCCCCAAATTACCATTAAAGAGCCAGGATTTTAAGTCATCATCCTTAAGCCCTGTAGACATTAAGCGTTTGTCTTTTCTCACGTAATTTTATCCCCACTGGAATCTCTGCCACCACAGCCCAAGGCTTAGGGCACATGGCGTCTTTCCTCCTGTCTCATTCACGGCTACATCATACGATCCAGGGCCTGAAACACAGCAGGCACCCAGTAAAGCATCTGTACCGTAAATGAGTGAAGGTATAGCAAATGCTGAAAGTGCTGAAACAAACCTTCTGGATGAGAAGGACAGTCATGGAACAACTAGGAAAGATTAGATTAAAATGTAGTTTTTCTCGGTGTGGTTGTTTTTCCCCAATGAAATGCTACCCCCCACTGGCTAAAGCTCTCTGTACCTGATGATAAAGGAAGTGCTGATTTGTCTGTGGAAGATTTGCCTTTTTTTCCGAGGGATTGTTTCAGGCCCTAAAATTCCTATTTTGCTGCTTTTGCCCCCTTCAGTGATCTCCCATGTGGGAATTACAGAAGAATTACAGACTGATTTTCTGGTACCTGGTGGGAATTACATAACAGTGTGTTTTTCTGCGTGTTGAGCACTTTTGGGTGTGTGTCTGACTTTGTGGAGTGGTGTGGGCCCCATGAGAGCAGAGGAAAGGGCTTCTGCTTGTGGACACGGTCAAAGACACGTGCTCCCTGGGATGCCTCCCAGGCTGTGGTTTGTCCATTAGAAAAAAGAGAGGCTATTATCAACAGCTGGGCAATAATTGCAAACTAATGTCAGGAAGGAGTGACACAGGGAACGGGGAGCCCTCCCGCCTCCTCTGCCCTCACCCCTGCCTCCAGGTTGGAGAAAAGGAGGGGTCCCCTGGGAGGGTCTTTGTGGGCTCCCTTGGGATCAACATAAGAAAGAGGAACCCCTGAGGAAGTTTCTAGCATTTCAGAACCCCAGGAACAGCTAAAATCTCCCACAGGGGAAACATGGCAGTCTGGTGCCAGGAACTGATCCTTGCCACTGACACACATTAGCCGCTAAACACCCACAGTTCTGTGATTATCCCACTTTACAGATGTGCAGACTGAGGCATACAGGTTAGGGCACTTGTTAAGGTCAATAAGGAAGAAAGTTGGGAGTGAAGACCAGGACTGGCTGATTCTATAACCTCTGCTCTTAACCACGGTGCTAGGCCAACAAATCCCTAGCCATAGAGTATGTGTGCATACTCAAAATACGCAAAATGTTGGCTATGTAAAATATACATATGTATATTATATGTAAATGTATGTATATATTATTTACATGGAATATAGATGGATGATAGATGGTAGATGATTGACAGAGAAAGATAGATATAGATGATAGATAAATTGATAGATGATAGATGGATAGATAGATAGTAGATGGATGGAGAGATAGATAGATATGGAGATGCGAGAGAGAAATAAAGAACATAGAACACACAAGTGCACACACATGAGCCCTTTGGAGGACCCTAGCTCCTTTCTCCCCAAGGGCTGCCCAGGCAGGAGGAGGAGGACGGTCTCGAGGACGCATCAGGCAGACCTGTTCATTCTGGGGTCCCTCTGCAGAGAGGCTGACCTACAAGTGTGGATGACTAGCGGCTCCCAAACTCTGAGAAACAAAGAATAGAATGGCTGCATGAGGAAAGCCCCCTGGAGGATGACCAAGGGGGACACACAAGCTGGCCAGGGGCTCCGGTCAGCAGGACAGAGTCCCCAAACCCTTCTCCTTTTCTGGGTCCTTTTCGAACTCCCAGGCGGGGGAGATGAATGTTCCACAGGCATGGTGGAGGGGGGGGGCGGGCAGAGGCATGCAAACACAGCATTGTCTCGGAGCAGATAGAGAGGCCGTTGGAAAACAGTTAGTCCTGACCTGGAGAAAGATTTACTTAAACCCCCTGGGGAGTAAGAGCCCTTCCTAAAATTACTTTAGCTGTGCAGGGGACCCCCGTGGACAGCCGTGTTATGATGACAGGCTCCATTTTTCCTGGACCAGTGCCAGCTTCCCCACCTCAGGGTCTGCTTTCCCTGCTTTGTTTTCTGTTCTGTTCGCTGGAGTTCCCACATGCCGGCAGGTAGACAGGCGTGGTCTGTTAAAAAGCGTTGGAGCATCTGGGTTGGAGTCCAGTGACCATGAAAAGCCACTTTTCCTTCCCTATCTCCTTTTCTTCATGTGTCAAACAGGAATGTTAGTATCTGTGTCACAAGTTCACTGATGTGAAATCCATTCGCCAAACAACATGTCTCGATTCTGCTAGGACCAGTGTTCACTCACAAGTCATGTACGTCAATCCTCTCGTGGGCTCGGGGCTGTGTCCCAGAGGAGGACAGGCCAGGGGTAGCAAGCGGAATGTTCTGAGCACGTGCACTTGTGTGTGTATGCGTGTGTTTGTGTGTTCGGGGTAGGAGTATCCAATTGTCTGATGGAATTTTTCAGTTAAACGTGCTGTCCATGGGGAGCGGGCAGCCCGCAGAGGCCCTACTTCAGAGGAGAGAAGGGCCATTGCGGGCTCTTTGCCGTGACACACATACCATGCGCGTGGCCCTGGGGACAGAGGAGGGGAGAGTCCCTGCTCAGACAGGCCCTCGGGCGGAGGCCAACATGGCGTGGGCACAGCAGGCCAGCGGGACTGAGGGATGTGGGAGGGGACCATGGGAAAGAAGGTTCTGATCCTAACACTTCTGGGCACCACGGGCACTGGACCCTGCCTGGTAGGGAGGAGCTGTAATGCCAGGAGCCTGAGCTGGGGACACGCTCGCTGACGCTCCCGTGTCCACTTGGCGAGATGGGTGCAGGGGAGTCTTCCCAAAGCCTGTGGACAGTTGTTTGTATTTTCTTAAGTTTGAAAAACGCCCGCCAAGGGAAGAATGTTAATTTTAATTAAAGTCAGGTCCAGGTGTAACTAAATTATTTCCAGAACAAATGGAAAGACTTACAAACAAAGAACATTTTGTTCGAAGGACTCTGAGACCCAAGTATCATTTAACAAAGCAAGAAAACTCTAGAGGCTTTGGTTTGGCAATGTGGCACAGAAAACACACCACAGAACCTTAGGAGAGGATGTCTTTCTCGAAGGAGTGGAGAGAACCCCCAGCCTTTGCCTAACAGGGCCTCAGCAGTGCTCACTTGCTGCTGTGGTTCGCAGCCAGGATGAACAGGACACACACCCACCCGTTCTCCTGAGCGCCCAGGTGAGCGAGGCCAGTGGGTGGCCTCAAACAAGAAGAGTGTGGCTGGAAATTCCAGGGGGAAAATCACCCCCTTCCCTTTCTTCCTTACTTGGTCACGGTCCGAATTGTAACACCCTTCCAAGTTGCAATGAAGGACCAAATACGGGCCTGAGAGACTCTCCTTTCCTATCTGAAAAGCACCTTCCTTTCCTACAGCTCCCACCAGGTCTGGCAGCTTCCCTCCCTGCCCCGCCCCTCCCCTCCAAGACAATCTTAGCTCAGACAGGATTTCCTTCGTCTTAGTCATCAGCTTTTATGGCCCAGCCTCCCCCTTCCCGTTGCAAAACAAGGAATATTAGCAGCAAACAGTCTGAAATGATTTGTAAACCTTACCAGTGCATGTAGACATCAGTTTTTGTGTCTGCTTATCAATATCAAGGTGCCAGAGGCTGGAAACATCAATGCGTTTCTTGTTGTGAAGTCGCATATGGCGCAGCAGTGATTTTTCAGCTGTCTGCCTTGGTTTTTGTGAAACCGCAGAGGAGCAAACACGTTCATTTTCACTGCAATCCTCAAAAGCTGCAAAGTTAAAAACAAAATGACAGTTTGGGCAGAGATCATTCCTGTTTTAAAAGAAGGCTCGTCAAAGGAGGGGTCAGTTCAGCAACCTTTCTGGCTGGTAACGGGTCTGTTTCCCAACATCACAGAAGAATAGGCCTCTGAGGCATGATGTGAAGCATTCCTTCAAAGCCTTAACAGATTTCCTGGGGTTTCGAAGGAGAATGCAGTCTTCATATTCTCCCAAGTGATTCTCTGAGGAACCAGAGCAACTGAATTACAGGAAGAGTATGTGCAGTTGTCAGTTCTGCTCTTGATTAAAATGGAAACCCAGCCAGGTCACTCAGCTCTGGCTGCCTGTGCAGGGAGGAAAGTGTACCGCGACCAGGGAAGGGACCCCTCCATCCAGCTATAAGTGGACACACACACACACGCACCCGTCTCCCCTCTCAGCAGGAGTACTTGTATCAGCACATCACTCTCCTTTTCCCCTTGAATTGTTCTTGCCAGGAGATAGAAGACAAAAGCCAGCCTCTCCCAATTCAAGTCAGTGGAGTCCCGTCAAAGAAGCTGGGGAGAAAAGAGATACAAATATCTCTCTACAGGTTCTATTTGCCTCTTTTTCACCCCCATTCCAAAATTTCTTCACTGACACCCTGTGCCCTTGTAGATGTAAAACTTTGCTCAAAAGTGGATCTGACAGCAGTTACTTACAGGCAGAATTTGCCTGTAGTTTCCTATGAAACCAGTGGACCTCGGCCCGTCAGGAGGTGAGAATGACCCGGGGAGCTTTGTGAAATTGTGAGTGAGCAGCTGCCAGGTTGGGGGTGGGGTGGGGGGGCAGGCATCTGGGTTAAGCAGTGTCTGTCAACCTGGCTGCCGTGGCTGTCACCTGGGGGATGCTCCAAGAATGCTGGTGGGAGGCCCAGCCCCGGGGACACCCTCAGGTGACTTAAGGGAATTTCAAACAGTGCTAGCACCTAAAACTAATACATTAAGCAATTACTAAACATACAGTGACTTGAGGTTCGATGTTTACATTCAGCAAATTTAATTCCATTCTTATTTACTGAAAATATTGCTGGCTGACAAAACTGAATCTAAAAGTCACTGATTATGGACATACACAAAGATAACCACATGCTTGAGAACCACAATATGCCAGACACTGAAAACCAAACAAAACAAAATATGTGCTAAATAAAACTCTGAGAACCTTTGAAAATGTGGACACTTCATAGCAGTGTTTAGAAGTGTTTCGTTAATATTTTAAGACAAATATATCAAAACCTTGGCATGTTATAATTTCAAGTTGCCAGTTTTGCCTTAAATTTTGTCAGAAAGTTACAGCTACCTATATTGCCAGTGCTGGGTCAGCTTAATTTGACTCACGTTTAATAGGACTTGACATTAAAAGCTCACACTACCCTGAAATATTTTGTTTCACATACGGTGACATTCAACATTCAAGTGCCAGTGTTTTCGTACTGTCTTTTGGTCAAGTTTCTTTAAACTTTCAAATAATCACTTTTAGGCTTACAAAAATAAATATTTGTCGAAATGTTCAATAAATATTACACAAACTAGCAGCAAAAAGTATCTAAAATCTGTCGTGTGCAAATAGTTTTCTTCTCAACTATCATTCCATGGTCCCCAATAAAATTTTAGAATCTAGTTCCTAACACGCTGCGTTCAACAATTTCCAAGAGACAAAATAAGATTGGAAGTTTAAGGACACACAACAAGACATATATCTAAAATTCTCTGAATGTACAATAAAATAAGTATCTTGTAAAAATTTATGGGCAAAATGTATGAGTCTAAATCTATACTAATTGAAATAGCACCGTAAAAAATGACCTCAGTACTGTCAAGTGCACCTCCTTAATAAAGTTTTAGAACAAGGCACAGTACACTTGAAAATCTATTGCACTTTAAGAAATTTTTGCCGCCTTATGCCATTGTAAATATTAGTCTATAAAGATCACTATATTCCAACCACAAAATGAGCACAGAATTCCAAGTGGCAGAGGCATTTTTAGTTGGTGAACAATCATCTTTGGTCAAATTTAGCAGAAAGCGACTGTAAATACAATGGAAACCTATGCAACTAAAATACACTAAAACTGCGCTATATAGAAATAACAGCTTGTGCAGTTTAGTACATATTGCCAACCTGTGTGATCTCAAGAATTTCAGAGTTTGTAGCTGCTCTGATTTACAAATTCTACAAGTGTAAGCCATTTTAACATTTCCGCGCAGCTTAAACAGAAAAAAAGAGAATCTGCATTAAAATAAAAGCCTGCTGCACAATCCCTCCTGCTCATATCCTCTTGACCAAAAAACATCAACACTAGCATGCATTAAAGACCAAAATCCAAGCAGGTCCTTAAAAGGACTGGTCACTGGCATGGTCAGCCATTCTACTGCTCCAATCTTATTTACGGCAGGCGTTCAAAACATCTAATTAGATGAAATTTCCCCTAAACACTTTTGTTATCAAAACTTTTAAACTTTTCCTATAATAATTTGCCCACATCTGCCTAGCTTAGAATTAGTAACCTAAACATTAAAAGAGGAATTGCTGTATTTACTTGCATTAACTTCGAAGAGTGCTTTGAAAAATGTATGGATGTATTCATACATGCCACCTCATCATGACTGGAACGGCTTTTTTTTTTTTTTTTTTTTG
>NW_006782535.1:1202737-1223974 GCF_000442215.2 Lipotes vexillifer | reverse complement strand
ACGCGTAGGCTCAGCGGCCATGGCTCACGGGCCCAGCCACTCTGCGGCACGTGGGATCTTCCCGGACCGGGCCACGAACCCGCGCCCCCCGCATCGGCAGGCGGACTCCCAACCACTGCGCCACCAGGGAAGCCCCCGTGGAACGGCTTATTTAAAGACTACAAGTGCCCATCCAGGATTGAGTGAGCAAGTCAGGACTTCAACTTAGTACAGGCTGCCACATTACCGCCATAAGGTGTTTTCCTACCCTCTCTGCAAGTACCAAAAAGTCCTAACGCAGGAGACAGCCCAAGATTTTTTCCTTTATAATATTTACAGATGAATTGATGATTCCTGTTAAGTGGTATCACACCTGTGTGCCAAGGTTTGATTTTAGCCCAAGTTCAGTAGATTTATTTTGTCAAAACAATTGAAAACTTGAGCATTACTGAGCCAACAGGACATCAAAATAATAAGTTGGCTGAAGTTAAAGTCACAGTACATTAACGAACAAATGATCCTCAGTCACAAAATGATAAATGCAGTTTGGGATGGAAGTAAGCAGAAGGGGAGTTAAACCAAACTACACCTAGGTTCTTCATAACATTTTTTTCCCTTAAATTCCATATATATGTGTTAGCATACGGTATTTGTCTCTCTCTTTCTGACTTACTTCACTCTGTATGACAGACTCTAGGTCTATCCACCTCATTACAAATAGCTCAATTTCGTTTCTTTTTATGGCTGAGTAATATTCCATTGTAACAGGAATAAAGACACAGACCTACTGGAGAACAGACTTGAGGATATGCGGAGGGGGAAGGGTGAGCCTTGATAGGGCGAGAGAGAGACGTGGACATATATATACTAACAAACGTAAGGTAGATAGCCAGTGGGAAGCAGCCGCATGGCACAGGGATACCGGCTCGGTTCTTTGTGGCTGCCTGGAGGGGTGGGATAGGGAGGGTGGGAGGGAGGGAGACAAAGAGGGAAGAGATATGGGAACATATGTATATGTATAACTGATTCACTCTGTTATAAAGCAGAAACTAACACACCATTGTAAAGCAATTATACCCCAATAAAGATGTTAAAAAAAAAAAAAAACCAAACTACAGCAGTTAAGTTTTCACACCAACTTCTTAATAGGGTTGTTGATTGTTCCTTTCTTTTCTTCCTTTGGCTTTGAGCTCCCTTGAATTTTCAGGAGAATCACAGCTGGTAGTGTAGTGCTAGTTTTTTTTTTTTTTTTTTACATCTTTATTGGAGTATAATTGCTTTACAGTGGTGTGTTAGTTTCTGCTGTATAACAAAGTGAATCAGCGATACGTATACATATATCCCCATTTCTCTTCCCTCTTGCGTCTCCCTCCCACCCTCCCTATCCCACCCCCCTAGGTGGTCACAAAGCACCGAGCGGATCTCCCTGTGCTATGCAGCTGCTTCCCACTAGCCATCTATTTTACGTAGTGCTATAGTTCTTGAAGCTACACGGTATAGTCTCAGTTACGTGTGGTTCCCATATTAGCTTTTTCAAAATGGTGACTTTGCTGCGAAGGGGATTCAGCTGCCCACCAGTCAACCCCCGGAGAGCTGTCATTTCCTCCGTATCCATCACTATGGTAGAAGCTTCCATAGCCACGTCCACCACATCCTCTGCTGCTTACACGGCTACTACTAAAGCTAGGACTGCCAGAACTGCTAGTTTGTCGACAGTCTCGGGCGCCAAAGCATCCACTCAATCTCTTAGAACGCCCACGACTGCTACCCTTGTAGTGGTGTTCATAAGCCATACTTTCTAACCAAGATGGTGCTTTTCTTGTTCAACTTGAACAAGAAGAGCCAACAAATCCTTTGTGATATTTATATTTCTTTCATTGGAAAATGAGGTGGCAAGACCAAGGTTTCCTGCATGTCCTGGACGGCCAATTGGATGTATGTATTCCTCAGTATCACTTGGCAAATCAAAATTGATAACATGTTTGACATTTGAAATGTCTAGTCCTCTTGCTGCCACAGCAGTAGCCGCTAGAATTGGGCTTTTTCCTGAGCGGAACTGGTGAAGGGCTTCCTCTCTATGTCTCTGTGATCCGTCTCCATGGATACTGGTACAGGCATGTCCTTCATGGTATAAGAAATCCTCCAGAGAATCAGCACCCTTCTGGGCCTCCACAAAAACTAAAGTCAGTGAATCCTTCCCTGTGCATTTACGAGGTCAAGCAGAAACGACCGTTTATCTGACTGTTCCACCCAAACTACTTTCTGCTTCTCGCCTGATTGGAATTTCATGTTCTAGAAATAAATGACTTACTTTACTCCAGAGGGGGAAGGAAGGAAGATTAGTCATGCTCGCTCTGGATTTTTTTTTTTTTAAGTCCCAAAATTCCTTAATTAGGAAGTAAATGCAGTTGAAAAGAGTGTTGACTCCTGCCTAGAAATTCCAGAACAGGGAATGTCTGTCTGCACCACACTGATGTTTCAGATCGTTAGAAACGCCTGTTCCCGGAACAAAGTCAAACCTTTGGACCATCACTTCTGTTTTGTATTAAAGCCATTTTAACATTGTGAGAGAGCAAAGCCAGAGCAGTGTCTCAGAAGAAAGTAAACTTACTTAAAAGGGGGTGTACATATAAATATAACGTTTCATCCATTTTCAGAATTGTCTATCTCTAGTTACAGTACCTTTAGCAAAATCCTGATCCTTCTGGTTATTGAGGGAGGACAAAAGACAGGCTGTTTATTCTGCCAACATTTTTGCCTTCGTGTTGCTTTTTCTTCCTGGTTGGGTTTAATTAACTAGAGTCTCTAAGGATAAACATAGAAAAAAAGGCACCTTCATGAGGTTTTTCTTAACTCCTCACATTAAAAAGTTGTCTTAGCTCTCTATTCTTGCTAAGCATTTCATGTGTTAAAAATTAGATCAGGGGGCTTCCCTGGTGGCGCAGTGGTTGAGAGTCCGCCTGCCGACGCAGGGGACACGGGTTTGTGCCCCGGTCCGGGAAGATCCCACATGCCGCGGAGCGGCTGGGCCCATGAGCCATGGCCGCTGAGCCTGCGCGTCCGGAGCCTGTGCTCCGCAACGGGAGAGGCCACAACAGTGAGAGGCCCGCGTACCGCAAAAAAAAAAAAAAATAGATCAATTTCCTGAAATTAAAAAATAAAACTTTGACACGTGATTCATACATCACATACACTACAGACATACAGTGTTTGTAAACTAATCACTTGAAAATGATCTTATTAATGTAACCTCAGGTGTCTTGTGTATCTGTCTTGTGCAAACCTCTGTTGATTCTTTTATCTTTTTTTTAAACAGTGATAAAACACACACAACATGAAATTTACCATCTTAGCCATTTTTAAGTGTACAAGTCAGTAGCATTAAGAACATTCACAGTGATGTGCAATCTCCATCCATCTCCAGAACTTTCTTCATCATCCCGAAGTGAAGCTCTGTCCCATTAAACAGTAACTCCCTCTTCCCCCCTCCCAGCTCCTGGTAACCTCTAGTCTCTGTTTCTATGAGTTTGCTTGTTTTAGGGACCTCATGTAAGTGGAGTCATACAGTATTTGTCTTTTTGTGACTGGCTGATCTCACTTAGCGTAACGTCTGGAAGGTTCAGACATGTTGAAGCATGTGTCAGAATTTCCTTCCTTTTTGAGGCTGAATAATATTCCTGTACTTTTCTAAGGTATTGTTTTCAAGTTCAGCTTTGTTTTCTTGGCTGGTAGGTTTCGGTGGTTAGAGTCAAGTTTAGAAGAAGCACGCGGGCCCCTTGGCCACCGGGCTTCTGTACTTGTGTCTCTAAGGTTGGTCCTCTCACTTCTGCATAGCTCGCTGGTGGCCCCTCTTCTCTTGACGTGGGTCTTGCTTTCCAGCCGATGTTGACCACTCCCTGATAGAGTGGGTCCCTCGGTGCACTGTTTCTGACACACTGAGCCCAAGGTCTCATCCTGCCCCAGCCCCCCTCTGCTGACCCTCTCAATCTGAGAGAAGCCAATGGACAAAGGTATCGATCCAGTAAAAACCAGTCCCCTGGAGTCCTGTGGCGGGAGTTTGAGGGCCTTTAGCCACATCACTAGTTTGGATCCCAAAGACGGGCTTGCTTGAGGCTCACTAGCTACTCTGAGCCTCTCTTCTGCACGGTCTGGGTGGGAGCTGTCAGGATGCCTGACACCCAGGAGGAGGAGGGGGTCCCAGAAGCAGCCACCTGCCAGGGACAGCATCAGGTGTTGGCATAACGAGCCTCCGGAATGCCTGGCACCCATCTTGCTGTGGGTTTTTTTTCTTTGTTAAGTTAGTGGTGCTAAATACGTCTCTTTAACTAATACTCATTCCTCTGCAGTTGTGAATCGCAGGGTTTAAACGAGTGAGCAGTAGGGAAGCCGAGGAGCCAGCCAGAGGGTCAGAGTCCCAGACAGAAAGTCAGCAGAGGTGGCTCTTGCCGCCTCTGCTGTGCTCATGATAGGAGGGCAGGCACAGGCGCCGTGGAAGACTCCTAAGGAAGGAGCGCTTGCTCTTGTGCCGAGCCCAAGCCAGAGCCCTGTGAGCTCCAGGGTCACGGTCCTGGGAGCCCAGTATCCAGTGCAGGTCCTGCGGGGGAGCTGGGATCTGACTCACAGCCCAGACAGACGCCAGCAGGAGGGAAGCAAGCTGGGAAGACGGGAGTCCTGGTCAGAACTGGCACGCAGTGTTTGGGGACTTTCTGTTCAGAATCCCAGCACGAATCACGCTGCTCAGGGGCCAAAGGCACATCCCGCAGAAACGCGCACCTGCGGCCACTGACGCAGGCTGCTCTCTCACTCTTCACTCGATTTGAACTGCTGCATGAAAACTACTGGGGTAGATAGACGATGACGGCTTGTCTGCAAAGTCAAACTAATGCAAAATATGCTTCCTCTGCAAGACAGAGTGCCAGCTGTCTCCTGGCGGCATTCAGCCAGTGAGGTCTGCAGGCTGAGCTGGACCTTTTCTTCAGGGCAGAGGAGGTTGGCCAGTGGCCTCCTTTGTACTTCTGGAAACTCTGTCGAGGGTAAGAATGTGGAAAGTGGACCAGTGACCAAACCGATGGAATGGGGGGAGGTCATTCAAACCCCTGCTTATCAGGCAAGGTGATAACTGAACTTGGCCCCATGATGCCCTCCCTACTGGGCCTGGGATCGTTTTTGGGTAGCAAGTCTTAGACAGTTGTCTCTAGAGCCTTGTGATTCTGTTTGCCCTTTGAACAGTCACCTCCTCACCATCAAAAGAACATACACCCAGGCTTATTTCCCCGAAAATGTCCTGCCAATCTTCTAAAATGCTGCAAAAAACACACTCCAGTCGCTTGCTTGCACAGGCAATTTTTGGAAAGCTAGAGATAAGAGAAAGATCGTTTTCATCTGCTGTTCTCTGGAAGGGTTAAGGAATTTCTCTCTTTGCAAAGCATTTTATCTTTTGACATGTTGGGCTGGCTGAGGCCTCCCGGGGTCGTGTCCAGCCTGAGAGCAAGTTTGACCCTGAGCACTGCAAAAACAGCCTGTTTGGGGAGGGAAGGGGCCGGGAGAAGGGGCATCGTGGCCTATTTCATGAAAACACATTTATCCCCATAAAAAAAAACAGGTCTTCTTAACACCATCAGCTTTAGGTCATCACTATTTGAACAATTTAACCCAAAGGGTGTACGTAGTGTTCAGAAATCAACACATTTCAGAGTAACTGTTTAGAGCTAAGTGTTAGAAACAGAAAACAACACTCCTGCGTCATGGAGAGTTTACTTGAAGCCTGTTTCCTGTTGAAACGAAATTGGAAGCACACTGCCTCCACCCACTTCTCTCTCTGAGTTGTTCAAGGAGCTCTGTTCCTCGTGGAATGACACCTGATTTTCCCCACTGATGGTCAGTCGTGCGCTTGACCGTCTCTGGTTAAAGCATCTACCAAACGGAGTCCTTTGGAAAATTCCATGTAGGACAAGCACATATTAGAGATAAAAGCAAAGGTTAAGTAGGCAGACCTATTAGGCAAATGTCTACAAAGGAAATCATTTCAGAAGATTAGTGAATGGAGGTAGTGAACCTTTGATTTGCACAGTGACCAAGGTCCCTCCTGTAGACTTTAATCACGTGGTCCCTTTGTGCATCTTTATTTCCCCTTGAGGCACTGTATTCCTGAAGGTTTCCTGTCTCCTTCAAGGTACAGAATTTGTACTTTGCATGTGGTGGTTGAGGGGCAGGTGTCCCCTCCCAGAACTTCTTTCTGAGTCATTTGCTTAGAGCTCGGATGACGTTTGCCCAGCAGCCTGAGGGGAAGAGGGGCTTCAGACTTGGAGTCCGGCTCATGTGGCTTCATGAACTGTGACCTTGGGGGAGATCTTCAGGTCCTCCTCTGCAGAATGAGTTTATAATCCTCGCTCAGCTAGATGCTAAAAGGACTAAGTTCCATAAGGTGCGTAAAGCACTGCACGCAGTGCCTGGTGCAGAATAAACACCCCTACAGGTGCCATGATTGCTGTTCTCTCCCCTGAACTCAATGATCCCTTGAACTTGACAAGGTCCCTCCTTGCCGCTCTCCCTGGTGACAGCCCCCCTGTGTCCCTGAGTCGTGGAGCCTTGGCAGGTAACTCCAAAGGCTTTTCGGTGGAGAGATGCTCCTTCAGTGTCTCTCTCCATCCGCATATGGCAGGCCCCAGGTTTGTCTTAGGTAGGCCGTTCATGGACATGAGTTACTGGAGTTTTCACTGACCCCGGTTTGCACGGGCCCCTTCTCGGGCTCCTGTGGCCTCCACGACAGGGGTTCTGCAAAGACTCGGGCTCTTCCTCAGGCCCAGCTCCTCCCACTCTGCCCCAAACCGCGTCCAGCTGCCTCCTTAGTGATCCTGATTCTTTTGGGTCATGTCCAGGGGGCTCCATCTACATCCAGCGTCTTGATTCCTAATCTGTTCATCAGCGTGGCAACAAGAGGATAACACGGTCTTAGCTTGACTGTTGGGTTATTGCTGAAAAATCAGTGAAACTAACAGCCTCCGATGGCAGCTCGTAAGCCAGCTGAAAAGCTTGACCAGTCTGTGCCCAAAAGAGCCTGGCCATGGGTAGATAACAAGCTTGGGTTGAAGGTAGCCCTGTTCAGTGTAGACCCCTTTTGTGCCCAGAAGCTTAAAGCAACATTCACTTAGTCACTTGTAGAGACTCAGCTTCAGACACCTGTGCCCTTTCCAACACACGTGCGTTCACCCCCGCCTACATCTGCTGCCTCCCAACCTGGGTGGCCCTCTCCCCAAGGACACCCTGTTTCAGCCACTTTGATGGGTTGTCACCTGGAGGGTTCCTGGCATCCACATCTCGGCCTCACCAGCCACTCTACGTGGGTCAGTTCACTGCCCCCCACTGGCTGGCTTCCGTCCACATGTTCAGGTCCTCACCCCAACTCCCACCCAGGGCTCAGCACACACAGTCACCTTCTCTGCGTAGTGAAGACAGCTTCTCCCCACATCGCTGACCACACTGGATCCCATCCAGAAGACAACTGTTACATCACCACTGCCACCCAGCCAGCCATCCTGGCCCGTCCATCTCAGGGTCAGAAGGGCCCTCTACGTTGTACATTCAATTCTTGCCATTAAGAGAGAAAGAACTGAGAGTGCCTTAGAGTGGCCCCTCTCAAATGGCCCCAGGTGTTTGTTTTTATTTTTTATTGAACATCATAGTTGATTTTTTTTACACACATACATATACCTATTCTTTTTCAGATTCTTTTCCCATATAGGTTATTACGGAATATTGAGTAGAGTTCCCTGTGCTCTGCGGCGGGTCCTTGTCAATTATCTAATTTTTAAGCTCATGTCTTTTTATAATGAAGAGCTGGAGATGGGGTGTTGGAATGAAAAACAAAGAAATCCAGCTTGCAGTAGTTTGCTTTTGTTGTTTCAAGAGAGGAATTCATTCTGTGGGTGTCACTGAACCGTTAAAGTCCCCCAGCAGCCCTAGAGAAATAGTTCCCCTGCTGTGACCCACACCCAGCTAATTTTGTTTTTATCAGTAGTTAAGGCACTGGTACAAGGGAAGTTTTAGCCCTTGGACGTCATCTTTTAAATATTTACCCTTTAAAACAAAACTGTGAACATAAACAGCTTTTCGTGGCCACATACACAAAATTATTATTTTCCTATAGACTTAGTAAACTAAATCGATATTTATAACATTTTCCTAAAATTTTACTTATGAAACAGTGTCAGTATTTTAAATGATTGTTAGGTGATGGTAGAATTCTAAACTATAGGTCATGTTCCATAAGCCGCCTTAATCTAGACTAATAATTGTGACTTTGTCTTCAGTAAACTATAGGTAAGAAGTGTTCAGTTAATATGGAGAGTCTGAAAAAGTTAATCAGAAGACATTTCATCTGCTTAAGAAAACAAATCTCCTTCAGACACTTCTGAAGCACTCATTTACCTGCACAAAATAATTTGTTCCTGATGAGTGTTATCGGTTTGTTTAAACCACCCTGAAGAACCTCTGTCTGAGAGCCATGACTTCTTAGCTGGATTATTGACTTTTTTCTTTTAAAAAAAAAAAAGTAAAATTTTGTGCCTCTTTTCAAAATTCCTCAAATCAGATATTTTTTCCTGTTCAATCTAATCCTTCCACATTAAATAAAACTAGTCCAAGTTTTCACCCTGGTTTGACATTGAGGAAGAGCCAAACTAGGCTGATCAAGTTCAGTGGAACAAATGCGGTATAAGCGGAGACTTGCCTGTTAAGCATTTTATTATCTTTCTCTATTTCATTCCTTTCTTTCATGAAATATGAAAATAAAACACTGGGCTTTCAGAAGAAATTGAAGGTGCAGATATATAGTTCAACGTGCTAACAGCATGTTTAATTCAATGATCGTACCATATGAAAGATGATATATAAGGAAATTTTCCTTGTGAAGGGGTCGTCCTTAGGTGTCAAAGCTCAGAGGCAGGTAAGACCTTAGGGATCAACTAGTCCAGACTCTTCCTAAAGGTAAGTTTGGGGCCCAGAGAGGTACGGACACCGGCCTGTAACCACACGGCCAGCTCCTGGTAGAATTGTGAACCCAAGCCCTAGTCAAGTGCCAGCCTTGATAAACTAATGCTGTCATCTAATTTCACTGATTAAGTCATTTTATATGTTAGATCATTTTTTTTGAGTAAATTACATGATTCACTGTTTTTAAAGGCTTGTTTTGGAAATGGTGAACAAAACATTCTACCAAGTCAAACCCATTGATCATCGTAGAACTACGTCATGGAACAAAGCTCCTACTTTACTGAGATCCCATCTATGGCAAAGATAAATTCTTCTGTTTTAGCACAATATGTTTAATGTCCATAACCAGGTAAAGAGTTTAAAAAAACATGCTCATCTGAACAAGGTGCGTAAGTAAATTAAATGGAGCAAGTCTAGACCTTTGAACAAGTCGATTGAACATTACTTCAATCCCTTGGGTATTTGATTTTTTAGACGCTAGTGGTTTGAAAGCCATACTAAATTTTAAGGAGTGTAAGGCACCACATTAACCCTTGCGTCACTCTGTACACCTCCAAGAACAATCCCCCATCACTAACATCACCTGGAGTTCACCTGAGTTTTGATTTCTTAAAGTTAGAAAGACTAAATTCTTAAGAATACCTAACTTAGAGAATCCAGAAAGCTGAGATGAGACTCCTGACATACCGAAGGCTTTCTTTTTTTTTTTTTTTTTTTTTTATGTTGTTTTGGTTTTTGGCTGCGAGGCATGTGGGATCTTAGCTCCCCGACCAGGGATCAAACCCACACCCCCTGCATTGGAAGGCAAAGTCCCAACCACTGGACTGCCAGGGGAGTCCCCCGAAGGCTTTCTTAAAAGTCCTAGACAATAGTGAGAGCCACTAGGAAGGGGCACGTTGGGAATTCATGGTTCTGAAGAGAGAATACACAGAAGATAATCAACAAGAGGCAGATGTGGTATTTGGAGGCGACCTCGGTGTCCCTGGATGCTGCAAAATAAAACCCTGCCCTCTTGTCCGTATGCCTGATCTTTTGTAGCCATCATCTCCTTTAATCCTCACAGCAGCCTTGTAAATAGACGGAAACAGGTGCAGTCATCTTATTTACCGCCAAAGCGAAGGGGAGCCAGAGGGATTCAGTAACATGTTAATAATGTCACTAGGTTTTGACAGAGCTGGTGTTGGATCCCTCCTTTTTCCTGAAGGGTTTGTCCCGAGCAGATTATTCCAGATTCATGCAGCTCCGTGGACATTTCCATGTGCTATTCCCAACACCCACTAAAAAAAAAAAGGACTATTATAACCACCATGATGTTGGTAGGAAAAGAGAGCAAAGTGCATAATTCCATCGCGGCTAGAGGAGGAATCTTTAAAACACACCAAACTATATCTTATGAAGCCGGCTGTTCATCTCTTACTGGCAAAGCCAAGGGTGGCAGATGCACTAAGTATATTGCTTCAACACAGTATGCATTTTATTTTTATTTAAATACGAATTTTGCTCCTTTTTCAAATCTGAGGAGCCCTGTAAGAATTTTCTCATGAAACGGGATGGATGCTGTGTTTTACCATGAAAGATTTCAAGGCTCTCCACGGCCCCTTTAACTGCAGATGGCACTTGATTTTGTTTTGCAAGAGCCCCTCTTATGGCTGCTTGACTTCATCTCAAGCAAGCTAAATAAAGGAATTTTCATTATTATAACGGTCAGTAAGCAGACAACTGGCGTGTCAGCGTTTAGAAGGGGATGTGGTGTTAGGGCAAGGGTGGAAAGATACTGCTGTAACTCGATGTTTTACTTGAGTGGCTTCATTGTGGACGTGGGTGGCAAGTTGGAATGAAGCTGGGGGGGTGGGGGGGAGGAACAGTACAACACAGAGCTCTTCGCAGCCACAGTGCCAGCTTGATTGGGCCAAATCCCCTGAAATCTATTGAGACTCCCCATCTGTTTGTTCACAATTCATCTGAGCAACTCTGAAAACTGCCTGAAACCTCCTCGGGCCAGTATTTCTGGGATTCTCTTATGGTTCAAAGCAAAGTGCATCTCTTTGTTTGCCCAGGTTTCCAGTACTAGCTGTCCACCTCCCTCCTGAAACGCTGCTCTGAGCCGCGTGCTCCTGTTTGATCCATTGTAGATGCTGTACCGTATAGGTACCATAGAGCTGGGTGACTTGGCCGTGTTCCTTTGAATTAAGACCTCCTGTTCGGTGCAGTTAGTTTCCAAAACAGCAATTAAGAAGAGTTTTCTCGCAGGAACTGGCAGTAAGGTTTCGTGTCTTGACCTATTTTGGCTGACTGAGTCTTCCCTACATAGTCCGGTAATCAGGCTATTAGCCTGTTCTGGAGTCTTCGCCGCCTGCATTCCTCTACCTTGTGTCTTACATCTTCACTTCTGCATAAAATAGCTACTCACCAAAATGCTATTTCAGTAGTCTGTGGGCGTTCAGGTTCTCTTGGGGTCGGTGATAATTTTTTCTTTCCATATAGCTTTTTAGAAAAGGAAATGTCCTGCTACTCTTTTCTTCTAGGAAGTTCCCTAAGCTCTTAAATCATCCTCCAAAGATCCACTTGAACATTGTATATTGGACCTAAAATACACCTATAAAACCGTGTGATAATGCCAGGCAGTAACAAAGTTAAAATTGCTGGCATAAGACAGTTGACCTATCAATCAGTATATAGTTCCCAGTTCCTTTGAGACTCATTGTCAAAGTGATGACAAGGACAAGATAACTTGAGAGATAGCAGACCTACCCAGAATCTCCATAATTTCGGCAGCAAGTTTCCATCTTACTCATTTCAGAGATTTCCATGTTGTTGAAAAGAAGGGCAAGTCATAACTTTCCCTGCTTGCCAATAGTGGGCAAGGCCACCACAGAATTGGAGCTATTGGGCAATCCGCCGGGCTCGGCTGCCTTGAGCCACAAAAACTCAGGCCCGACCCTCATTCATCAGCCCTGACTGGGGTGGTGATGAGAGGGTGGGCGGGGTGTTCCAGCAGACCCCGACAGCTCTCAGATGCAGATCATTTACAACCACAGAGCCCTGTTTCTAAGACTAAGGGCGTAGGAGGAATGAGGCGATGCTCCAAAAACGAATTCAGAACAACCAGCAGAAGAATTTGATGTCTTACATTTACCCTTTGCAATATTTGTATTTCCCTGATTACTGATGAGGTCAAGCACGTTTGTGTGTATTTATTGGCCATTTGGATATTATCTCCTGTGATCACAGGTTTGAGAATTGTGCCTAATTTTCTCCTGAATGTCTATGTTGGTACTGACTTGGAGCCCTTTATTCTAAATACAAGCCCCTGTTTGGTTACATGTGTTAGAAATACTTTGTTTCACTCTGTGGCTTACTTTTTCTCTCTCTTAACAAAGTCCTTTGATGAGCTGGCACCTCAAATTTTAATGTAGTCCAGTTTCTCCATCTTTTTATGGTTAGTGCTTTCCCAAACTCGTTAACTCTAAAAGTTTACTAGAGATGCAATCATGTTATCTGCAAATGATGGCTTCACAACTTCCTTCTTAGTCCTTATATCTTTTCTTTCTTTTTTTTTTTTCTTGCTTTATTGTACTGTCTAGAATATATTAGCAATATCAAGCCAGGAAGTGCTTTTTAACCCCCATCGTATTATGTGTACTCTTCACCAGTAGGCTTTGAGATGGATGTTAGAACCTACACAAGCTGTTTTCAGAACCCAAGCTCACCTTTAAAATTATATGATCCCTTTTTCTTGTCTTATTGCCATGGCTAGGACTTCCAAAACAATGTTGAATAAAAGTGGCAAGAGTGGGCATCCTTGTCTTGTTCCTGATCTTAGAGAAAATGCTTTCAGCTTTTCACCATTGAGTATGATGTTAGCTGTGGGTTTGTCATATATGGCCATTATTATGTTGAGGTAGGTTCCCTCTAGGCCTACTTTCTGGAGAGTTTTTATCATAAATTGTTGTTGAATTTTATCAAAAGCTTTTTCTGCATCTACTGAGATGATCATATGGTTTTTATTCTTCAATTTGTTAATGTGGTGTATCACATTGATTGATTTGCAGATATTGGAAAGTCCTTGCATCCCTTTGATAAATCCCACTTGATCATGGTGTATGATCCTTTCACTGTATTGCTGGAGTTGGTTTGCTAGTATTTTGTTGAGGATTTTTGCATCTGTGTTCACTGGTGATATTGGCCTGTGGTTTTCTTTTTTTGCTATATCTTTGTCTGGTTTTGGTATCAGGGTGATGGTGGCCTCATAGAATGAGTTCAGAAGTAGTCCTTCCTCTGCAACTTTTTGGAATAGTTTCGGAAGGATGGGTTCTTGATGCTTAGTAGAATTCACCTGTAAAGCCATCCGGTCCTGGACTTTTGTTTGCTGGGAGTTTTTAAATCACTGATTCCATTTCAGTACTGGTAATTGGTCTGTCCATACTTTCTGTTTCTTCCTGCTTCAGTCTTAGGAGATTGTACCTTTCTAAGAATTTGTCCATTTCTTCTAGGTTGTCCATTTTATTGGCCTATGTATAACTGAATCACTTTGCTGCATACCTGAAACTAACACAACATTATCAATCAACTGCATTTCAATAAAAAAATTTTTTTAATAAGATAAAAAATAAAATTGTATGATACCCAAAATAGCTTACTGGACTATCGTATGATAGAAAATACCATAGGAAACAACTTTCCAAGCCCACCTCGCCTTTACTCAGGTTTAGATCAGAGATTCAAATACAGAGAGAAGTAAACTAGGGACAAGGTGACAGTGACAACACCACAAACCAACGCTGTCACTACTGTTGTGAAATAAGCATGACAACCCCCTCTACATGGCGCTTTCTCATGTAGCACTGTTTCCCCTCCTCTCCTGTGTCCTCCTGAGTCTGAACGTTGACTGTGGAATGTTGAATGTTGATGATGTCCCTAAGAAGGCAAGCATTGGCAGACAGAAGGAGAAGGCAAGAAAAGTTGGGCTCACAGAGATATGTATCTATCCAGTCTTCTGATCTGTTCACTTTTAATAGAAGAATCCGTTTTTATGTTTGGACCATGTTTTGCCATCCTTAAGAGTGACGTTCTGAAAGGTGAGCAGTGACTCCCCCAGCATCACCTGGTTTCCTGTGTGGCTGGCCTGGGGCGTGTTTGTCACATCAGCAGTGTTCTCAAATGTGTACTTACTTCCAGCAGCGGTAAAGTCTGACATGGTGACACTTCCAGAAGCCCCGATTCCATTGGTAGTTATGTAAGTCCTATCTCTGAGCCAGCAAGAAAGTGTGTGTGAGAGGTTCCAGTGTCCTCGCAGGAGCCAACAGGGCTTGCTTCTAGAAAGGATGTGTTCCACCAACTGAAAGAGGTAGAAGGTAGAGGAGATTGTAGTTATGCCAAAGGTCTACCCATCACCCTAAGAAATTGTTTTGAGAGTCAAAGAAAACCCCCCGCTCTGCACCAGCCGTGCCCACATTCCACCTCTGATTTATGACCACTCCAGGGGCGTGGCTGCCATCTGATGGTTCCTACTTCTGTAACTTGGAGCTGTGTCTCTGTGGCAACCCTCCATGTCCTTCCGCTTTGGCCCCATCTGTGGGCAGAAATGTCCTTCACGTCATCCAGAAAGATAACTATTTTTTGTTAATAAGATCCTCTCTGCACTTAGAAAACATGATGACTCTCCATGCCCTGTTGCAGCCCTGAGCCCCATCCCACGTCCAGCCTGCATGGCTGAGCCCAGGTCCTCCTGATGGGCTTGCAGTGAAACTGGGAACAGCTGAGCCTCTTCCCTTCCTGAGAGGGTGTGCGTTCTTGCACCTGCACACATGTTGGGTCCTCTGTCTCCTCACCTGTCTCTTTTCTAACTCTCTGCGTAGGGAGCAGTGTTCGGAAGCACTTTTCTTCCTCTCCAAACATTTCCTAACTTCTCTAGGATGGGTTGTGACTGAAGTGTCCCAGACGGAACACACCCCGCTGGTGACAGTATGGCTCCCCTGAGTGGAGGGAAGGATGCCCGCATCTGAGCGGTGCCTGCCTTTTCCTGGAGAACCTGATCACCTGCTCCCGTGTGGCATCGGCACAGCCCTTGGCACTTTTCTACTCGTGGTCCTCTAAGGGAGACTTGTCATAACGATTCTGAGGCCAGAAGGCTCAACAAATGAACTTCAACTTCTTTTCGTTTTTTTCACTCCTCTGTGTTTTTTTTTCCCTTTTTTTTTTTAACTGTTTATTTTATATTGGAGTATAGTTGACTGACCATGTTGTGTTAGTTTCAGGTGTATAGCAAAGTGATTCCCTTATACATATACATGTATCTATTCTTTTTCAAATTGTTTTCCCATTTCGTTTATTACAGGATATTGAGCAGAGTTCCCTGCACTATACAGCAGGTCCTTGTTGGTTATCCATTTTAAATATAGCAGTATGTACATGTCAGTTCCAAACTCCCAGTCTATCCCTCCCCGCACCCCACCCTTCCCTCCTGGTAACCGTAAATTCTTTTTCTAAGTCTGTGAGTCTGTTTCTGTTTTATAAATAAATTCATTTGCATAATTTTTTTAGATTCCACATATAAGTGGTATCATACAATATTTCTCTTTCTCTGTCTGACTTACTTCATTCAGTATGACAGTCTCTAGGTCCATCCATGTTGCTGCAAATGGCATTATTTCATTCTTTTTAATGGCTGCGTAATATTCCATTGTATACACTTGCCACATCTTCTTTATCCATTCATCTGTCGAAGGACACTTAGGTTGCTTCCGCATCCTGGCTATTGTAAATAGTGCTGCAATGAACGTTGGGGTGCATGAATTTTGACTTCTTGGTTTGTTTGTCTCAACCCTCCCCCCAACCCTCTGGGCAAGCCTGCTCCCTGATAGCCGTGGACACTCCAGTAAACAGGGGTGAGCTTCTCCCCAGTCCCCGGCGCTTTCCCAGCTCCTGCCAACTGTGGATGACCCCTTCTGGGTCTGAATGTCACCCCCCGCCGCCTGGAGGATTCTACCTGCTCATCCAGGATGCTGAGATTTCCCACTGGGACATGATCACTCCCGTGTCTGAATTCCCTTGCCAGTTTTCTGTACGTTTATTAAGGCCCTTAGACAGTCACATCTGCTTTGCCGTATAGTTGTGGTTACAAATAGTTAATAAGCCGAATAACGTTATTCGGTTCAATGTCAAAGTAGCAAATTATAGACAGAGCTACCGATTCTCTGTGGTATGAAGGTAGGTTTGGGCAGTAAAATGTTAGCCATTCTCCACCTCCAGAAACCCTGGGTTTTAGAAATTTCCCGAGCATTTTCCATTTCCCAGGAAGAGTTATTTAGCTGAACTTTCCGACGTTTGCGTGCACACCGTCCAGGTCGTATCCAGACTAGACCCTGATCTAAGTGCCTTACATACCTTAGCTCACGTTACCTCCAGGGTCACTCTGTGAGGTATGAACTAATATATCCTGGTGTTCCAGGCGAGGAAGCTGAGGCCTGGTAAGTTAGTGAGTGGTGGGGCCTGACTCCCACGCTCACTCCATCTCACCGCCCCCCTGGGCTGAACCTGCCATGAGTTCAGAGTATGCGGAACTTGGCACATTGAGTGTGTGTCCCCCAAGTGCCAAGTCCTGCCCGTAGGGGAGGTTAATAAATGCTTATGACACAAATACAGACCTCGTTTCTGTTTGGTGAGCTGAGTAGCATTAGGTTAAGCTGTGGGGTAGATCTTCCTGGGAGCCAGGCAGGGGCCATCACTGCAGACTGACATTCAAAGAGAGAGCTAGCTTGTGAAGAACTTTTCATTTGTGGTGTGTTTTTTCATTTGTCAGGCACCCAGGTGTGGCCTGCATCTAAGCCTTTATGAGCATTATTGCCACGTGCATGTCTGAACGTACTTGCGTCGTGTACCCCTGGTTCTGTTCCGAAGACTTCCTTTAGACCACAGGGTCATGACCTGCATGAGCAGGGAGGCCCATGGCCACGTTCTGTTCACGCACGTTTTCGGTGTGGGTGGCATCCAGGTTTCGCACTTGGGACCCGGTTCCCAGGCTGAGGAGCTTGTACCGTTTCCTTGTCCCCGCGGCCACGGCTCCCTCCTTCCAGATGTTCATTAGCTAAACAGATTAGTTCCTTGCAGCGTAGATTTGTAACCTGGGAAACTTGGGGAAATTTCCGTGCAGAATATTGTGGCGACGGTTATGGTTAAGAAGATTTGGGTGCATCGCTTAAGAACAGATATTATGCAGCCAACATATTATGAATATTTTGTTTATGAAGAGCTTCTGGTAGCGTGAGGAAATGCTTAACGTTAAGAAAAATGAGAGGGGCTTCCCTGGTGACGCAGTGGTTGAGAGTCCGCCTGCCAATGCAGGGGACGCGGGTTCGTGACCCGGTCCGGGAAGATCCCACATGCCGAGGAGCGGCTGGGCCCGTGAGCCGTGGCCGCTGAGCCTGCGCGTCCGGAGCCTGTGCTCCGCAACGGGAGAGGCCACAACAGTGAGAGGCCTGCGTATCGCAAAAAAAAAAAGAAAAATGAGAGTGTGCAAAATTCTACATAAAGCATAATCTCAAAGATGTAGGGAGAAGTGCAAGGGGAAGGACCACGGGAAAGATGCTGAAATGTCCTCTGCCCAGAACTGGGCCTCTCTGGCCTCCACAGGCCAAACCTGCATGAGCCCATCCCTAAGACCTGTCCTCATTTGAGGGAGGAGAGAGGTAACCAGCCTGGGACCGAGGGACATGGACCGTCTATCTGTCTGTCCCCTGCCTTGTGCTCACTTATATCATGCCCTGCAAAAGTAAGAACATTATTAACTCCTGTTAGCAATGCAATCTGACTTTACCTGTACTCAGTTCCTTTTAAACTATCTTTCCACCTAGAGCTGATGTAAGTGAAAATAAAAACTAGGAAAGTTCACATCTGTGTCTACTCCCAGAGTTTAAAAACAAAAATAACCCAAAAAATCTTTTTCTTTATTTTGGTCTCTTTGCTATTTCAAATTATTTCCTCCTCTACTCTGGGACATTGATGTAGAGAATTAAAAGTTGACCATTTCCTCTTTTCCTGGAAAATATTCGAATGACTCTTTTTGATAACATGTCTGATTGTGTGTCTCAAGCATAGCCAATTCTTTATGCACATGCAGGGAATTATAACAGCGCTACACTTGTGAAGTGGAATATAATGGCACTATTCATGAAAAGGGAGGAATTCCGAGGAAATGGGGAGTGTATATCAAAATGAAGTTGAACAGTAGGTTTTTATAGGCTCCTTAAAAAACACGATGCATTTTGGAGGACGGCAGAGGAAGCTGGGCTGCCCAGAGCCGCCCTTGGTCGAGGCCCGTCCTGCATTTTATTCCTGAGCCCTGCAGTGAGCCAGCCCAGGGCTGGAGTGGAGTAAAGGGCTAAACACACAATTGGTCCCTGTACTGGGGAAAATGGGTCCCACCTTATCCACATCAGGTTGTGCTGGAGGAATACAGGCGAGGGGCCTGGATGTCACCAGCCAGCGTCACATCTGCAAACAGCTTGTTGGGAGCTTCCTTCCTGAGGATGTTTAAACATTTTATACACAGAGCCTCGACCCCAAGGACCATCTGAGACGTCAGTGTCTCGACACATAAAGCCGCTGGAAGCCTCCCGAGATGGCAGTTCATCTCCTGCTTCTTCTGAGCGTTTACGGGGACGCACCGGCTCCCAGGTAGCACAGAGATGCCTCGTGTGCTCCAGGGCACACTCACACTGGTGCCCGTGTGGGTTACAGCACAAGTTCCCAGATGTTGCTCTGAAGACCAGTGCTGGGCAGCAATGAAGTTTCAATGGGCCAAGGAGAGATGAGGGGGAAGAATGAGAAAAGAGGTTATATTTGTACGTGTATGTATGTGACACGCACTCCATGGTTATAATATTTTGCATACACAGACACATAACATTTGCTCACTAGTCCTACATATGTAAGTTTCTGATGCGGTGGTGATGCAGCCCTATGGTAATGAGTCCGTAGTTCTGGAGTGGGGCGTGGGCACTGGAACTGTTAAAAGCACCCAAGATGATGCACGTAATCAGAACCCACAGGTCTGGTGAAGGTGCTGTGCTCTGCAATTTGGAATCATAAAAATGAGATTTAAAATAGGTTGTCCCAACCAAAAATACCCAGTGATGGCCCACAGCTAATGGGCAGCAGAGAGACAGGCCTAAACTGTGGTCCAGCTGCACCTGCCCTGGCCAGGAGGGAGCTGGTCCCAGGCCCAGGACGACAGGCCAGCGGGCGGGGCTCCAGGCCAGGGATCGGAAGTGGAATTGGATCAGGGGTCAGAAGGGAAACCGCTCGTGGCGGGTCAAGGCGGGTTGCCTTGGAACTCCCTTGGCCAGGTCCTGAGTCACAGCCTGTGCTTTTGAAGGCCTGGGCATGGACGTCCGGCACTGGGCCTCACCCTAGTGATCGTAAAGCTCCCGCTCTGTGTGGCCGACCACAGTGGCCCTCCAGGACCGACACTGGTGCTGGTGAGAACTGGAAATGCTTGTGCTCCAGAAGGTACCGTGCTGTGTGTGCTGCGTTCCCAGGACGTTTTTCCGAACAGCTTAGGGTAGAGCAAACACTTCAGCTGTTAAAAGTACAGCACTGTCACGGAGCGGCTGGGCCCATGGGCCGTGGCCGCTGAGCCTGCGCGTCCGGAGCCTGTGCTCCGCAGCGGGAGAGGCCGCAGCGGTGAGAGGCCCGCGTACCGCAAAAAAAATAATAATAATACAGCACTGCTACTTGTGAAGATTAAATGTAGCCCACTCGATGAAAATGCTTTGAAAGTAAAGAGCATGATACCAACAGCTTGAAAGGGCAAAATGTCAGTTTTTTGTTTTTTTTTTTTTTTTTTTGCGGTATGTGGGCCTCTCACCGCCGCTGCGGCCTCTCCCGTTGCGGGGCACAGGCTCCGGACGCGCAGGCTCAGCGGCCACGGCTCATGGGCCCAGCCGCTCCGCGGCATGTGGCATCCTCCCGGACCGGGGCACGAACCTGCGTCCCCTGCATCGGCAGGTGGACTCTCAACCACTGTGCCACCAGGGAAGCCCTGAAGTTACCATTCTTGTTGTTGCCTTGCTGTTTAATGAGGCTGGTGGCATAATTTTACAGAACTCTAGAACCGCAAGCAAAATTTTTCCAAGTGGGCCATCTATCACTCTAGGGACTGTTTATTGCTAAATCATATCCTAAGACGATTTTTAAAATTTATTTTTATTGAAGTATAGTTAATTTACAATGTTGTGTTAGTTTCAAGTGTACAGCAAAGTGATCCAGTTACACACACACACACACACACACACACCACACACACACACACACACACACACACACACACACACACACACACAATGTATCTGTTCTTTTTCAGATTCTTTTCCCTTATAGGTTATAACAAGATATTGAGTATAGTTCCCTGTGCTGAGCTGATTTTTAAGTTAGATTTTTTTCCATGAATGCTTACTGAGTCAATTGTATGGGCATTTTATAGTCTATAAGCTTTTCGTTAGTTGATTTTAATAATTAGAGAACAAGAATCTTCCATAACGTAAGGGAGGGAAGAGTACTGAGGCAGTGAAGGCTGGACAGTTAGTCCACAGGAAAGACAAGCTGAGGCTCTCAGGAAGGCACCGATGGGGATCTGTTACCGTGAGCTAGTCAAGGGGGCAAAAATGAAATGGAAAACAGATGGGAGGGGTGTATGTGTGTGTACGAGAGAGAGGAAAAGGGTACATTACTAAGGGCACAGTGACTGAGACAGGATGCTAATATTCTAAAACTAAGAGGAAAGACATAGTAAAGGTATGTGGGTTGGTAGAACTTTCCCTGAAGAGGACGAAAGCCCGACCCCGCGAGTCCTGCCAGAGCAGGGAGGGAACTGCCCGGCCTCCCAGCAGATGGAAACAATGAGTCTCTGCTGAGAAGCTAAAAGTGGGATCCAGGGGATCATTCATCTGAAAGATGAGGGGGGGGAAATGCAGAGTAGCCAAGGAAATCCACACACTTTGCAAGCCTGAAAGGATGATTTGCTTTCCTGAATTGTCAGCCTGAGCTTTGCAAGAGGAAGAAAGCCTTGAGTTTGCTGTCCCCTAAAGACAGGCACTAAGAAGACGTCTGGGGCCACCCCTCCTCCCCAGGGCTGGCCCAACCAGCCCCGAACTCCTGGCTGCAGCTCTAGCTGGGAGATCACGTCGTGTGATGAATAAGAAGCTGGGTTTTTTTGGGGGGCTTTGTTTTGTTTTTTTAAATATCTGCAGGACGGTTTTTGGAAGAGCG
>NW_006782535.1:1172877-1202711 GCF_000442215.2 Lipotes vexillifer | reverse complement strand
GAAGAGCGTATGCCCCATAAAAGGAAGCAAATGGTGCTCTTCCATCCTCATCTGTGAGTCGTGGTTGGCAGCCATGCATCTGCCCACAGCACTGCCGGCCAGCCCTGCACCGCTCCTTCCCCGAGATCGTGGCGGGGGGGTGACGGGGCACTAATTTCACATGTTTTTCCTGTTACTGTCTTGTAAGAGCACAGAGGGAGCTCAGAGAGACTTCAGTTACTTGTTTTTAAATGAGTCGGAGAGTTGGGATTGTTTTTCTACTTTTAGGCAGAAAATCATTGTGTATGGAAAAGAGGACCAAATTCAATCACTGAAGGAGGCTGGGGGAGACCCAGCCTGTTATCACGAGGATGAGCAGAGGCGAGTTCCAGATGCGGGGGAATCAGAATGCATCCAAGTGCTCTGCCGTTTTGCCTACTGCTGTGTAATCTTGGGCAAGTCACCTAGAATCTCTGGAGCACCCAGTTTGCTCCTGAGAAATGGGGTTAGAGCTGGGGTTCCCCTGTGCCTGAAGCCTGGCCAGGTCAGTCTTAAACGTTAGTTACTTCCGGCCCCGCCTCTGGGGATGCTCATCAACCTTCAGTCTTTACCAGTGCCACACCCTCTTCCTCTGTTAGACTAAAGGCATAACAAAAAAGCAGCCAAAAGTAGGTCTTCACTAAGAAAAAGCTGGGACTCCCTAGAATTAATTATCTGGTCGGTCGTTTCCAGTTACAAAAATCTGACTTTTCAGCTTGGCATGCCCAGTGCCTGGCATAGTCCTGGCACCGTACCAGGCGATCCGTGGACTTGGTGGGAGGAAAAATCACTAAAGGAACCGGGGTGGAGGTGGCTCAATGCTGCTTTGCTGCACACTCAAAGCAGTGACAGTCTGGAGCATTTCAGAAGCATTGCAGACCTGGATCATGGACACAGCATGAAGCTGGCTGAGCTGGTAACACATCAGATTTCTTTGCTTTTGCGGAAACTCTCCTGACCCGGTATAGAACAGCAGTGCTATTTACCCTGATTGGACAAAGGTCCGTCTTGGCTGTTTATGGGACCACAGGCGTGGCTTGAGACCTTGAGGGTGGGTGAAAGGGGGAGCGGGTGATAAATGGCTCCCTGGTTTAAAGCCTGAGAACCTTGGGTCCAGTGGTCACCCAGAGCCAGAGGCAGCCTCACCTACGGACATAATTCCGTAGCGCCACAAATCAACCAGCAATTCTCCTGTAAGTTGACTTCTTAATCTAGCAAGTCAACCCTCTCCAAAGACTTTTCATCCTAAGAAAGTAAAAGGAAGAACGACAAAGGGGAAGGACCAAGACACTCGAGGATGGTGGCGATGTAAGAAGAAAATGCCGGGGCTCCTCTCGCGAGATTCAGGTTTGGCACCTCCCACCGACCCTGATCTTGGCGTCTTGTCTCAGTTCCTGGGGCGGCATCTTCTGAAGAGTGGTCCTCCCAGCCCAGGGCCCCAGAAGTCCAGTCCTCCAGACCGGTTCCAGGAGAAAGCAGAGCACTCTTGTAATTCATGAAGACATTTTGAGGTTCGAAGAATTATAAGTGGACAGGGAATATTTAAAACGTTTCAAGGCCACTCTGTCCTTGACTGTTCCTTGTTCTCAAAGCAAACTCCAGCTTCTGCTGCTCCGGTCTGGTGGGTGTGCACACAAGCCCTGATGGTCTTCTGGCTTTTCTCCTGCTGTTTTTGCTATGTGACCCCAGGGACACCACTGGCTGGGATTTCAAAGAACTGCCTGCCGTCCTGAATCTATTAGGGTGTTTATGGGTTGCAACCAAGGAAAGGAGAATTATGGTCTATTAAGGGCAAAGACTCCAGGGAACTGGGAGGAAAAGTGCTGGCCTTGGCATCGGTGCCTGACCGTATGGTATGTACAGGAGCTGGCGCTCCTGGCAGGAGTTTCCTCCCAAGGGTGATGCTTTGGGCAAAGGGGAGCTCTGAGTCGTGACGCGGTCAGGAAAGAAGCACCACTGTTCCGCTTCACATGTCTTTGCGCAGCTGAAAAATGGCCAGCGTCGCCTTGGAGCCAGACTCCTAGGTACCAAGGTGTCTAAGCCACCAATTCATGGAGTGACCCCAGTGACCAGCACTGTTGCACGCTCACCCCCACAAAGCTCTGTCCTGCTTTCCATCTATAAGCCTTTTCCATCTATAAATCCATCGGAAAATCTATCAGCTGGGTAGCCAATCCTTAGAGATGTGAGAGTGGGACTGACTCCAAAGAACCCCAGGTTATTAGATGGACAGCTCCCCCTGGCATTTGGAAAGGACTGGAAACATGCTTTAAATCAGGCAGGCAGGTGCATTTAAACAGTGCAGATAAGCAAGCAAAATTCAAGGTAAGACACAGTAATTCGGGAAGACTTCCTTGCCCATTTGTGCCCACGTACTCCCGTGCAATATAATAATCCAGCTATAGCAGGTATTGTGTGATTAAGTGTTTATTGGTAAGAACTGGTGAGCTCCTAGTCTCCCAAGGGCAGGGGGCCTACCTGTACCCCTCCGGACCCCTGGTACTCAGCAAGCATGACGGTACTCAGCGAGCATGACAGGCTGTAGGCTCTCAAAGGTGTTTCCAGAAGACGTTTGGTGGTGTCTGTCTGTTGATGAGAACAACTCAGTATTCTCCTGTCCGAGGAGCAGAGTGAGAGTTGTAGGTCTCTGTAGTGGCAGACGGGTTCTAGGTCACCAGACCCGATTGCCTTGTCAGTGTGGACGCCTTTCTTCCCCGTCGGGGGGTGTTTGGACTTGCCCAGCCTCTCCTCATCTCCAGGTCCGTCCTATTGCCATAGTACCGACGTTTCCTGGCTTTTGTTGTGCCGTGGCTCACACTCTGTCTTGAAAGGACAGGAGCATAATAAAAACGGATACGAAAGAAGGGCCAGATGACATCACTGAAAATATTTGAGGAAGTCCACTCTTTTGGATGTTTATAATCTCAGCATGTTAGTTGTTTGTAATATGATAAGAGCACTTTTGATACATGGGGGGGAATTACAGGCCTTGTGGCTCGGACAATATTCATGAATTTTTATCTTGGGCTCATAGTGATGGAAAGAGAATAGGAGGTCTTGGCTTGAGTCCCAGATGACCTTGACTCGCTGGTTGACCTTGGGTACAACTTTCAGCGTCATTGAGCGGCTTGAATTGTGCCTATGCCAGCTATTCATTGAATTAAAAAAAGAAGAATTCCATTATTAAAGATGAGTTAGTGCAGTAAATTCTCCCTCTCAAAAATCTTAACTTGGAAATTGATAGTACATGGAAATTAAAATATCTCCTATCCAAGGTTAATCCCATGAGCTCTGTGTAGATTCAGCCCTCTGTGCTTGCTTTTAGAATGAAAATCTTAAAGCATTCAAATGTCCCCGTGAACCACCATCTCCCTAAGCGGTGAAAATGTTGCCACTTACAGTATCCCTGGATCTGAACTGTGAGTGTGGAGATGGGCCGGTATCTTCCCTCCGTGGGTGAAACAAAGCAAAGGTTAAAGACGTGAAGAGTACAGCCTTCCTGCCATATGCCAGGCACTGTGCTAAGCTCATCCCCTTTCCCCCCCGACAGCAACCCCACGAGGTAGGGGTGGTAGATTCTACCCATTTTGCAGATGAGGAGACCGTGGGACGCATGGGATAGGATGATTCTCAAGGCCACAGGACCTCCCTCCAGACAGGGCACCCCTGAGAGTACGTCCGTACGTACTATCCATGTACTTACGTCACAGTGGACATTGCATACCTGCCCAGAGTCAGGGCACTTTGGAGGCCTGGGAAGACCCCATCCTCTTGCAGACACCCCAAGTTCAGGATAAGAAGCCTAGATTAACTGTTTCATGCATCAGTATGACAGAACTGGCTTCCAGTCCTTAAAACGTGTGCATGCTAATTCTGAATTAGCCTTACCTAATTTGGAGGGCAGCTCCAAAACTTGGTCTGAACCGAGTCCAGGGAGATTTACTGTTTGGTGTGTCGATATTGCAGTTACTGTCATATGTGGTCCCTGATCGCAGCACAGAACCATGAGAATAAAAAGCCCAACAGCCTGCTGGGGAGCAATGAGAAGCATGGGGCTGAAAATTCCCTCTTGGAACATCCAAGTGGATAATCTGTACACAAATAAGAGAGCACTGCCTGCACCAAGCAGGACTCTCGGCCCCAGGAATGTGGTTCTGCTGTGACTTAGAGATTTTATTCACAGACCTGCCGACGCAAAGAGAAACCTAAGCTCACAGCGAAGGAATCCTGTCTCGCTGCTAACATGCAAAGGCGTGTCACATGGCTTCTGGAAGCTGCCAGGTGTGATTACCTTGGCTGGGTACATATAGGAGAATGAGTGAGGCAGAAATTCAGAAATTCTACCCCAGAAGCCAGGCCAGCAGGTACGTAGAGTGGCAGTGATTTTAGAGTGGGCTCTCCACTGGCCTGGAGCCCCGTGACTTTGATCCGGGGGATCATCAAGTTTGCGAAGATGAAGCCGCTCAGATGTAGATGTGAGCCTGCCCAGGCAGACTGCTGGTATGCCTTGCAGAACAGCGCGAACCCACACCTGCCTTGCCTGGACCAGTCCCAGCCAACCAGAACGGAAATCTGATTGTATTCTGAAAAAGCATTGCTAAGTCTCTTTCCTTCCGTTCTTCTCAGGCTTCCCCACACAAATTGGTCATGGAGGGAGCGGTTTGGACAGAGCTCTTAGGCTGGGCTTAAATAGCTTCAAGAGACGTAGCCACTCCATTTCTTCAGAACAATGTTAAATATTCGTTTCAGACTCATAGCCAACTCTCACAGCATAGACATTTTTATTCGTTGCCAGAGACACCAAGAACTGACGGGCTGTGTAAATAAAGCTCAGAGCAGGTAGTGTGTGATGTAACGCCTGCACTAAATGATGTTTTGCTAGACTGTCTCTCATAACGGGGGAGGGCACAAAAAGAATTGTTCATAAATACTTAGCGCACTTACTCTAAATATAACATATGAGACTCTTTACTGTGCGTGCACAGAATTCTCACCTCCAGCTGTAATTACATGGGTGGCCTCTTAAAAGCTCCTGATGAGATGTTTTCCTCACCTTTGAGACAGAACTCTATCCCTAAGGCTATAAAAACGACTGAATGGCATTAGCCTTCGTCAACAAGAGTCCTTTTTTTTTTCTTTCCGGTCGCGCTGCGCCGCAGGCAGGATCTCAGTTCCCCGACCAGGGATGGAACCCAAGCCCCCTGCCGTGGAAGCACGGAGTCTTAACCGCTGGACCGCGGTTTGGAAGTCCCCAAAATTGTCTTCAGTGTGGCCGATTCTCCTCTTATTGATCAGATGAGAACATTGACACCTGGATGAGCAGCGAGAAAGAGAATTTTGCAGTCGGGTCTGTTTAGTTACCTGCATTTTCTCTAACTCACATCTGCGGGTGGACAGTTGCTGATAAACAGGAGGATGATGTCCGGGGAGTCAGGTCGGTTGGGACAGGTTGTGTGCACAGTGGGTTGGTTATGTGCATACCGGGTAACAGAGTAGCTGGAGACGCCAGGATGAGCCCAGATGCACAGCCAGCTGCCGGAGAAGTCAGCTCCCGCCACGATGCCCGGGTGCCCCACCTCCTCTCTCTCCTGACTCAGCACCCCACCCCGTCCCTAGACCAGCCCATTGCCTGGTCCTTCCCAGTCTGTGCCCACGTGGCCCCTTTTCTCTCTACTGAGCAGTCTCATCACTTCCTGACAGCCCCTTCCGTCAAATCACTGCCCTCACTGCTCTGTAAGATAAAGCGCTGCGTTGATTGTAGTATTTCTTTGCTGATCGTGAACATGACGCGTCTATTCAAACGTGCTCTGCCTTTTACTGTGATTATGGCTGATGGTATTAGTACCCTGGTCCCGAGCTGCCAGGTCTGCCTTTGACACTGGCTTTCTCGTACTCCCTATTGGCTTCGGGTGGCATTTGGTAGGATGTGAGCATTTTTCAGACGCAGTCACCTATTATGTTGCAGCAGAGAACGCTGGTACTTAACAAAGAATGAGCAGGGCTGAGATGTGAGATCAACACAAGCTCCACTTCCTGTGCCTGAGGGCAAGTGGCTGGTGTGTCTCAGTGTTTGAGGGCGCGGGTCTCAGCTCTGCAGATGGGGAGACGAAGGCAGGAGGGAGAACATTCCGGCCCAGAGGCATGGCTTGCACAAAGCCATGTTCTCGAGGAGGATGGGAGACCCAGAGGTGTTCACGCTCAAACGTTTAAAATCCTCGACATTCCACCACTGCGTGAAAATGTTTTATTAAGCACTCGGCTGGAGTTGGAAGCGGAAGGAACGGTGGACGGAAAGGAACAGAACTCCCCTTGGCAGGTCTCAGGAGAAGCAAAGCTGGTCCAGGGAAGAGTGGGCATGTAGGGACCAGAGGATATGTAGACACAGAGTGGGCTATATCTTGTGAACGGAGCATGAGGTGGGCTCTAAACTAAAGGTTAACGGCAGAAGGACACAAGTCCCCAGCCTGCCGGGTGCTATGGTCTGAATGTTTGTCCCCCCCCACCACCAAATCCTAACCCCAGGGTGATGGTTTTAGGAAGTGGGGCCTTTGGGAGGTGATGAGGGCGTGAGGTTGGAGCCCCCATGATGGAGATGGGCATCCTTGCAATAGGGGCCCACGGAGCTGTCTGCCACATGAGGACATAGCAGGAAGATGCTCTTGGTACAAAAGCAGGAAGCAGGCCCTCATCAGACCCCGAATCTTGCCTTGATCTTAGACTTCCAGCCTTCAGAACTGTGAGAAATATGTTTCTGCTGTTTAGAAGCCACCCAGCCTGGTGTTTGATTATAGCTTCCTGGATGGACTGAGACGCTGGGCGTTAGTGATTCACAAAAACAGGAATGGTGACCGTCTCTATTAAGGATGGAGGAGTCAAGGACGGAGGGAGGGTGACTTCCAGAAACTGGTCTACTGACAGACCCACCAGAGAAGCCCAAACAGCAGTCGAACGATTTCAGATAGAAGCATCGTTCCCCCTGGGCTGCGCGTGTGCGTGCGTGTGTGTGTGCGCGCTCAGGCGCGCCAGCTACTGCAAGGTGGCCGGCGTGCACACTGGCTCTCAAACTACGCACACCTGTGGCAGCTTCACGGAGGCATCAAGAGGGCCTTTGGCAATGCGCGACCAGATGCCTGAGGCACACCCAGCCTGCCTGGGTCATTGGTCATTGGTAAGACCGGCAGCGCCCCGGCCATTGTGACCACGGTGCCAGTGGCACAGTGCCAGAGGGCAGTTAAAGGAAACCAAGAGCGGGATGGGTAGTGAGGGGCTTTCGTGGAGGCCTGAATGAGCTGTTTCAAATGCTGGACGAGAAATAGAACCTATTCTCATGTGAGACTTTGAGACTGTTTCATTCGTAAGTCAACATCTAGGGAAGCCCGGACACGAAGAGGGGGGACTAAGCCCTGGTTCAAACTAGATGTCAGCCATAGATTCATAAACATCTCTAAATTTCAAGGAAAATAAATCAGACGTCTTAGGAGCTGAGACCGTGGCTGCCTTGAATATTATGAGAGGCAGCAGATAATGTGCTGGTGACAAATTCTAGAACGTATTCGATAGATAGGAATTAGAAGTAAAAGGGGACCGGAATGCAAATGATCTGGCTGTTAGGTGATGGGAAGAAATACCTTAAAGTGGAGACGATCTGTGCTTCAGATGGGACGTCCTTCGTGCTTCACAATAGAATTACCTGCGTTTCCAGGCGTCCTCTCTTGGCTCTGTACGTACTCGTAAGGTCGCCTGTCGAGTCCACTGCCCAGCTGGCCCCCACCCATATGGTCCCTGGTTCCTGACAACAGCTGCACGCCCGTGTCCCGTGTCCCTGGCTCTTGGCTGTGTACGTTTCAAGTTTCTGGACCAGATGAGGCATCTCCAGATCTCCACCAGCCCCCGATGGAGCAACAACAATGATGCCTGGGATCACGTCAGGTGAAGGCCCTGTGGCTCCGAGGAAGGATGCTGTGAAGGAAGAGGGAGGGGAGCCTGTGGATGGAGTGTGCGCCACCTGCGCTCAGAGCACGCTTGACCAGCGTCAGCACCTGCACTGGCTCCCACCTGGCCTGGCAGGCCTCCCTCCCTTCCTCGCTAGGGGACACACTGGCGTCCTGCATTCCGTCTCAGGACAGGAGAAGAGGGCCCAGGCGGAGGGTGTGTGACAGGAGACGCCACCCCCCTTCCCTAACTCAGCCAGGTGGCCCCCTTGCCTTCATGTGCAGGTGGGCCCACCCACACTCTGAGATCATTCTAGCCCTGGGCAGGGTATTTCTAAGGAAGCGTTGGCTGATACAGCCTGGCTGGGCTTCCGCTCCCACTCCTGTGTCTGAGGCTCTGCGCCAGCAGCCAAGTCAAGCCTCATCCTCGTGACCCTCAGATGTAACTGGTGCCGGAGGCTTCACGACAGACGCCACAGGCCTGGGCGGGGTCACAGTTGTCCTCATTTTGTGCAAAGGGCAGTGCGCTTCAGGAGTTAGGCCACCTCTCTGCCTAGACTCTGCCTTTTGCCATCTTCTGATGCTCCTGGTCTGTCCATCCCTACTTCCCAACTTTCCACACACCCAGCAGCCCTGCCCGGGTGCATCATTGAGTGTAGCACTGTTGAGTGTAGCAGCTCGAATGCGGGCTGTCAGTAGCCTGCTGTCAATGTCATGAGCGTAACCGGTATAAATGGGGAGCGTGTTCTGACCTTCGGCCTGCCAGCAGCCCCCTCCGTCCTGTCCGGCTCCTGAGATATTGGGGTTTCTTTCCGTTATCCCCGCCGGTCAGCACCCAAGCCCCCGCGTTAAAGTACGGCTGCCTCTGCTGTCTTGTCAACAGCAAGCTCTATTTGGAGAACACGCCTTGCCTTTGAGCAGCCTGGGAAGAAAGAGAGGGTAAAGAAGTTGGTTACAGGCTTATAAAAACGTGTAAGTGCGCAAGTATGGGTAGGAGAGCGTGTGGCTCATTTCTGTGACTCAGCTGAGGACCCCGAACGCAACGTCTCCAGGTCCTGTCTGCCAGGAGGAGCGGTGCCGTCGCAGGTGCTCACTCACCTGGGTGAGAGTCCGTGAGCACCTGTGGGACCTGACGACTCCATCCTAAAAGACCTGTGGCCCTTCATCTCCCCTTGCACGACTCATCCTGTCAGGTTTCCGGTTCCCATCCTGCCCTCCTTTCTTCCCCCAGCTCCCAGCCCCAGGAGGACAGATCTCACTGCAGCTCTGTCAGAGATCAGAGTACTTGGTCAGAGTCCACTGGGGTTGTTCATCTAAGTGGGCGACCGTTTTGTCCATCAGTTGTTCCACTGCCTTTAGCTAGGGACAGTTTGAGGACCATTCTAGAATCAACGCATCTATTTTGGGTGCCCTTGAAATGTTAAACAAAGGCAGCCAACTTGGCTGGATTTCCCACCCAGTTTATTGGGGAGGGGGTCTTGTTCTGTGTGGAGTGGCTGTGACATGCACTTCCTGTGCCATATACCCTGTCTTGCTCGTACTATGTTGGAATGATTTCCTTAATTTCTAAAGCTGCATGTACGGAAATGGCTTATATTTCCTGTTTTGATAAACTATTAGAACTTTACTGGGAACCTTTTTCCCAAGTTGGCTTTCTCTTTGTTGGCCTCTTTTTAGATTAAAAGGATAATTTTAGAAAGTCCAGCTTGCCCCGAGTTGTGACAAACACAACCTAAAATACCTAAAATAGGAAAGATGATTACTTTTTTGCAAAAAGGAATGTCTGTCTTTTATGTTAGTCGGAATGGGTTATTCAGTAGCCCTCCATACAGGAAGCTTGGGTTGGATGCTGGGGACAATCCAATGGTAAAATATCTGTAAATTCCCTCCAGATTTGCTCTTTTTGGCTGGAGGTATGTTGGCTTAAAAGGCTTTCTTGGACAAGACGTTTCTTGGAACATGTGCAGGACAAAATATTCTTTCTTTGGGGACAAATGAGTTTTGTTCTTGCGTCTTCATGTAAATTTGATTAACACTCGTTTCTTCTGTGCAAGTTGAGAACAATGGTGAGCATTTTTTCTTTCATTTATGTGTATGGTATCAACTTTAAAGAGATTCACATCTGCAGAAAGCTGGGCGCACGTCTGTGGATTTGTTCTCTGAATATACATGGATGATTCACGCTGGTAGTTAAGAAAGAGCTAGCCTTAGCTAGCTAAAAAGAGCCTAAGTCATTTGTGTGTATTATTTTCTGGCCTCCAAGTGGTTGTTTAAACCTATTTTTAAATGTCCTAAGTATCTGACATGGGGAGAAGTGGCAGTGAGCAGTTCTCTCTGTGTTTGGAAGCGAGGCTGCTCCCCAGACACCTGCACGGGGTACCCACTTTTCACCAGGCTGCTGAGGAAGTGCTTTTCCTCTGTGCCCGCTGCTGCACCATCCCTGATGAAGGCCATGTGACACCGGCTCCTCCCGATGCCAGCAGATTGCTCAAAGAGGATGCAGGACAGCAGTAAGTGGGACCGGGCGCTCCCTTAATCCTGCAGCCGCTACCCTTGATCGCTACTGCGACTCTTTCCTGAATTCCAGTGAGAAATGGCAGAGCAGTCTCTGCAGGCAGCCGGAGAGCCGGTGGCCCAAGGCGGAAAGTCTCTCCTTGAATCTGATAGATGCCTGGTTCAGGAAGCTAGAACCTGGCTTTGCTTAGAACATTCCATGACTTTTGTTCTCCCAGAGAAGAGAGACTCCCCGGGGAATCTAGACCATGCATCTAGGGTGATTTGGATGCCTCTAGGATGAATTAAAGCCCGTGCAAATAGATGTATTTTTAAATCATTCTATGAGGTATCGCCTCACACCAGTCAGAATGGCCATCATCAAAAAATCTAGAAACAATAAATGCTGGAGAGGGTGTGGAGAAAAGGGAACCCTCTTGCACTGTTGGTGGGAATGTAAACTGATACAGCCACTATGGAGGTTCCTTAAAAAACTAAAAATAGAACTACCGTACGACCCAGCAATCCCACTACTGGGCATGTACCCTGAGAAAACCATAATTCAAAAAGAGTCATGTACCACAATGTTCACTGCAGCTCTGTTTACAATAGCCAGGACACGGAAGCAACCTAAGTGTCCATCATCGGGTGAATGGATAAAAAAGATGTGGCACATATATACAAAGGAATATGACTCAGCCATAAAAAGAAATGAAATTGAATTATTTGAAGTCAGGTGGATGGACCTAGAGTCTGTCATACAGAGCGAAGTAAGTCAGAAAGAAAAACAAATACCATATGCTAACACATATACATGGAATCCAAAAAAAAGGTCCTGATGAACCTAGTGGCAGGGCAGGAATAAAGATGCAGATGTAGAGAATGGACTTGAGGACACAGGGGCTTGGGAGGGGGAAGCTGGGGCGAAGTGAGAGAGTGGCATGGACATATATACACTACCAAATGTAAAATAGTTGGCTGGTGGGAAGCAGCCGCATAGCACAGGGAGACCAGCTCGGTGCTTTGTGACCACCTAGAGGGGTGGGATAGGGAGGGTGGGAGGGAGGCTTAAGAGGGAGGGGATATGGGGATATATGTGTGCGTATGGCTGATTCACTTTGTTGTACAACAGAAACTAACACAGCATTGTGAAGCAATTATACCCCAATAAAGATGTATAAAAAAATTTTTTTTTAAAGTGTAATGATGCCAAAATTCAGACAAGGCTCCAAAGAAAAGAATTCTCATATAGAAAGCTAACCAAAAAAATCTCTTGTTCAGACCTCTCCATGTTGCCCCTGGAAACCATCTGTTGCATTCCATTTGAGTAGAATATGATCCAAGCTTTCTAGAAAATGTATCTTATGGCCTTACATTGCCAATTGGCTTTTAAGCATTCCAGGCCATTTCCAATTCCTAGAATTTCTAATCAGCACAGCGATGCTGGCTACTAATTCAGGACAGGATAAAATTCAGCAAAAAAAAAAAAAAAAAAAAGTCTTAAAAGGCTGCTTTGAATAAAGAAAAGAGAACTAAAATTTTTTGGCCCTGCAATTGATTAGAAGCTCAAACTGTGTCCTGGGTGCTCAGAGCCACTCTAATTGTGCCCCAGGTGGCAGGGGGCAAAGGATGTCGAGGGCTGGCACTTGTCTAGGATGGACATGCCTGGATCCACATTAGGCAGGGACACAGTGACCCTGCAGGAAGTAATACTTTTCTTCCACTGAAGAGGTGGCTCAGTGGTCTGCAGTCGCCTCATTGTCTAGAAGCAAATTCCCCTTTCTCCATGCCAGCCCGTTAGCCTAGCGCAGTGCTCCAGACTTCATGTGCTTACCTGGAAATCCTGCTAGAAAGCAGGTTCTGACCCGGGAAACCTGAGGCGGGGTCTGCAGTCCTAACTAGCACCGAGGCTATGCTGATGCTGCGCCCACACAGCAGGCTGGGGGTAGCGAGGGTGTAGACAAAGCAGCAGCATTGTCAAGCGCGATGGATCGCCTCTTTGACGCTGTGTCTGAGCCTCTAATCAATCAGCCTCCGTCCTCTCCCCATTCCTCTCCCACTCCATTCCTTCCTCGCCGGTATGGGTTTTCTTCCTATTAATTGTTGCAAAGGATTACCTACCCTTCATCTCTTCCAGGTGCAGCTCAGAGACGTTCCTGGTCTGCTGGGCTTCTTAGGTTTATGCTGCCTCTCTCTTACTTCCCAAAGCTTATATTTCACATTGAGTTTTCAAAACTACTCCTATCAGCTCTGCAACACTTTCTGAGATGTCAAGAGCTTACCGTGATGTCGAAATTCATTGTCCCTTAACTCCACTCAATACTCTGTAATGACCTACATGGGAAAAGGATCTAAAGGAAAGTGGATATATGTGTATGGATAACTGATTCCCTGTGCTGTACACCTGAAACTAACACAACATTGTAAATCAACCCTACTCCAATAAAGGTTAATTTTTAAAGAATGGAAAAGTTTTGTAAAAAAAGAAATTCATGTCCTTCCCCTGTGTCCCAGCAGGCTAAATTCCTCTGCCTTCCCTGGAAGGAGCGGATGAGGCCAGTGGGGCTGGTCTCTAGTCTGGTGGCGGAAGAGGTGGCTGCCAGGATGGGAGTGTCCTCGGTGATGCTCGTTCCTCTGCTCCCGGAAGTAGCGATTCATCCCCCTGGTGCCCCTCCTTCCACAGTTTGGAAGTTAGATCCACGGTCTGAAATGATCGCGCATCTTGGTAGCAGCGGAGATGGTTCTTGGTTGAGAAGTAGGATTCAGGATGTCCCAGGCCACGGGCTGTCTGTCTTGGACGATAAATCAGCAATGAGTTGAAATTGAGTCCTGGCCCGGAAGCAACGTGGGTGCATCCTGAGGGTCATGAGAAGGGTGGGTTCCAATTCGCTCCAGTCCTAGCTGCTCTGAATCCTGGTGATAAGGATGCTGGGCCTGAGGGCTGGCGGCTCCCCATCTGTCGCCACGGTTCCAGCAGCAGAGGCCTTGGGTTACATGGCAGGAGGTCGGCCTCTCAGGGTGGGCACGTACGGAGGAACAGGGCACAGCACAGCGCAGGAGAAAGGCCGGCGCTCAGTCCTCTCTGTCACCAGGCGTGATTGAACATGTGGGGATTTCTTCTCTCTTATTCACTCCGGACTACCCCCTTCTTCATGGCACTTGCCATAATTGAAATGACGTAGGTTCCATTCTCATCTACTTGTTTACATGGTCTCTTCCCCACTGTGTACCCGCGGCCAGCACCGTGCATCACCCAGAGTAAACACTGGAGAAGGAAGGAAGGGAGGGATGGAGGGACGGAGGGACGGAGGGAGGAGTGAATTTGCAAAGTGAAAAGGTGGATAAATGACCTCCTTCCAGCTGTCATATGTGTTTGGAACTGCAGGTTAGGGTCCCTTGGCTGACGCAGTTGAGGCAAAGTGTGTCCCTGAGTGCTCCGGGCTGGGGCGTGTGTGCTGCAAGCTCCTCCGGGGCCCGGAGCCTGGGTGGGTTTCTGTGCGACCGTAGGGCAGTAAGAACCCGTGCATGTTGGATTCGAGCGTTCTCCAGGGATGGGAGTCCTTGCAGTTTTCACGGATCTTCAGCATCATTGGTCCTACGGGGCCGTGAGCGCTTGTCTGCGCTGGGATGAAGGGTGTCCAAACCAGGGCGAGCGTTTGGCCTGCTCGGTTGAATAGATGGAGCTGGTCCGCGACAGTGAGTCTCCAGGAGCCTCCTGGCCCTGGGAGCTGCATCTCCCACTGAGATGCTGGACATTGACCTCGGTGACCTGCAGGGGAGCTCAGGGAGAGCTGCCGCCGGAGTATTGCTCTACACCGTGTGACCGACGGGGATTCAGACTTGAAGTGAGAAACTAATGGAGGATTGAATTGATGTTTCTGAGAGAGCTTGGACCTTTCGGTGAAATCATGCCCTCCTGGAAACTCTGAAGTTGAAGGTCTGAGCCAGGGCCAGCTTGGCCTCGTGGTGGGTGTGGGGCAGACGCTTGAGGTGGGTGTAAGGTGGAGAGGAAACTTGTCACCTTCATTAAGGAGCCGACAAGAGGACCACGGTTGGTCTTTGAGTTGTGCTGAGCAGTAAACTCGGGCGTAGACTCAAGGGCTTGGGTTGGGCAGTGGTTGGACTGAGCTTTTTTGGGGGGGTGGGGCTGGAACACAGACACAGGACCCCACGTAGCACTTCAAACACTCCTCATCCGAGGCCCTCAGGAGGGTATATGTACCTTGAGAATGTTCCAGAGCCCAGGTCCTGTCAGAGGAATGCCAAGGCTCAGCCTATGACTTGTTCAGCCTCTGAGAGGTGTCTGGAGCACTTGCCCCACCCTAGTGGAGTAAATACTTCTGTTCATCCTGGAGACCTGACATTCCAGAAGGGGGTACTTAGGGCTCTCGTCGCTGTTGGAATTCTTACGAGCCCCTCTGTGGGATATGTAAGATGCTGATGGGAAACACGCACGGGAGGGCTGGAGTTTCCATGATGGAAATTGGCTTGTTGGGTGGAGGGCTGCTTCTCAACAATGTCTCCCTCACCTCCTGTGTCAGGGTATCTGAGCCATGCACACATGGTTGAAAAGCGTTGAGGCCAGGAGTTTTCAAGCCTGTAAGTCTTAGTTCCAAAAGCAGAAACGTGCTATTGAATTTTGAGCGGGTTGTGAAGAACTCATTGCTATAACTAAATCCAGTGCATGCCCTAAACCTAGAACAGAAAGTCTGTTAGATCGATTTGAAACCATTAAAATCATTTCAACCATTGATTTATATACAGGGATTTGGCAAGTGGCTTTAAAATCAAAATTAAAAATAGCATGTGAAACACCAGATGGGGAATAGGAGTTTACGCTTCACCCTTCAGCCTGAGGAGTCCCCCTACCCTTTCCGAACAACTGGTAAGTGAATTTTGATCGTGTGAGCCAGGGACACCTTGCCAAGGCACCTATTCACGTCACGGTCATACATGATACAAAGTACAAATGCGGCGGCCCATCCAGGCTCCTCTCACTTTGGTGCTCATCATAACCCATAAGCCGATGGCTTGGCACGGAGCTGGTTGTAAAAAAAACGAATATGCGAAATTGTGGGGTTTAAAAATGAGCCCCACTGAAGTTAAACACTGAAGCCATAAAAACAATTGGCAAATACCTTGTATCATATTTGGAGGGCATGAAAGGAATTTATCCATGTTTGCTCTGACATTATGGAGCTTGGGCTGTCCCATTGCCTTAGGACAGAAGGATAACCAAGAGATTCAAAAGGCTTTAGAGCTACTGGTTTCTTTAAAGGGCTTGAGATTTTCAGATTTTTTTGAATTCTTCAAAGTAGTGACTGATGCCACCGATATTAGATTAGGCAAAGAACAATAATAAGAACAAAAAATGTGAAACTCTCACATGAGACCTCTCGGTAGAAAGTAGTTAGCAAAGGAAAGGAATGTATCACCTCTACAGAAAGGACAGTGCATTGCTGTTGAGGTCTAAGGTCAACTCTGGCCAGATGGTGTTGAGTCAGGGTTTACTCGTGTGCCCACCAAGGTTGGCCGTCCAGGAAGCCTCGTGCCGGTAGGAGCTGCCGAGGTGGCCAGGCAGCCCCATCTGCACCTTGACGTGAATCTTCGGGAACAGGGAAGACGCTGGCAGATGTGCTAACACAAAAAACAGGCAGAAAACTTCAGAGGGAGTCCCCAAGTGACCCCCTGTTTAGTCACTGAGACAACTCAGGAGAGGATGGAGTCGCTATGGTGAAATGCGATTTTGTTTAAAGCTGGGATGGGTTCTGTTGTCGGGAAGTGTTGTCTGCTCCGTAAGGTTTGGCTGAGTGCTCACCAGAGCTCACCGCGCCCAGGGTCCCCACCGGATGGGCTCCATGGGGGCTCCGAACGGTCTGGCCAAGAGTGACGAGCCAGACGGAGGTTCCCCAGTGACCAGCTGTGCTTACTCGCCTGTCGGGGGTGATGGGGGTGGGAGTGGGCAGGGCCGACACTTGGCTGAGCAGAGAGCCGGGAGAAGACGGCCAATCTGATTGTCATTTCCTACTCAAAATATTTAGTGCTGTGGACACAGTCTGAAAGGAAGAGCTCAGACACGGTCCAATCTCCAAGCCCATCTTTTGCCTGAAATTCTGAGATCGAGGGCAAGAAATAAATGCATTTTTCCTCGCTGGAGTCGTCCAACCAGAGAGCTCGCCCAGTCATCCACTAAAGTCATCAAAGAGTTATATCTCGGTGTCTGATGAAAAGTTCACTGAGGTCACCCCACCCCGACTGAATAAATACTTAAGAGAAGCCTCTTCCCCAACGCCTCTCTTCGGCACCCCAGATGAGCACGTCTCAGGGAGAGGGAAGGGGCGCGGGGCTTCTCCGTGGATGGCGGGTACCCTGTGATGGAGGTGAGGGTTTGTCATCCTACCAGGTGTATTTGCAAATTCTGCCTCCGGATCAGAAGCCCCTTCTCCCTGTAGTTCACCGGGACCCGTGCTGTGTAATGGGGCCTGGAGTGCCCTGCGCGTTTATCTTAACCCCATCCTACTCAGCCTTGGACGCCTCCTCCCAGAATCCATCCCCCACCTTGCCAGGCAGAATGAAGGGCTGCTTCCTACGTGCCTGGACTCCTCCTCCAAGCTAAAGGGCTTAACGTAGTATCCAAGGCTCACTTCACGTGGGATCCCTGGACCCAGGCAAAGTTCTCCTTGACTTTCGAGCCCCAGGATCTAGCTTGGCATCTGGCATTTAGTAGGCACTGAAAAAAGGCTTATTGACCATAGAACGTACAGCAGCAAGAGCGACCTTGATGTAAACTGTGGACTTTGGGTGGTGATGGTGTGTCAGTGGGGGTTCATTGATGGTAAGGAATGTCCCGTCTGGTGAGGGATGTTTTTGGTTGAGAGGTTGGGGCCCGGGGGAGCTGTGCGTGAAGTCTCTGTACCTTTTGCTATGGACCTAAAACTGCTCTGAAAATTAAATTCTGTTTTTTTTAAAGACTTACTGAAAGTTTTGAATGAGTAGTTGTTAGAATTGGAAGGGCTCTCAGCACCTGGCACTATGACGCATAGTGTAGCTGCAGTGTTGCCGTAACTTCTCTGCTTTGTGTTTCATTTTTGCAGGGCCTTAAGAAGTTCGATGTGCCCTGTGGAGGGAGAGACTGCAGTGCAGGCTGCCAGTGCTATCCCGAGAAAGGAGGATGGGTAAGTCGCAACACTGCAGTATTATCTTCCTTACACATCCATTTTGAACTAAGTGCCGCATCCTGCCTGGTTAAGTCATTTGCATACATTCCTAAGAAATTTAATACAGGCGCATTCTTTTCCACAAAGCAAACAATAATATAATGCAAAATTGGGTCGATTTATACCACTTTCTTAATACTTTGAGAACAGTGTTAACTTTCTCAAGCCTCTTTTCTCTTGTTTGTTGTCATAAATACACGTGTATGCATATAGGTACACATAATGCAACTGCGTTTTATATTTATATCATATATAAGCATACATTTTGTAAAAACACTGCCTAAAGAAAGCATAGTCGCATTTATACTGCAATATCCATTTAAACTAGAGGGCGCTGGCATTATACCACTGAGAATCGCTTTGACTTTTAAAATTATCCCACTCATTCCCTGAATGCCCTTTATGTAAAGCCCACTTCATAGGTAAGTCAGAGAAAAACGGTCCCCCCAAATTATCACCGAAACATCTGGCAGAGTTTGAAATACGGACCTGATTTGGGGTGTAATATGTTCAATCAGAGTGTTGCCTTTAAAGCTGATGTTTAAGTCTTGGTATTGCTGGTTTTTAAAAGGAATTGTTTGCACGTCTAAGCCCATTTTGGTGTGTGGCACTGTGGGAAGCACTATTTCGTTTTACATCACAAGGTCTTCTGAGTCCTTAAGCTTTGGAATCTCGCAGTTCCCTCTAGGACTCATGCTTGTCCGACGCCAGGTAGTAAGAGGCCACTGGGGCTTCTCGCCTGCATTGCCCTGTCCTTGTTGGAACCGGGAATTACAGCCGTCCTCGGGGGCTCCAAATGCGTTTCACCAAGTTGAATTCTGAAGTCAGTTTTCAAAGTAGCCGTGCTCCATCCCCACCCACCAGGAGGAAGAGACGTCTGGTTGGAGACCCACCTCTGAGGTTGGGTGTTTTACCCTACATCCTTCCCTACCTGAGTCGCCCCCAAAAGTGAAGTACGTGAAAGGCGTGGCAGGGAACCCCTTTATAAATGTGGTGGGCTTATGTACTAACATGCGACTGACCATCATTTTAGTGGCATAGCTCACAGCTGAGGAGTGATCTCCTGCCAGGAGATCAAAGCTTCCGTCTCCACGGGCCATGTTCACCGTGACAGTTTTTGCTGTTGGTGCTTTAGTAAAGGGTTCCTCTGCTTGGAGAGGGGACTTTCTGCTTAAGCAGTTTGCTAGTTGAAGATGCTTTATCAGCATTTAACAAGAAGTATTTTTAAATATATGGAAACGGTTCCATGAGACTTAAATTCCCCTGGGGTCCCTTGCTATAGATTTTCCCAGCGATGGTTCTGGAGCAGTGGTGAAAAGCCTGATTGCAGGGCTCTCCCCTCCCCAGCGCTTGGCTAGCTCAGCCTTCTGCGGGCACAGAGAAGGCTAACGAGTGGTGTACAAGCATCTGTGAGACATGCCCGAGTTGGAGGGACCCCAGCTCTGATAGGACCTGCATTCTCCCTGGGATCTGCCAAACAGAAACCAGACTGAGTAGAAGGGGGCTGGGTCTGTTCTTTTTCACTCTTTATGATTAGTTAACGTAGAACCAATATGTGAACATAACTCCCATAATGCTTTTACAAGAACGCTGTTCTTCCGTAAAGGTAGTTCATTCTGATTATTTCCGTATGTGAGGCCGTCTGCACAGCAGTGGATTCTTAAATGATGCTGAGGGTCTTCTCAAAGAGGTCATCAGAAGAGAATTTCTGCAGGCCCCCTGGTCTTTTTAGTTTAGTAAGTCTACAGCACAGGTGTTATTTCCTGTCATCCCTGATTAAGAAAATACCTTGACTCTGTTTCTACGCGTTGCCAAAAAGTAGAAAATGACACCTTCTGGTTAATTTCATTAACATGAGTAACCTAGCATGGGCTTGACTTTCTTTTAATTCTGCAGACACATTATCAATCTTGGTCAAACTAAGTTGAGACTTGGCAGTTGTCATGGTAGTTTGTTCAAGAGCCCGGGCCAGCGGTACCCCACCAGGGGACTGGCCTTCAGGTGCCACTCTCTGGAGTGTTTGGAGTCATGAAGAGAGACGTAGACCCCGTTCCTGGACCACACAGATCCAAACCGGGTGGTTCTAACTGTCAGCACCTGAGGCTGCCCGATTGATTCAGGTGTGCTCTTGAATATTGATCAATAAGGTGATAGGAATGGCTGACAGTAAGAGACAAGAAGAAAACCCAGTGAGGAGAAATAACTAACCCCGTTTATCATTGTCTACAGGGTGAGCCCAGTGTATTACTGAAGATATTTATCGTTAGGACAGTCGCATATACTTTACACAGTCATTTATGAAAATAGAATGTCTGTGTCCATTCTACGAACCTGGTGTATGTATATTAAATATTTGTTCATTAACAAGTCTACCCAAATGGGGTCCTATCGAAAGCAGAGCTATTTCTGCCCTGCTTTTGGGTTGGTGGTATTTTTCAGAAGTAATGTAATGCACAAAAATAGCTGTGGGGTGGATTTTGCCACTCCGAGAGCTGTGTGCATAGTTTGTTCTTTCCCACAGCTTCCCCTGGGGTCCCTTGCTGTCTGTTTTCCCCTCGGTGCCACCGTAGCAGCTGTGACGGTGCCTGGCTGCAGAGCCACGCTCCCCGAGCTCCAGGCTCACTCTGCCTTATATGGGCACGGGGTCCAGTTAATGTTTTCCTCGCCATGGTGACAGCCAACACCAGAAACTCTATGTTACTGGGTGACTTGTAGACTCTAAGCAGAAATCACAAAGGTACTGTGGATTCTGGTTCCAAAGGACTTCTCGTCCTAACCAAAAGAGCAAGCTCTGTATGGAGCCAGACTCCCCGCCCTGGAGTGGCGGGTGGCGCGTTGTCACAGGAAGAGAATTGCGTCTCGCAGACAGAGCCAGCCGCCCCGTGGATCATTCCAGCAAATCGGTAGAGGGGGCAGGAAGGGGGGGAGCTGAGGCCCAGCCGTCTGCGCACCCTTCGCTCCCGGGCCAGCGCTGGGAGGTGCAGAGGGTGACCTGGCCACATCCGCCAGTTCTCATGGGAGGGCAGTGACATTTGGGGCTAAGTGACTTGCTCCAGTCTCAGTCCAGAACCGAACTCGAGCTCTCCGACTTTCAGATGAGTTCGTGTTCCAGTCCAGTAATCTTTTGTGTCTGCACACCTCTGGCCAGATGTTAACCTATATGGAGGAGATGCCAGGGGCTGGGGGGAAGCACACAGTCAGAGAAAAGAGAAAAGAGGTTTTGCTGTCTTGACTCAAGAGTTGTGATTCTCTAGCCAGTTTTCCAGCCATCTCTTCAGTTGCTTAGTGAATCAAAAAAGTAAATAACTTTAAGAAATGAGTTGGCGTGGTTAGATCTAGAGACTGTCATACAGAGTGAAATAAGTCAGAAAGAGAAAAACAAATATCGTAAATTAAGAAATGAGTTAAGACTTTGTTGTTGTTAGAGGGTTTCTACTTCAAATAATCCCTATTAAGTAAACTGGAGTAATTAGAAAGTGTAAGTCCTAATCCAGCAGTACTCCACAGGGTGCTGTCCACAAAGAAAGGCAACTAACTAAATTCTCGGATTTTCTCCACCGATAATGGTCACATACTCGTCACGCCAGACAAAGCTGCCCAGCCCCCATATCTTTTTCTATTCTTTTTGTTTTTTTATTGAATGTAGTCGATTTACAACAATTCGGGTGTACAGCCAAGTGATTCAGGTTTAAATATATGTATGTAAATCTGTATTCTTTTCCAGATTCTTTTCTATCATAGGTTATTACAAGATATTGAATATAGTTCCCCTGTGCTATGCAGTAGGTCCTTGTTGTCTATTTTATACATAGTAGTGTGTATCTGTTAATCCCAAACTCCTACTGATTTATCCCTCCCCTTCGCCTTTCCCCTTTGGTAACCGTAAGTTTGTTTTCTATGTCTGTGAGTCTATTTCGGTTTTGTAAATAAGTTCATTTGTATCATTTTTTTAGATTCTACATATAAATGATACCATATGATACCTGTCTTTCTCTGACTTACTTCACTTAGTATGATAATCTCTAGGTCGATCCACGACTCTGCAAATTGCACAGTTTCATTCCTTTTTATGGCTGAGTAATATTCCATTTGTATATATGTACCACATCTTCTTCATCCATTCCTCTGTTGATGGACATTTAGGTTGCTGCCATGTCTTGGCTATGGTAAGTAGTGCTGCTATCAACATTGGGGGGCATGTATCTTTTCAAAGCATGGTTTTCTTCGGATATATGCCCAGTAGTGGGATTGCTGGGCCGTATGGTAGTTCTATTTTCAGTTCTTTAAGGAACCTCCACACTGTTCTCCATAGCGGCTGCACCAATTTACATTCCCACCAACACTGTTGGAGTGTAGGAGGGCTCCCTTTTGTCCTCTTTTCCTTTTTTTTAAAGAATGGTAACATTTTTATTTATTTATTTTTTAAATTTTTGGCTGCGTTGGGTCTTCGTTTCTGTGCAAGGGCTTTCTCCAGTTGCGGCGAGCGGGGGCCACTCTTCATCGCGGTGCGCGGGCCTCTCACTATCGTGGCCTCTCTTGTTGCGGAGCACAGGCTACAGACGCGCAGGCTCAGTAGTTGTGGCTCACGGGCCTAGTTGCTCCGCGGCATGTGGGATCTTCCCAGACCAGGGCTCGAACCCATGTCCCCTGCATCGGCAGGCAGATTCTCAACCACTGCGCCACCAGGGAAGCCCTGTCCTCTTTTTCTATTCTTTTTCTTCTTTCTTTCTCTACGCACGGTGGAGATGGAAGGTAGTTGAGCTGCAAGCATCAGAGAGAATTTCTCTTACAGAATTTCTGTCACAGCAGAGTGACCACCTCCGTGTGATACAAAGCTTCATAGTATAGAAAACAGGAGAGAGAACAGGGGAGGCATCTGATTCAACAGATAGAGATGCCTTTGCCTTTGTGCATTACCTCACCAAAAAGGTTGTGAAGTTCTCAGATTTTTCCAACCGAGGTCAATTTTAATTCATTATCTCAGTTACTCAGTCAGGTTCCTGTTCCCCTGACACTTTTTTGACCATAAACTCAGATCAGATAGGTGATTTCAGCCTTTTAATGGCATTAACCTTCACAAGATGCCTGTTTTCCTAGGCAATCAATTTCCTAGGCAGAAATTAGTTCATACAAAGACCGAGTAAGTCCCAAATGTTGGGAATTACTGAGGTGGTTAGATGGCCTGTCGAGCTGCGGTGGGAAAAGGAGAAACCACCACTGTGACTGGTCCCAGAGGTGAACCACCACCCCGGAGGGAGGGACCCGGCATCTCCCCATCACTGTGCAGTCATCCCCCCAACGTTCGCCCTCCACGGGCCTGGCAGCAGGAGCCCCAAGACTGGAGCCTCAGCTCCTGGAAGGGTGCAGTTGACAAGCTCACTCACTTAAGCAAAGGCTGAGAACCGGGGCAAGTTGTGTTTGGCTGTTGCATTTTTTTCATGTAGCTAAGAGTTTCCCACAGTCTGTGGGTCCCTGGACTTGGGTCAAAGTATGAGCAAATAATTCTTGACCTCACAAGATTCCTTAAATTCAACAATATAAATCAAAGTGAGAGAAACCGGAGAGAAACGGAGTGAGAGAGGAAGCAAAGTGTGAACACAGAGCTCTCAGAGACGGGTGGTGATGGATGGATGAGGTGCAGGAGACTCAGGCTTTGGCCCTCACCTGTCAGCCCAGGTAGGCAGCAACCAAGAGATGCAGGAAGCAGACGCGTAGCATCAGGGAAGGGAGCAGAGGGGCCCTGAGCAGCTCTGAACCACAGTCACTGTGGCAAGGTCTCTTCCAAGGAGAGCTGTAGTCTTCCAGATGGCGGTATCTTCTGTCGTGCGTCGCTAATCGTAAACCTTACCCTCAAATGTGTGTAACTGGGCTGTGGCAATAAAACTGAATTGTTTTCTTTGAAATGCTCAGTATAAATCTAAAGGCTGGTTGACCACTGTGGAGCGAAGGGAGATGCTCAGAACATAGATCTTCCAGATGTGCGTGCTGTGTGTGCTCTGCCACTCCGGTGGGTTCCCTCCCCTAAGCCACACGGCCATCTGTCTCAGCTCTGGGGAGACACGTGCAAGCGCGAAATGAAAACATCAGTGCTGCTGTAGCAGACCTCTTTCCAAACCAGCTGCTGCCTTTCCAGGCAGCTGCCTGTTACTGGTCTGCTCGGCAGACCTGACGGAATTCATCGCCCGCATTTTCTGCCCTATCACAGCCCAGAGAGGGCAAAGAATGATTCAGAAATAGCAGAAACCCCTCCTGGCTTCTGGGCTTGTATAACCTTTGTCGACACATAGCTCTCACCTACTTTCAACATCGTGTGCTTATTTTTAGTGCGTCTCTGGGACGGCAGTGGTTCTGGCTAGCCCAATGCCACTGTGTCTACAGCCAGCTCCATTACTTGGTTACTTTCTGCAAGGAAAACAGTATTTCAGCAGATGTAGACGATGCCCACCTAATTTGTACATCGCACATAAGTGATGTGTTTTTGTTTTTGTTTTTGTTTTTGCGGTACGTGGGCCTCTCACTGCTGTGGCCTCTCCCGTTGCAAAGCACAGGCTCCGGACGCGCAGGCTCAGCGGCCACGGCTCACGGGCCCAGCCGCTCCGCGGCATGTGGGATCTTCCCGGACCGGGGCACGAACCCGCGTCCCCCTCAGCGGCAGGCGGACTCTCAACCACTGCGCCACCAGGGAAGCCCTAGAGTAGGACTTTCAATCAAGTGTTGTAGAAATGATTTAATTGTGCAGCTGGAGCAGAGAGAAGCAACCGTGGCATCTCTGGCTTTACTCCCCTGCTCCCAACCCCACCCCAGTAAGGGAAACGTTTAGTTTCAAAGCACCATTCTAACACTAGTCACAGTTTGATAGAAAACGGGCCGGTTTGGAGCCCATCCAAAAGGAAGACTATGTTATTATTAAATCCTGAAAAGACGAAATGTTAATACCACCTCACTGCATGGACTCAAAGAACATCATTATAGACAGAATCTGATGATTGAAAGTCAGCACTTAGAGAAAAAATGTTTTTCCATGCCATTGAAGCCATCATGTCCCTTGTCTGAAGCATGACAAACTTTGTCCTGGATTCCCATGTTTCCTCCAGTAAAATACATCATTAAATAATAGGAATCATGAAAATCATTGGTGAAAATTAATCATAGTGGCTGTGGCCTAGCATTTATCAACCACAACAGGAATTGCCCATGACACTGCTGCTGTGGTAACAGCAGAGCAGATAATTGATTAAAAAAATGTAGTTAGCATTTACAGTAGGCACATGATCAGTGATTAATAACAAAGCACTGGCACATGGGCAGCTTAGTACCTGAGTGCAGAGGAAGAATTCTAAATGTTTACATATTTTATTTATCCATTTGTCCCACTTCTGGTGAAACTACACACACACACACACACACACACACACACACACGTCGCTCTGGCAGCCTAGACCACGTTCCTTCATAATGAAAAAATCATACTGTGCTCTTGTCTCCAGGTGTTGCTAATGAGAGATGCTTACCTAGTGTCTACAAACACTCAATCTTGCCTGAAGTGTCTACCGCCCTAGAAATACTGGGGGAAGCCCACTCTTTCTTTCTGAGAGAACCACACCCCTCTGTTCCCTTCTGAATTTCCATCCAAACAAAAGGAGCAGAGAGTAGGCATTCTCAGAGCTCAGGCAGAAGAGAGAATGAACTTGAGAGAAAAAAATAGCTTTTTTTTTTACCTAGGCAGGTCCCTGTTCTCCCAGCCCTTTGACCATAGACTGATATTAGATGTTTTTATGGAAAACTGGGACGTTGGTGAAAGTATGGTGTATGCAGAAGCACAAAAATGATGCCTTGAGGCTGGCCGGCTGGTCGATGCATGTGGGCAAGGGGCACCATGGATTCTGGGCAGTGGCCTCAGTGATCAAAACCTCAGGGAGGCTGGCCATCCACACCAGCCATCAGCACCAAGGATGGTGAGAAAATGATTAACTGGGTTCCAGTCCAAAGTTGACAGTTCTGGGGAAATGGCCTTCCTTTCATGGCCTCGAGGAAAACATATCTGTGGGTCAGAGCCAGGATAATGATAATAATATTGTTTTGAGTTTTGACTGAAAACCTCACACCGACTCCAAGAGACCACTGATAAGCCGGGGTGAGAGAAAGGAACATTCTACTCTTCTCTGAAACCAGACTTAAGCTCTGCCTTTGGAAATCCATCGTCTTCCTTCCTCCGATGGAATGTTTTGACAAGTACATCACTGAAGCGTATCCTTTTCTCTTAGAGAAGGAATGCCAGTCTTCAGAGACCTTTGTTTTGTTTTATTCACTTCCAGTCCATCCTTAGTAAGCAATGGCAGGATTTCTAAAATGACCAGAGGAAAATTCTTACCAAACATGACGTGCTTTCTAAACGCCATCTGAAAATGGAAACATGTTCTCTGAATTTGTCTTCCCTCACTCAGTAGGAAGAGAGGTCGAGTCTTCACATGCAAAAGGCATCCATGTCCAGGTCACTGGGGCAGCTTATACAAGAGGCTAAATGCTCCTGCGTCTAAGCACTCTTAAACTGGGCTGTTCCTATAATAAAGAGAAAACTAGTAGATTTGCACATTTTTGAAATTACTCTTCCTATTTTCTTCCAGAGATACTAAATAATAACCAGAGGAAAATGGCAGAAATGACCAAACCAAGCGGCACAGGCACAACTTCCTGACTCTAGAGCGGGAGGGGGTCATCTTTTCTCTGCCTTATTTTCTCCTTTTTGAATTAGAAGACGCTATACCCGTGTCCTTAATAGTCAAAGGCAAAGATGCTACAGACATCACTGGCATTCAGGTGAATTTGAATTTATTTTTAAGTGCTTTAGGCATTTCAGAATTTTCTTAAGAAACTGCTCAACCTGAGAGCCTGAACAACCTGTGATTCTGAGCCCTCTGGCATCCCACCCAAACTAGCCCATTGTGGTGTAGACAGCCAGGTCATTCAAGTCGTCAGATGTCTGACTCACATGGGAAGTAGAAAGCAAGCCTTCAAAAAAGGGCATATTTCCCCACTGATTAGAAAGATCAGAATATCCCTGTCCCCTTCCTCTCTGTGTCCAGTCTAGAAGACTAAATTCTAGAAGAATCAAAGCAGGACTAGACCTTCCTGTAACCCAATACAAGCCCTGTATTGATGGCAGTTTCCTCCTAAGCCCCTGCGAGGGCACTAAAATCCCACCATAGGAACAAAAGTTCTTGTATTCAAAGCACTGTTAGGATGGATAATTCCTAAAGATCTGGAACCAGAAAGGAAAAAGCGAAAGAAAGCAAAACAAAATGAAATGGAAGTAATTAATTCTGGGTAAATAACATCTTTGGCCTAATAAGTTCTTAGCTGCATTGCACCTTGATGTTTTTCATTAAAATGTCTTTGTAAAGCACTTAACTGTTCTTCAAACTTAAAGTCTGTTTTAAATAAAGAAACAGAGGACAGATGAATTTTATGGTGAAGTTGGTCTCTCCGTAATAAAAATGAAAGTGCTGGCATGTATTTAGCTCTGCATGATTTTTTGAGAAAATGCACTCCAAATGGTGATGATGGCATTTTTTATGCCTTGTGAAGATATATTTCAAAAGAACCCTGATGTCAAGGTCATTTTTATGCCCTGCACCCATATTTAGCATCTGCCAACAAGACTAGCCTTTCGTAATTCAGTAAAAGACATACTGCCATGGCTTTGAGGACGAATGAGTTTGCAATGATTGGAAACAAAATGAACAGAACCCTGTGACTGACTAGGAAGCGGTTTTCTTTTGTTTATGTTGCTTTTAACATTCTACTCTTTTCAGCTCAACTCAGAGAAGTAACCCATTGTCTTATACCTGGGCAGCCTGGATACACCTGCCGCTGAGGGCGAGATGCACAAATCTTTAATAGGGTTTACTATGTGCCCGCAGCCCTAAAGCACACCATTACAACGCAAAAGAAAGAGGGGGGTGAATAGGAGGCCAGATAATCCAAGCAAAATGCTGAAACAGGAAGACGGCTTCCTCACTCGAAGGCCTTGGGGGTAATTCCTCATCATTTAACACCTGCTATTTTACAAATATTTGTATTTCTCATCATAGAATGATAGAATTGTTGGTGCAGTACCTTGACAAATCTCCACAACGTCTTACCCAGGAAGGACGGAAGAATACATCTGAGACTGATGAATAGTCATTCTGTTCTTAGAGGACTCCAGAAAAGAAAGGCTTTCCTGGTTACTTAATGAAAACACACATACACACAACACACACACACATGACACACACACACAACTCAGAATAGATTCATATATATCTAGAGTCAAATTCACTAAAAAATACCCAATTAATGAAAAGTATGATATGTTATTGCAAAAGAAAATAATCCACCTCCTAAAAGTTGAACTAAAAAAGTTCAACTCTTCCTCAAAAACAGAATTTTTCTTTGGGACTCTCACTTAACACTGAATCCCACTTAAAATTTCCAGACAATAAGGTTGATTCCACAGCTTCACTTAAAAGAAACTCGGTGTAAGACATGCCATAGACAAGAAATAAAGCAAGCATATCTGAGCCCCTAGGAGATTTCTTTCTGTTCCCTGGTCAGCTTCACATCTTTGTTTGAAATAATTTCTCCTCTGGCCAGTGTTTTTCTTGCCTTTAAAGAGTATATTTTGAAATCAGGAGATGCCAGGGGCATGACGTCAGCCTGCTTCTCCTCAAGCGTTGTATAGAAAAGAACTGAAGAACGTCCTGAAGACATAGACTTAACCTCTACAAGTTATACAGTAAAGTGATATTGGTGCTGTAGTTGTATTATATTTAAATAGTTGTTTTTTTAACTCCCGGTCAACTAGAGACAAGGATAAAGAGGTTGAACTAAATAATAGCATTAGGATGTTTCATTTGAAATCCAAGAAGGCTGAAGTTATGCATTTGGTTACTGCATAGCTAATATATCAGTAGTTTCACGTGAGCTTTGATCATTATTATGTTGCCAAACGCAAGTTCGTGGGCCCTACGCACAGTGAGGCCAAACAAACCGAAAGGTCAGAGTTTGGAGCAGAGAAAGGTTTATTGCAGGGCCGAGCAAGGAAAATGGGTGACTCATGCTCAGAAAACCCCAAACTCCCCGAGGGGTTTCAGCAAAACATTTTTAAAGGCCAGGTGACGGAGGGGGATCACAGGGTGTGTGATCAGCTCATGCAGAATTCTCTGATTGGTCGATGGTGAGGTAACAAGGTGGTGTCACAGGGGTTGAAGTTATCAATCCTTAGGCGCCAGTAGGTCTGGGGGCTCTTGATCATCAAGTACTTAATTTCTTCCATTTGGTGGGGCTTTTAGCATCTGTAAAACAACTCAGGAAATGTGCATCAGATACTATTATCTGGGTACTTCAGAGAGGAGCTACAGCCGAGGATGTAGGGGAAGGGTCTGTCCCAGGAAGACCGCATAGGGTCCTGCTCGATTACGGTTAGACCACTAAAATGTAATGCCATTAATAAGAGCACAGTTCAACACTATTGACAAATGGTTCATGGGACCAGCATGACCATCATGGCGTACGGGAGGTGACACCCCACCACAGCATGTGCTGTGATTGCTGTCACCAAAGCTCTTGAGAAAATTGCGACATAGGAAAGGTTTAGCTCTGACACATGCTTGCTTCCTGAACAGGAATCCCACCTTCCCCATCCCATCCCACAACTACACACAAACTCCGATGCCCCGGTGATGGCCATCCTCTAGCATTTCGCTTCAACCGCAAAGCCCCCGGAACCCCAGTGAGCTTTCTCTTCCACTGTCCCTCTACGGGCCCCATCACAACTCCATTCCTTCCAAATCTACTGATCTCAGCAGAACTTGGGGAAGAACATGGTCTCCTAACCTTTTTTCATATTAAAGTATCAACTGTTGCATTACCGGTGCCCCTGACTTCCTGACCAATTGCTCATATGAAAATTGTACCCTCGTTCTAATCTCCGTCTTCTGAGTTTCTCACCTCCCTTCTGGAGTCCTGGCCTGCTGATTTGCACTTGGCTTTCTTTCCAGCAGCTGCCAGACCAGCATGAAGTGAAGGGAGACTATTTCCTCCCTGGTCTGGATGCTGTGCTTCTAGGACTGTGTCGTAAAATCCCATCACCCTTGGGCTTCCCTGGTGGCGCAGTGGTTGAGAGTCCGCCTGT
>NW_006782535.1:1170874-1172593 GCF_000442215.2 Lipotes vexillifer | reverse complement strand
CAAAAAAAAAAAAAAAACCCATCACCCGTTTTCACCAAACACACTATTGCGCTGGCTCACGCGCCATGTATGTCTACCCAAACTCCTTTTTTTTCTTGCAGTAAGTTTCTTGTTGTGTTCCTTTTGGGTTTTGCTTTTTGATTCTTGGTTTTCCATTTGTGCGATTAATTTTTCAGCCTTGACCCAGATTTTACTTTGATTACTGTGAGATTGCTGAAAGGTGGAGCTAAAGTTTCTGATTTGGAGATGGTGGAAATGAGGGTATTCTTCTGCCCTTTATCTTTTTCTATGCATCTTTACTTGTGTAATACTGATCTATTCCAAACACAGACATTCCATGAAACGGCTGTTAACCAAAAAGGAGATGTCTAAATGTTCATTGCCACTGGTATTTTTAGGTCTTTATTTTGAGGATAGCATTGATAAAAAAGGATATGTAGCCATCTGCATACCCTCAAGTAGGATAATCAGACCAAGGAAGTAAACAAAAAGAACTTTGTGGATGAAAATGAACTCCTTAATTCCAGATTAAAAAGACTTCTTTAGTAGAAAAAAAATAAAATTTAACAAAAAGGGTGCCCTTCAAAAATGTCAGTTATCTTGGAAGGAAAGAGGAGTCATGGAAATAGCATGTTGATCAGAAAGATGAATAGATTAGTCCTTTGAAACTGACATTTATGGAGGATGAGGGATGCTGAATTGTCATCCTGTATCCTTTCCTAACAGTCACTGCAGTAGTAAAAGTGCCTGGAATAAGATGATTCTTCTTAGAATTAAGATATACATATTACAATAAATAACGTCAGATTTTTGAAATGGATACATCATATATGTGTGCATACATATACGCATGTATATTTATGTATTTTAATTGTATGTATTTTATATTTATTAAATATTATACCTTTTCTGTGTACGTTTCCAGGAGGCTAGCAATTTACTATCATAGAAAACCCTTTATTCATGTGTTCCACATGGGATTTTAGTTATTTATAGCATCTAATCTTATCTTAGAACTTAAAATAAAGCCCCGGGTGCGTTTTTAATGCCCTGAAACTTTGTTAGAATACATTAGTGCCTTTCTACATTTATCAAGTTTTTATATCAAACCTAGTCCAGATGTTCCTAAGCACTTTGAACAAGCAGAAATAAATATTTTCAAAGATATCAAGCGTCCTTCTACTTTTGGCATTGACGTTTCCCGTTCTTTGGGAAGTTTCATTGGGCAGTGTCACTGCCGTAGGAGATAACTCTAGAGTTGAACTTTTCTGCCTCAGGTCTGACGTTGGCCGTTCCAGGAATTCACTGTCATTCCCATTTCCACCATTTATTGCCCCACGGATCTCTATATTCTGTTGGCTTTGCGTCAACAGGAATTCCTGGAATAAACCGACAGGGAGTTGGCTCATAGATGGGAGAGGCGCCTGCAGGCGCAGCCAAGATCCCATATCCCATTCCCACCCTGAGTAGCCGGGGGAAGCCCCTCACCTTTTCCTTTTTTTTTTTTAATAAAAATGCTACATCCGCCCCCCACGCCCTGGAGTTTCCAAGTGTCCTTACTGTATTTCACAGAAACGTAAAGCATAAAAGAAATGTGTGCCATTGGATATTTCAAGGAGGTATTGACAAAAGTACCATTGATTTCAGACGCCCTGAGGCCCTGTGGACCACCTAGGACATGGATCCCTGAAAGGACCTTTCATGGGAGCGGGGGGGGGG
>NW_006782535.1:1166106-1170849 GCF_000442215.2 Lipotes vexillifer | reverse complement strand
GGGGGGCGCGGGGGGTGGTCAGGCACAAAGAGAAGAACTTTCCCCAAACTTTTCAATAGTCTTTTTTGTTAAAAAAAAAAAAAAGTTTCTGTCTCTGAAGACCAGTCCAAATTGACCCATTTTTTCCTTCATGTGAACTATTGGTGAACTCTTTCAGCATCTCTTAAGTCTCCTTCGGACAAATCAGGAACGTAGAAGTGAGAAGGCAGCCTCCGTATGGTTTCACTTTTCTGGAATTTGTTTCATGTTATTTTTTAATCAAAATAATCAGTGTTATGCTATTGTTTCCAATTTAGAGGCATGTTGCTGTTGTCTATGGTATCTATGCGTATATTGCAATCCTTTTTTACATGTTATTTCTGAAAGACAAGTAACCTTTTTTTGTCTATAAACATGTTTTCTCCTATTGCCAATAGAGATAACCTGAAAAGACACAAAATTCCCCACTAACTGTCGATATTGCTGGACTGATACTTTTCTACAGCTTTAAATCTCATTTTGTGGTCACTACGGTGAAGCATATATTATTGTAAAGGCTTCATATGAAATAATCATTAGTGTCTTCTTCCATTTAAAAAATAGCAGGTGTTTCCTTTGCCTTTTTGGAAGCTTCTGTTGTTTGCCTTTTGTTTGTGTGTCTAAGTTACCCATTGTCTGGGGCGAGCACAGTGGCTGTTATGGAAAGCCATTGTTTTGGTTCACAAGACTTTATTTCCAAAATGTTGTATGGAATCTCCTGTATGTTCCCCACTATGGCACTATCTACCCCATTCTTTAATAGCCATATGGGTTAGTGACTAAACAGTTTATTTTTAGACACACAGTATTTCTCAGAGTGGGGATGTCCGCTGCCTGTTTTTACAGTTGATAAAGAATCATGAAGATTTCATTGTTAAGTTCTTCCGCCCAGCACTCTTACTCACTGGGGGTATCTGTCCCGCTCTGGGGCTCTAGAATAACCGTATTGATTTAGAATCCCAAACTTCAGGATTTCCCTCACCCACACCACCCAGGCGATGCCAGTTGGGCAGCAAAAGCATCTTGTGGGTGAAAAAATGTTCTACAAATGGCAGCCTTCCGCACCTCCACAGCGTTGATATTTAATTGGACTTTTAGTAGCTAGTACATGTCAAGAACATATTTTATCTTACCTTCAGAGAATGCCCATTGTAAAAGGGTTTTGGTGGTGAAATATTTGACTTCTCTTATTTAAAAAGTAAAAATCAAATACCTCAGTGGACAGTCTTCCCAGTGGGATCGGCTGTTAACAGAACTGAAGCAGTCATTATGCTTCAGTTGTCACCTGAACTGGAGTTTTATTCCTAAGACAGTGGTAATTCATCCTGTTCGGTTTTAGCCCTTGATATGAATGATAGAATAAAACAGGAAGCAGGGTCCATCTGGGTCACTCTGAGTTGTAATGACACCCATACTTATTGGTGGCTTATGGTGGGTGAGGTGCTGGGAAGCCTTTGCATCCCTTGACCCCCGGTCCTTAGAAGGGCTCTGTGATGTGGTCCCTCTTTTACATTGAGGAAATTCAATCAAGAACGACACAGTGAGTAGTCCAAATGCACATCGTTGGAGAGTTGAGGAAACAAACTCTGAACCCAGACCTACAGCCCACGCTTTTGTCTTTTCTTGAAGGACACCCTTTAAAATCCGGGTATGATGTTGCACATTTGAGACTCAGTTGTTCCTAATTATTCTTTCTTTCTCAACCTATCATTTCCTTAATGACTGTTTCTTTTCCTAAACAAAGCCATTAAGCCAGAGAAGGAAAAAAATACGATAGATAGAGATATATGCACACATACATATGTATATAAAGCCACAACTTGGTAAATTAAAAATCCACCCTTTCCCCACCTGCCTGCAGTCACCCTCCTCTCTGTCCCCTCCTAGAGGCAGTTCTGGGCCGTGAACTGGCAAATCAGCCTGGCTCGTCTTGCTGCCCCCTTTGCTCCCAGGGAATCTCCTGTTTGCGAACCAGAAGGCTCTCCACATGTGGCAAATGCTCCAATTCCCTCAACACCGATTGCTGTCCTCCCGCTGGCTCTGGCTTCCCACTCATCTCTGCCCTCACCCACCCCACCCTCACTCCTGTGCTGTTGCCCTGGTTATCCTGCCAGGGTTCATGAAATAAGTGGTTTTCTGCCCTCTTGAGAAGCATCCCCAAGGTTACAGAACAGCCTGAAGGGACGGGAAGCTTTTCACGCCTGATCCTCTGAGCCCAGGGGTGGTGCCCCATAGATACTACTGCTGCTGGCCCAGGACCCCATCAGGAGGCGTTCCTGCGTGTGCTGCGCAGAGGTGCTCTCCTGACACCCACATCAAGCCACACTATTGAGCAGATATTCATTGTGCACCTAGAAAACATACTCCACAAGGGCTCTTCCTCAATCAGTGATCATCGATCTTTAGAATGACCAGCGCAGCTTGTCCTGTGAAGGGAAACTTTCCTTTTATTTATCAGGTTCAACGCCGAGGTTCGTCATTGCTGCTGCTTCTTACCAGCCAAGGCTTCGGGAGGGTCACCTGCTGACCCCCAAAAGAGCTCCTGGCGTGGGGGGTTGGAGAGCACAGGTTCACGGCACCCTTGGCGGTTCTGATTACATTCGCCAAAGTGGATCGTCACTGAGGTGGGACTTGCTGCTCTGCATGCAGTGAGTGCCATCTGCACCCTGCTTGGCATCACATGCTCTTATTCAGGTAGAGCATTGGTTACACCTGTTCTCTGCCCCCCCACACACACAGAGCTGTTCTGTCCTTTTCCTCCACAAGCTCCTGCCCCCGCTAAAATTCATGGACACCCCTTCCCCTCCAGCTTGCTTACTTGCCCGGAGGTGTGCCAGTCACGTCCACATGTTAGTTGGTGCCCAGAGCCCATCCCCATCCCAGGACCCTGGACCTTAATCACCAGGAGCGGTGGGAATGCAGACCCACTGAGACTGTTTGACCGAAGGGAAAGCTCTTCAAATTAACCCCCAAGAGCCAACTGTTCAGAGAATCGCCTCCCGCAGCCCACCAACCTCCTTTTGTGCTTTGACTAGGGAAAGGTTCATGAGGTTGAACTAAACTTGGTGAAACAGTATTCAAAACTGAGGTGATGGAAGATCATGTTAAATAAGGTAAAATCAATTGAACACATACTTTATAAGAATGAGCCTGATTTATATTTAACAGTTTTATTCAGACACAATTTAAACATATTGCAAGTGTATTTCCACGAAGCTTTTCTTCTCTGCAGAACTTTTATGTTTGGAAAAAAAATGCATATTTTCACAATGTCTCTCTTGTTAGCAATGAAAACCCAGTTGGGAAGAGAGTGGTTTGCTCTAAGAAAGAACCAACAGGGCATGTGGGAACTTAACAAGGTCAAAAGCACATCATTTAAGAATTTTGAAACCACCTCCAGTTTCCATGACTTTGACAAAGGAAGTAACCCAGGTGTCTTGAATCAAACTATAATGTGAAATGAAGAGTTTCACCCAGCTTCACGAGGCCTTTGTTCTTTTTGAGTAGTATTTTCTGTTTTCTCTGCTGAAAATGAGATGTATGCATCTTCAGTTACATCTTCATTTATGCAAGGCCTTTATTTTTGTAAGGTTGAATAGCAGGGATTTGCTCATCAAATTATTTGTAAATAAAACGCAGATTAAGGAAGTATAGACAAGGGGGGGAAAAGTTCTGTCCAAAAAATATAGAGAGAGATATGGAACAAATCCAGAAAAGTTTAGATCTAAGAAGGACACATTACCACTTATAAATCACATTTTGCAAACAAGGAAACTGAGGCCCATCCTAGTCTAAGGGATTCATCCACAGCCTCATGTACAGAAGAGCCTCCCTTTCTCTGGGTCCCCCAGACCCCAGCAGATTGCCCAGTAGAAAACAAGATTATAGAATTATAACAAGCCTTTGAAAGTCGACTTAAAGAGCTAAAAGAAAATAATAAGAACCGAAGCAACTTGATTCCACGAAACAAAAATAATCAGTGAAATCTATTTTACAAGGAAGTAACTGAAGGGCGTTCCGCTGTCAAAATTCATATTAAAATTTTCCCCAGTGGGAACTTCCTGTGTGCAGCATTCTCTGCGGACAGCATTTGAATGACATGCGGGAGGTGAAAGCACTTTGAAAGGCTAGGAAGAGTACTTCCAGTCTGATCTAGACTGTCCTTAAGCAAGAAATTCGATCCCTTGGTGTCTCCCAGGATCGAGGTAGAAAGCCCTGCGTTGCTATCAATCGACAGAATCCTGAAGGAAACTGCTCCAGGAGAGACAGCACATCAAAGTCCAGGGAGGACTTTCCTCCTTCACTCTCCAGAGCCTGTGAATGGGAGGTAGTGGACTTGGCAGTGTCTGAGCCCATTTATAGCAGGTTTTGGTGCGATTCATCCACGGGTACCTGTCCCATAGGTACAGCACGGACTTCAGTTTGCAGTCTTGTGTGGCTCCAGCAGGGCTTCTCCCCAGGGGCGGGGCTGCCCCCCCCCAAGGACATGGGTTAATGTCTGGAGACCTTTTTGGTTGTCACAACTCGGGAAGGCTGTTCCTGGCCTCTAGCGGGTGGAGACGAAGGATGCTGCTAAATGCCTCGGCAGGCACAGGGCGACCTCCACAGCAGAGAATGACCCGGCCCCAGCTGTTAGGGCTGCAGCCCTCGAGGAGAGGACACGTGTGCGCACAGGAAGCGCCGCACTCAGGGAAGCGCTAGAGAATGCCTCTCCCCCCCCCCCCC
>NW_006782535.1:1144223-1164621 GCF_000442215.2 Lipotes vexillifer | reverse complement strand
AATGCCTCTCCCCCCCCCCGACACGCCCTCAAATCCAAATCTAGAGGTGCCGGCGCACCGATTGCAGAGCCAGGGCACTTGGCCCACAGACACTGTTCTGGTTTCATCTCTTTGCACCAGTTTTCTCAGCTCCACAGTGGTGTTGCCGGGGGCACCTCAGGTGCAGAAGGATGCCATGGGAGGATGCTGTGCGTAGGCAGCAGCTGGCGCACGTGGGCGTGGGTGATGCGCGTGGGCGTGGGTGGTACGAGTGAGGGTCTGGCGCGCCTTCCGGAGCCGTGGCTGAGCTCAGCGTTTGCAGGAGGGAGGGCGCTGCATAGTGACCTCACCTGCCCGCAGGAGCCTGCGTCCACCTGTGCGTTCTGCCCCTTTCTCCAGCCCCTGGCATCTTCCTCCTTTGTCTCCACGGCTTTCCCTTGCTGGCCGACCCTCCCTTCTCAGGGGCCTGCCCAGCGCTCCTGTCTTCCCAGACCATCCAGCTCCACTTACGCCTGCTTCACGCCTGTGTTTGCGCAAAGTGAAGATGGCTGGTGAAGCTAAATCTCTCTAAAGAGAAAATTATTCATGTCTTAACCCTGCTTGGAGAGACTCATTCGAAAAGAGTTTATTAACCCAAAGGAACCTCTCTAAAGGTGGCTTTTAAAAGAAATCTTTGGGGGTGATTTGGCTCTGAGGGTTGGGTGGAACAGATCATTTTTATTATTTAGGTCTTTTGTTTTCCCAGCAGCATGGGCATCGTGTGTTAGTATTGATTCTGATTTTGTAGAGGAAAATCCTTTTAAAGGGATGTGTCTTCGCCTAATCCACAGACATTAGACTCCTTTTCCTATACAGTTTTTTTTTATATTTTTGCGGTACGCGGGCCTCTCACTGCTGTGGCCTCTCCCGTTGCGGGGCACAGGCTCCGGACGCGCAGGCTCAGCCGCCATGGCTCACGGGCCCAGCCGCTCCGCGGCACGTGGGATCCTCCCGGACCGGGGCACGAACCCGCATCCCCTGCATCGGCAGGCGGACTCTCAACCACTGCGCCACCAGGGAAGCCCCTCCTATACAGTTTTAATATTTTAATTAGATATTAAAAGTTTAATGTTAATATTTTAAGTATGTTTCTATTTGTACATGTGCTAATTCATTGGATTCTTATATTACCTTAGAAGTAAGATAGTTACCTACACACACGCGTACATACACACTATTAATTTTTAAATGTAGGGATTTTTACCACCAATATTCAGACGAGAAAAGAGAGGCTATGAGACTTGCCTCTGAGTGCCATGTTTTGTCTCAAACCTGGAGCGTCTAACATCCCCTTTTCCTGAAGCCTCCACCCCACAAGAAGGAAGCTGACCGACCCCAGCCTTGCTCATGTAAACATCTGAATAACTGTGAATCCTCTGGGGAAAAATGAGTACTTTTAAAAATTAAAACACTGGCATTTCTATGGGGAAATGAGCAATTGTTAAGCCAATTCATCAAGAGCCACGAGCTATCAACTTGTGCATTGTCTTCCTGCCAAGCAAGTCCCACCCACAGATGAACCCCTGATAGGAGTCAGCTTCAAGGACAGCTCAGAAAATGAGTCTCAGATCATCAGCTGCTTCTTAATCCACTTGGGATTTGCATCCGGGAATCCTCCTGTTTGTCCGAAGGTCAGTCCCTGGACTCAGCCTGGGCTGGAATCTGCCTCACCCCTCATCGGCTGTGTGATGTAGGCAAGCGTACCTCTCTCAGAGCCTCTGCGTGCTCGTTTGTGAAGCAGAGATGATAACAACTTGAGGTGTGAGGGACAGAGGAGATGAGGTGTGTGATAACACGTAGCCCAGGGCCTGGCACTTCGCCATCATCAACATTGCTCTTGTTGTTATCTTTCCATACTAAGATATTATACCATCACTTCTGCTGCTGGATTGTTTTTTTCTCTAGGAGGCTGATGCCATTCCTTGATTATTAGCTGTTATAATAATAATATAATTATTAGAGGGAAATAAGTGTTTCTTATTGATTGTTAGCTGTTATAATAATATAATTATTAGAGGGAAATAAGTGTTTCTTATTGATTATTAGCTGTTATAATAATAATATAATTATTAGAAGGAAATAAGTATCTCTTATTGATTATTAGCTGTTATAATATAATTATTAGAGGGAAATAAGTGTCTCTTATTATTAGCTGTTATAATAATAATACAATTATTAGAGGGAAATAAGTGTCTCATTGATTATTAGCTGTTATAATAATAATATAATTATTAGAGGGAAATAAGTGTTTCCTATTGATTATTAGCTGTTATAATAATAATTATTAGATGGAAATAAGTATCTCTTATTGATTATTAGCTGTTATAATAATAATATAATTATTAGAGGGAAATAAGTGTTTCTTATTGCTGAATTTTTCATGGCTTCCTGAGGTAATGCCCGCCTCATTTGTGTCCCGCTCTTGGACAACTGTGTTATGAAGCTCAGGAGGTAGAAGCCGCTTGGCTGGTCTCAAAGGACTTGGCGTACATCAAGTCACATGTAGGGGGAGAGGACCCATCACTAAACCTTCTCTCTCGTCCAAATGTCTTTAAACAAAGCAGTTACGGTGCTGTAGCGTATTTGAGGACCGCTGTTCTCAAAAACAGCTGCATGGTGCCGAAGCATCCTTGTTGATCAGCCAAATGGGATCAGTTCTTTCCACAACACATTTTTTAAAGACTTAAGGGGAAAAAACGAGGGTTCGAGTTTTCATAGAACAATGTGCACCCGTTTTCCGCCCACATCCCCAGAGAGAAATATATGAATCACACCACTGCAAATGAACCAAGTATCAAAACAGGTGCTGCCCGCAATGAAGAGCAGCCCCTGCTCACCGCAAAGCCCGCGCAGAAATTTAAAAAAACAAAACAAACAAAAAAAAAAAACAGGTGCTGCAGAGTAAAGAGGCTGAATCCTCTTTCTCCTTAGATACGGACAAATAAAGCAGCGTGTATTTATGGTAACCCTGTGCATAAACCCCATTTACAGTGACACACAAAGCGAATACAGTGTTATACAAAGTACATAAAACTGAAGAATCTACCAAACGTCACTTTTACAAGTTAATATTTTAACATTAAACTTTAACAGTATAACAATTCAAATAGCACTTTAAAAAATAAATGATTTCCTTAAATTGATACAGTTATAAGAGAAGGAATATTAATAGAAGAAATCGACAACAACAATAAATCATCCCCCTGCAGCCCCACCTTCAGGAACCCCAGCTGCCTATTTTAATGGGTGAACAATTTATTATATTTCCCAAGAAATTTCTTTTCAAGGAGGTCAAAAATAGTTGCACCTTTTCCCTATTTAAAATGTATACTTTGGGGCTTCCCTGGTGGCTCAGTGGTTGAAAATCTGCCTGCCAATGCAGGGGACACGGGTTCGAGCCCTGGTCTGAAAAGATCCCACATGCCGCAGATCAACTAGGCCCGTGAGCCACAACTACTGAGCCTGCGCGTCTGGAGCCTGTGCTCCGCAACAAGAGAGGCCGTGACAGTGAGAGGCCTACGCACCACGATGAAGAGTGGCCCCCGCTCGCCGCAGCTAGAGAAAGCCCTCGCACAGAAACGAAGACCCAACACAGCCAAAAATAAATAATTAATTGATTGATTAATTTTTAAAAATAAAAATAAAATGTATACTTTGAATAACAGAAAAATGAGCGGTAAATTTCTTAAAGATTCATAGCCAGTTCGGTGGTAGTAGATTTCTGTTTATATCAACCTCAAAAACCAGGGTTCAGAATGGGGGTTGAGTGGCTGTTTCATTGTGAGTTATGGATATCATTGTTAAAATGCATACTCAGAATTCCACCAAAGATTTTATCTAATACGGACCATAAGATTCTGGCAGAGAATCAACTCAAATAGGTCTTTTTTTTTTTTAAGATTTTTTTTTTTTTTGATCTGGACCATTTTTCAGGTCTTAATTGAGTTTGTTACAATATTGCTTCTGTTTTATGTTTTGATTTTTTTGTTTGTTTGTTTGTTTTTGGCTCTGAGGCATGTGGGATCTTAGCTCCCCTACCAGGGATTGAAGCCGCATCCCCTGCATTGGAAGGTGAAGTCTTAACCACTGGACCACCAGGGTTAACTAGACCTCAGCTAGGTCTTCTAAACATCACTCTTGATGCATCACAATTTTTTTAAAGAAAAGACCCTTGTTTATCTTTTTTAAATGCTTACTCAGACTTGGGAGGATAATGCTGTGCTCCCAGCATCCATGCTAGCGTGCTGGCCTTTTCCCACCATAGAAGGTGGTATCAGAACGAGATCCAGAAAAAACACATGGGAAACTCACTGTTTTCTCGTTGCTTGATGTTATTAGCCATACATACTATTTACAGTACTCAAGGGGACGACAGGAAGAAAGCGAGGAAAGAACTGTTGTGTGTGGGCTTCGGAAGCTAATATTGCACCATCTTTACCCTGGGAGAGTGCATGGGTTCAGAGGCAACTTACTCTTCAGTAAACTGGGCCTGGGTGTTAGAAGGTGGATCAGTCTCTGTCCCAGGTACCAAACGAAGGTCCAGTCGTGTTTGCTCCCAAGCTGAGTCCAGGTAGCATTTGCTTTTGGTCATCTAATGGTCCCGATCTTGTTTTAACTTTACAGAACTAAACCAATTCTGCGTAATCATACACACACACACACACACACACACACACACACACAATCAGGGTGCATCTGAAGCATTGGGGGGAAAAAAGAAGTCAATTATATCTTCATTTGACTAATGCTAATAGGCTGTGTGCAATTATGGTTTTTGAGTACTGCATTTATAGCTTTATACCAGGTCAAGAATAGATATTTTTCCTTTTGGCTTTTTAGATTGTACGAGGTTTTAGGCATCATCAACCAGGAAGTTCGTAGGGGAAAAAACAATCGGGGATTATTTATTTCAGCACTTTTCAAACCACGTCACGCTCAGACTGGTGCGTGTGGTCCCCGAGAAAGGGGTGCCAATGGGAAAGGAAGGGACCACTGGAGGGACCGCTGGGGTGGGCTCTTTGCTCCAGACTCCAAAGACAAGGAATCCATCCCTTTCGTTGTGGTCCCAAGAATGGCAGTGTGTTTGCACCGGTGGCCCACTCTGTGTGAGAAGGAAGCCACGTACAGAGGGGCAGTGTTGCCCTGCGCGCGTACGGAAGGGAACACCCTCACCTGATGGCATAGGCGCACCGAGGAGAGAGGCCCCAGGAAGGTCTCTGCAGATGCTGGACCTTGGCAGTTCATCTGTGCTTAATGACTTCAGGGGATTTTGACACCTTATTAAGACAGGGAAGAGGCCAGGGTGAGCTCTAAAACCCTCTTCAGGTACCTGCTTCCATGACTCTGTGCATCTCTACTGTCCTGGGGAATTTAACCACAACTCCAGCTCTGGGAAGCATCACCCTTGCTGTCCGGTGGGTGGCTCAGGTGGCACTCACTTGTCCAGCGAGGTCGCCACCCAGCTGTGAAAAGTCACTTCTAACTCCCTGAACCTGCTCTGCCCTCCACACTCTTCCCAGAGTGGCTCCCCCAACCTACCTCGCAGGCGAGCTTGAGGACCACGCCTAGTTTCACCTGCCCGACCATGGGCCTGCCCGGCCCAGCTGACCGCCCACCTCTGGGCCCCTAGTGGCCTTTGCAGCCGGTGACTGACTTCCCCATGCCCCGCTGGACCTGAGCTCCTGGAGAAAGCCCCCCGCATCCAGTGGGTGCTGAGCAGTGAGGTCTGCGAGGAAGGAAAGGAGCCAGACTGGCCAAGCCCGGCAAGGTTGTCCAGCTTCCCACAAACAAGGGATTAGAAGGAATTAAGACAAAAGAAAGAGAAGGACTGTTGGAGACCAGCAAGAAGTGATGCTTGCAACTTAACAGCCAAGGGCAAAAAGGATAAATATTTTTTTAAATGAGGAGTCAAAAGGGCTTAGAAATCTGGGACCATCTCATGCTGTGAATAAAGCACAGCAGTGCTAACCATTGACGGTCGTGATAAGCAGAGTGTTGAGAAGATGTTGAGTTACGTTCAGTATTACAAGGGTTCCCAAAGTGAGGCCCCTGGAATGGGGTATCAGCATCTCCTGGGACCTACTGATCTGAAAGTCTGGGGACAGGGCCCTGCAGTCTGTGGAGGCATTTGAGATGCATGTGCAAGTGAGAGCAGGACTCAGTATTCACTTTGTAAGAAGAAAGATGCCGGGTGTGTTTCCTCATCTGAAACATGGTACCCTGGAAATAGAGGGGTTCTAGAGAGAAACTGCACTCAAATGTCAGCTTTGTCATTTCTAGGCTGTGATTTGGGCACATTCCTTAATATTTTTGAGCCCCTCTCTTCATCTGTAAAGATGGAAATTAAAATACATACTTCAGGGCGTCCCTGGTGGCGCAGTGGTTGAGAGTCCGCCTGCCGATGCAGGAGACGCGGGCTCGTGCCCCGGTCCGGGAAGATCCCACGTGCCGCGGAGCGGCTGGGCCCGTGAGCCATGGCCGCTGAGCCTACGCGTCCGGAGCCTGTGCTCCGCAACGGGAGAGGCCACGACGGTGAGAGGCCCGCGTACCGCAAAAAATAAAAAAATAAAAAATACATATGCTACAGGTTTGATGTGGAGGTTGGAGATGAAATTCACGAGGCAACTGGCAGCCACGTGGGATGGCTGTGTTGTTAAGTGTCCCCTCCGCTTCTTTATCTGGCCCACAAACCTACATGGAGCACCGTCTATGCAAAGAGTACTCCAGTAAAAGCGATAAGTAAGATGCTTACTCTGTAGATCATGCTCTGGGGCAGAGATGGAGGAGAGAACAGACAGCAAACGCATCTAAATAATCGCAAATGGATGCGATAAATGCCACCCATGTTGGCCTTCTGAACCAAGAGCTTTTAGAAAGGTGTGTACTGAAAGTGGCCCAAAGTTGGATGTTAAATGGATAAATCTTTATCCAGAAAACTCACTTAAATGGACCATCTCAGTACCCACGCAGAGCAAGCGCATTACCATAAACAGTATTTTTTTTAATTTTTTAATTGAAATATAGTTGATTTACAATATCGTATAAGTTTCAGGTGTACAGCACAGCAATTCAGTTACATATATATACTATTTTTCAGATTCTTTTTGCTTATAAGGTATTACATAATATTGAGTATAGTTCCCTGTGCTATACAGTAGGTCCTTGTTGTTTATTTTATACATAGTAGTGTGTATATGTTAATGCAAGCCTCCTAATTTATCCCTCCCCCCACCAACCCTTTCTCCTTTGGTTACCATAAGTTCGTTTTCTGTGTCTGTGAGTCTCTTTCTGTTTTGGAAATAAGTTCATTTGTCTTATTTTTTTAGATTCCACATATAAGCGATATCATGATATTTGTCTTTGTCTGGCTTACTTCACTTTGTATGATAATCTCTAGGTCCATCCATGGTGCTGCAATGACATTATTTCATTCTTTTTTATAGCTGAGTAATATTCCATTGTATGTATATGTGTGTATATATATATATATATATATATATATATATATATATATATATAAAACACATCTTTATCCATTCACCTGTTGATGGACATTTAGGTTGCTTCCATGTCTTGGCTACAGTAAATAGGGCTGCAGTGAACATTGGGGTGCATGTATCTTTTCAATTTATGGTTTTCCCCAGATATATGCCTAGGAGTGGGATTGCAGGATCATATACCATAAACAGTATTTTTAAAACCTCAGAAGTTAACCTCCTTAATGGTCAAAAACTGAACCACTCTAGGTCTTGAGAACCGTAGCTCAAGTCCATCCATCAGGAGAAATTGCGATGCCTTGGCAGGTTTTGTGCTTTCTGTACGGCTGTTCCTCGATACCGGGATGGCTTCTGAAATGGATAGGCAAACAGTGCCCTTCTAGGGAAGCCAGTTATTGGCCAAAGTTGCCACCTGTCCACCTGCAGTCCCACACTGGGCTCAGGGGTGACACTGAGCTGGAAAGGAACTTGGGGCCAACTGTGGCCCGCAGCAAGCCCTGCACCTGTTTCTAAGCATAGATGGCTTCTGGGATTTCAATTCTGTTTTTCCTAAACACCTCAGCCCATGAGACTCAGAGGCAGGTAATGGGGCCAAATAAGTAGCCTCGTGGCTGTGACGTCACGATGTCCTTTTTTAGGGCTTCAGAGGTCGCAGCTGTGCACGCGGGGCCCCCGAGTGGGTCTCCGCAGCCCCTGGACCTGCTCCTGGCTTCTCCCTGGGTTTTATTTTTGCCCTGGGTGTCCTCAGTTCAGGACACGCTGACGTTCATTAAAGAAGCGATGCTTTATGGCCTTGACAGTATGTTCTTTCTGCTGGCTCCCACCTGCCTTAAAATGTGTATATGCCTCGGGATGTTTTTGTTTCTGTTTTTTTTTTTTGCGTTTTGCGTTTTGCGAGCCTCTCACTGTTGTGGCCTCTCCCGTTGTGGAGCACAGGCTCCGGACGCGCAGGCTCAGCGGCCATGGCTCACGGGCCCAGCCGCTCTGCGGCACGTGGGATCTTCCCGGACCGGGGCACGAACCCGCGTCGCCTGCATCGGCAGGCGGACTCTCAACCACTGCGCCACCAGGGAAGCCCCTGCCTCGGGATGTTTTTAAAGCTTCCGTGTTGACGGCCTGACCAAAAGTAGACTTTTTGGGCATCCCTAAATGATTCTTATGTTAGGGAAAGCTGACCGTAGAAACAGGAAAACACCAAAAATGGTCAAGGGGAAAACTCAGAGGCAGGTCCTATTTAAGCTTGATTTGAATAGAATTCCTTAGATGTACCCTAGTAGGCCAAATATACACTGTAAGAGAAGATTGATGTGCAACGTGAAACCTCAGAGCAGGACTTAACAACAGGTGGGTGCCCAGAGCCCCCCTTAACCAGCGAGTGAGCGAGCAGGGTGGGAGCTGAGCCTGGAAATGGGAGGCTGCCGGGGCGGCACTGTTGAACTTTCCCCGCGTCCTGAGTGCCAGGCGGGGCTGGCGCTCCAGACACTACTTGAAAAGGGAAGGTCTGGGACTCCTGGCACCGTGGCCTTTCCTCTGCCCAAAATTCAGAGTTTATTTTTACTCGTTGAATGAGAAAAAGAAGGAGTGCTGTGCTCTGTCCTCCGCACCGCTGCCACATTTTTAGACCACGGAGCAAGATGAATGCTGTCGGAAGGAATGTGTTTATGGAAGAGGCAGTTTTTACCCATCAGAGAACCATGCTTTTTGGCTTTAAACACGGCCTAAAGCTTAAGTGTGGTGAGTGAGCAAAAAGAAAATTTTGCCCCTCACATGAATGTGGGTTTGATTGGTCCATTTGTTGTAGCTTTACTGGGGAGAGGCACAGAGCCTGCTCTGACATCAGAATGTGTGTGCTAAACTGTGCGATCAGCTGTCCTGCTGCAACTGCAAAGGGCTGGGCTCCACGGGCCCTGGGGCCTCCCTGCAGGGTCCCTGTGTGTCTGTCGGGACAGCTGCTCCGAAGCATCCCTCCTCCTTGACCCCTGTGTCCGGCCGGCTCTCGGCCTCACCTTCACAGGGGCTCCCCTCCCCCTCCTGGTGAATGAGGTTCCGGCCCAGAACCCGGAGCTCCCTCCGGCCCCTTCCTGCCCAGACCTCCCATGTCACCCCCTCTTTGAGCAGCTGACCCCCCCAGCTCCCCCATCCCGTGCCTGCCATCCCCAGCTGAGCCGACACAGGCAGGATGCTTCTCCCAGCATCCCTGGAAATCAGCCTGTTCACGAGGCTGATTGAGGGGAGCCACTGGGGGAGCCAGAAGGGACGCTGGCTTTAGACGGGAATAGCAGAGCTGACCGCCATCACCTCTTAAGGTTCAAGTCAGATCATATCGCTTCTGCTTTCTGTGCAGCAGCGCATCCTCTGGGGGACATGTAACATCCTTGAAGCACTTCCGGTCTTTAGCCTGCGTCCTGCCGTATCCCTTGTACGCACATACACACTCTCACACTCCTACAGATTCGCACATACACGGTTGGGAGTGAATACACCCTGCGTGACTTAATTGGAATCTCAGAGCAATAGGCAGTGGCCATCAGACCCATGTCCTGGGCCACTGATGTGAGCGTCATGTGCCTGAGAATGGGCCCACCCAGCGTGTTTGTCCTCAACGACCCCCGTCTAAGGGAAGGGAAGATGATAGAAGTATTATGGGCGGCAGACTGTTCTCTGTAGCACGGACATCTCACAGGATGTCGCGGGTGAGTCTCTGAGATTTCAGTTCCCAGAGTGAAGCCGGACCTGGGCAAAGGCCCCTGCCCTGGGTTCTCCTTCGTGGTCCAGAAGCTTCCATCCCGGCTGACGGAGGGGGTGGGGTCAGCCACGTTAATTTACGCAGCCGCCCCTGTTCAGTGTGGTGCTTTCCCCAGACATTTGTAATGCAAAAAAATTTGTAAATGCCTCACTTCTTGTTTGACTATTAGACCCTTCTCAAAAAAAATCAATGTTTAATAAATACACGTTAGTCAACTATGCCATGTACTTGGTCAAACCAACTCAGTTTTATTAAATACCCGTTTAACCTGGCCTGGGGTAATTTGAAAAATGAGAACGGAAGACTTTACGTTACAATCTCATTCATTTATTCACAGAGAGCGTAGTGAATGTGTACTGGAAATCAGGTGGTTACTAGGTGCAAGGCTGTCGATTTTCCTAAGCCACCACCTCCCCACTGGACATCCATAGTCTACTTGTGCTTAGTGGGGATCCCAGAAAGACTGCCGTGACGATGGGTGGCATCCCTGTATCCACAGGTTCCCCGAGGTCACCTGATGACCTGGCACAGGAAGTCTTTGCCGTTGAAGCCAAAAGGGACCCTGGGCCTGTCTAAGCACAAAGGGGACCTGCTATACTCAACCTCACGCCACGGGTGACAGACAGAACCTGGTCCAGACTCACATCCACAAACTGACACCCTGTTAAATCACATTTCAGTACTTTTGTATCAGGGTTTCCAGCTTTACACGTTTTAAGTTCATGTTTAAAATCAGCAGCATTTATTCCATAGGGCAGTTGGGAGCCATTCTTTAGGGACTGGAAAGTCCATTCTCATGCCCTTTGACTCCATTGATGTTAATTCCCAATGACACACTCTCAGGATGCTTTCGCCAGAGGAATCCTATATGGCAGGGCTGAGCCGTGTGAGGTCTGAGAACCAGCAGGGCAGCCCGTCGTTAACCTCGACTGAGTAAATCCCCCTCGTAGTAGAACGACTGTGGTCGAAGATCCCCCGTTCCAATGTGATCCTGAACAGTTGGACTTATTACCAAATTTGAATTAAACTCTCTTTTTTAATACTGAAATCTGTTTTCTAAACAGACATATATCAAGTGAAAGCCACTTCTTTTGTACCTGACAGTATCTTTTTAAACTGTTTATTCAGTTATTTGGGTCACCAGTGACTTATGAATTCTCCAGTTTAAGTAAGAAACTTTGGGGTCAAGACGTCTTTTTCTGGTACTTCCTCATTCACACAAAAATGTTCTTTTTTTTATTAGTGCTTTGGGGGTTTTGTGGTTTTTGCTTTCAGGAGTCTTGAAGCCTTGCTTGCAGAATGCTGGCGTGGATGCACGGAGCTCCATAACATGTCAAACTTGTGCATTAAGAAGAGAGTTGTAATATCTACAGGCTCTCCCATAGCGCCTTCCCCCCCTGAGCAGGGGCGTGACTTTGGGCAGCAAAAGAACCAGAAGCATCTGTTTCCAAATTAGCAAAATGGGGACAATCAGCAAACCTGATGTCACCAGCCCTGTTCATTCTTGAGGTGTCCCGCAGCTGCTGCCTTGCTGTCACGAGCACGGTGTGGTGATGCCAAGATGTCATTGGGTTAAAATAATTTCCAGAGAACTGAAATGCTTGTGGAGAAGGAATTGGCTCTATCACTTACCAGCCTGTTGGCCTTGAGGAAATAAATCGCTCACCTCTGGCTTTAGTTCTGCCAACGGAATGGTGATATTGGCATAGATGTTCAAGGGAGATGCAGTAACCTCAGCTGTGGTCAGCGCTCGTGCAGGTGGGCAGTCTCCCCCATCCCGTTCCACTGCAGCCACTGCGTTTGCAGGCGTGGTTTGGTGGTTCTCCTTGGCTAGCTGTGGAAGTCTCCTTTGCTCTCCTCAATATTTACCTTGAATTTCTTAGTCCCCCTTATACCTCTTATCTTGTGAGCATCCTTCTATGCATGTCTTCTGGAACCTTCTCTCTTCTTGCCCCGACATGTTCCATTCCCTCCCAGGGTGATTTTGGAGGGAGTGAAAACAAACATCGGAGTTTTCAACAGCCCGTGGCAGGAGTCAAAGAACTCCAGATTTGAGAACCTAGGAAAAAGAAGAGGTTAAAATCAATACTGAAAGTCCAGGCTGAACATTGTGAGGCTTTAAGAGTAAAAAAGAATAAGCAAGAAGAGAAGTCAACAGCAACTCATCATAGAAAGAGCACTGAGAGTTGAAAGAGTCCAAATAATTACTTTATACTATTTATTTCCCCCACCCCATATTCCAAAGGAATTTGAGTAAACTCAAAGAACGAAACTATAGTTGAAAGATGAATGTGTCTGGGCTGGTGATTGACCTCCCAGATATAGGGGGAAGGTAGGTTTCTTTCAGGGGGAAGAGTTAGGATTAAATCGACAAAGGGGAGAGATGAGGTCACAGGAGAGCCGTGGGTCCTCAGGGTTCTCTGAGACCTCCTCTGCGTGCATGTGCTTAGGATGCAAAAATGCTTGTGACTTTCCAGCCAGACGTGGACTGAGCAGCAGATGGCTCCTGCCCTGTGCAGAAAAAGACCATATTAGCACATGGCCATCTCATTCCTGTTTCCTCGTGGGATGCCTGAGAATCTCCCGCCAGAGTCTGTTCCTCTCCTTTCCCCTCTTATCTAATTGTGGTCAAGAATAATAATTGGAGACTTCCTGGCCTGGAAACCGTCTGGCCTTCTGTGGCATCCCCCATCCTTCCTCTTTCTCTAGCTCTAAATTAAGTCCTGGAGTAAAGAAGGAGAGGGAGACAGTTTAGTACCAAGAAAGTGATGCAAGGGAAGAACTGTGTCGTCTAGGAGTCCGGGAGGAGGATAAACGAGGAACACGTCGTTGATGTTCACTCTCCCATCCGCCCCCTCATGTACAGGGAGAGGGGAAAGACTTACAGTGAAGGCACGGAGGATTTCTTTTAGCCGGGAGCAAGAGTTCCACAGTCCTGGCAAACTGGGCGATGCTGGGGGTGCCCACCCTGGTCTTACGCACCTGGGAAGATGTCTTGGTGAAGCCACAGAGAGTTTCAGGAATCCCTCCTAGCAGCACAAGTTCATGAAAAACGGTGACTAAAGTTAATCTTGTGTGATTCTCTTTTGTGATGTAAAATGGAGCTTTTTTATTTCTCTAACAAGCTCTTTTTAAAGACTATTCAAGAGGAAAGTAAAATTAAAATAGCAAACTGCACTTTCACCGGCTTAGTCGATTAATGCTACATGACCGTCCCATCCAAGAGTAATTTCAAAAGCATAGAATTTTTAAATGGCAATACTTGGATGTGGAAATGATGTCAGGATTACTGTTTTATGACTATAATACAGTATGATGTAAAAGCCTTACGTAAAAATGAAGTGATCTTCCTGTTGCAATGCATTTCAAGTCTCTTGGCAGCAAGGTTTTGAATATTGGGTTTTAATTACTCAGTTTTCAACTATAATACTTTGTGCTGTAATTCTAGACACTTTCAAGAGAATCTCCCCATAAAAAAATGTTTAAAGTAAACCCCAGTTGCATGACTCATATACAGTGAGAGTCAGAATATCTTTTCCCAAAACACAACGGATGCACATTACACAGCGGGCAACCCCTAACCTCCCTCTGCGGCCACAGCTTACCGACACGGATTTGGTTTCCAATTCATAACTGATCCCAAAACAAGTAAGAGAGCGCTCGTGGAATTACCTAACAGAAATTGCCGTGTTGTATGGAAGAGAGAAGTCTTAAAGAGCGTGGTTCCTCCTTCACTGTGGAGAGATGCTCCCTGCATGCAAGGCATGTGCCGTGCTTGGGTGTTGACGGAATGGCAGGGGACAGAGCCACACTGTGGCGCTAGGTGATCCCCACCTCCTTGTCCCCCACCCGTGTGTGTGTCTCTGTGTCTCCGTCCATGTCTCTCTGTCTCTCTCTGCAACCCCTACCCTCGCTTTGCAAAGTCAATAAGAATGTGGGGGGCTTCCTTGGTGATGCAGTGGTTAAGAATCCACCTGCCAGTGCAGGGGACGTGGGTTCAAGCCCTGGTCCGGGAAGATCCCACATGCCGCAGAGCAACTAAGCCCGTGCGCCACAACTACTGAGCCTGCGCTCTAGAGCCCGCGAGCCACAACTACCGAGCCCGCGTGCGGCAACTACTGAAGCCCACGTGCCTAGAGCCCATTCTCCGCAACAAGAGAAGCCACCGCAATGAGAAGCTCGCGCACCGCAACAAAGAGTAGCCCCCGCTCGCCGCAAGTAGAGAAAGCCCGTGCACAGCAACGAAGACCCAATGCAGCCAAAAATAAATGAATAAAATAAATTTTTTTAAATGTTAAAAAAAATAAATAAGAAAGTGGGGCATTTCTCCCATCGTGTTTTACTTTACCTTTTTAGACGTGGTCGTTATGTCCACTGAATATAACACTCACTTTATAATTAAAAGATGTTTCCCCAAGAAAATCTGTCACTATTGATGCTTTTGATCCAAATCTTGAATTCCACTGGAGGGGAGGGAATAAAAGAGATAATAAGTAAGGACCCCAAGCAAGTAAAAGGTCCTAATGAAAATGAGGCTAAAAGAAGGGAAATGTGCTCTTCTCTCCCTTCTGTTATTTTAAATAGACCTTGTGTTTTAGAGTTTTAGATTTACAGAAGACTCATGCACAGCGTACAGAGAGCTCCCATACACCCTCTCCCTCCTCCCACCCCAGCTGTTCCTCTCATTAACATCTTTCATTAAGGTGGTACATTTGTTACAACTGATGAACCAAGATTGGCCTTGCATTATTTTTTTAAATGTGAATCTGTCTTCAGGGATTTGTGTGATTGAATAATGCAGATTGAGAGGGATTTTTCTCAACCAACCAGGTGCTGGTGAAAACGCAGCAGTTTCCTTCGCTCTGTAACTAGAGGGTCACGGTGGTTCCCACACAAGCATGTGGTCCCAGAGTCCAGATGGACTTGCCCTCAACTTCAAGGGGGGGGTGGGGTCCTGCACTTGGACAAGAACCTCCACAAGAAGGTCTGTGGAATCGAGTCGTTTCATTCTCTGGAGAACATGCCTCTAGGAGTTCTTGGTTCCCTTTTAGCAAAACGTCAGACACACTCATTATTACCCTTTTTCTTTTTAAATTGCTAATGATCTCCAAAAGATAAGGACTGAACATCTTGTAATTAAATTCCATGATAGTCTAAAATGAAACCATCCAGAATTTTAATAGATATTAAATAGACTATTTAATAGACTAAGTTGACCCTATTATCTTGTGATGATAAAAACTAAAGGTGGTTTCCAATTCCTAGGAATAAAATGGGATCAATGTCAATAATTAAAGAGTTGCAAATATTTGTCTTCCGTCATATTTTTAATCTGCTGACCGTGTCGACTTGTAACACAGAGAGGATTTAGAAAAAGGTCCAGTAAGTGTCCACATGTTCTGTGATTTTATTCTGTGTTTCAGGCCAGAGCATCAGATCCCACAAGGCCTGAGCCTGCACTCCTTTCTGCGAGCCCAGGTTCCGGGGGTGTGACTAATACGGGGTTATTCGCAGCCTTACCATCCTTGGTCATAATGCTGCTCAGGGCCCCAGCAGGACTGCCAAGACCACAGTGTAGCCCTGGTAATGTTACATGACAGTCAGAGACTTTTTGGAAAACCTCCTCTAGCCCACTGCTTTTACGCCCCCGTTGATATTTGTCTGCAGATAATTTTACAGTCAGTTTACTTGCAAATGCGTCACAAACGTCTTGGGCTCCTACTTACAGAGCTTTTGCCAAAGGCAACTGGAACAGGTAGTGGCTTGTACAGCCCCAGAACCGAAGAACCCCTCCTGGCGTCACAAGCCACCAGTCCATCCCGGTTCTGTGTCCCCATCTCTGAATGGGGTGGCAGGTCACCAATACTTATGGGCTTGATGAGGGGGGAAAAAAGCATGAAAGAAAAACTTCTAAAAATGAATTTCTGGTTTCTCGTTCCCGCTTAGTGATGGATACATATTTTTATATTATTGATAGTAAATTGTCAAACTTTTTTTTAAGAACATCGTAGGTGGCATATTTCACAACCTTGGAAAAGCAGACATTTGGGGAATCAAAACTGGAGGCCAGAAGTATTGGCCCTGAATGGGACTGCCACTTATGGAGTAATGTGGCCACAGGCACGATGATTGCCTGAACTGCGCAGACAGCGATAGAAATCATTATATCAACTGCAAGAGGATGAATGGCCCTTTGTGGCCATAAAGGAGAGCGAGTGGGTGGGTGTGGGGTAGAAGAAAGAAGCAGCTGTGCTGGGTCTGCAAGAGAGCGCTCAGAATGTGGCTTTCACGCTGTGTGTTTGTATCGGCAGACTTATTTCTGTTATTTGGAATCCCGGGAAGAGATTCTCTAAAGTTACATTGTAACAGCCCTCTAATCTGAAAAGATGGGCTAATATTTGCTGAAAGCAGCCGTGTCAGACCCAAGAAAGAAGCTGTCCACCTGGGAAAATTCACAAGTCACCCCGGCCTCCCTCGAAGATAACCTTGAGGGTGCCATTAAGTATTTTGAAGGCTTTGATGTTATTTTTAGAGAAGCACAAAAATCTGAATTAAAAAATCAGATTCCTTCTTTTGCCTCTGCTTTCCTCTTCCTTTTCTCGACCCCTCTCCTTCTTGGTTGTTTCCATTGCTATTTTTTGCTGTTTTTACATGCTGCTGGGGGGTGAGGATGCCCACAGTGTAAAATATGTTTATTTACATGCAACTAAAAAGAATGAAACACATATCTGTTCTGAGGAATACTCATCCAGCCCCTTGACATAACAGCAGGAAATTTAGTCAGCGAAAGATCAGAGATACAAGTTTAGAGTCATCCTTGCCTTTGAAATTAAAAACTGAAAAGCACCGCGCCATGGCCGCTGAGCCTGTGCGTCCGGAGCCTGTGCTCCGCAACAGGAGAGGCCACAACAGTGAGAGGCCCGCGTATCAGAAAAAAAAAAAAAAAAAATGAGGAGCACCATGAACTTGATAGGGTACCAAAGGTGTCCAGCCCAGAGGCAGGTTGGAGTTAGCAGTCATCTAGTGAGCGGTTACAGGACCACTAACCAAATGAATTTAGGTTGATTTTTTTTTTTTTTTAACTTCCCTTTTGGGGCCAAATCCATTTTTTTTAAATTTATTTATTTATTTATTATTTATTTGGGGCTGCACTGGGTCTCCGTTGCTGTGCACGGGCTTTCTCTCGTTGCGGTAAGCGGGGGCCACTCCTCATTGCCGTGCTTGGGCTTCTCATCGTGGTGGCTTCTCTTGTTGTGGAGCACAGGCTCTAGGCGCGTGGGCTTCAGTAGTTGTGGCGCGTGGGATCAGTAGTTGTGGCTCGCGGGCTCTAGAGCACAGGCTCAGCAGCTGTGGCGCACGGGCTTAGCTGCTCCGTGGCATGTGGGATCCTCCCGGACCAGGGCTCGAACCCGTGTCCCCTGCATTGGCAGGCGGGTTCTTAACCACCGCGCCACCAGGGAAGCCCCCAAATCCATTTTTTTAAAGAAGAATTTTTTTCCTTCATTGTCTAACTGTATCCATTTTGGCTCAATGAGGCCATTTTCTCAAAAGAGAATGAGCACAACTGCCAGTCGGTTGTAAGAACTTTCTTCATTGACAGTAACACCCAGAGAATGCGAACTTTGTGGGGCAGCTCCTGTGCGCCCAGGGTGTGCTGGTGTGGGTTTGGTGAAGGATGTTGAAGGAATCGCAGAAGGAAAGGCAGAGCAGCGGGCAGGAAGGCAGAGAACATCGCCCACCCCGGGCACCACCCAGCTCTGGAGTCGTCCCAGAAGCCCTCAGGTCGGATATAGTGACCTGCGGGCACCCACCTGCCCAGAGTCACACAGAGAGGAAGCGGCAGAGTGAGATAAAGTGATCTCCCCACACGCCCTCAAACCTACAAGGTTGAAAACGCAGCTGAGAAGCTCGCATTCATGGAACACCCAGAGAACCCGCCAGACGTTATCTATTAATAATGCTGACATTGGGGGCAAAATTGAACCATCTCATCTTGACTTGGTCTGGGAATGAAGTCAGAGTCTAGCTTTATCTGTAACAGGTTTTTAAGTGGCTCTCTGAGGTTGGTTGGCCCGAGACCTCAAGTCTTGTATTTCTGACCCATTTTACCTTCCCCTTTTCCTTCCCACAGATTGACAAATACCAAGTGTGGGAGTCTGCCTAGGTCTTGTGAAACCTCTCATTCTCCAAATGCGTATCATTCCCCGGGTGACGCAATCCACTTTTGTGAAAGAGATGAAAATATTGGAACTTTTCAAAAATGGTTAAAATTTGGGAAGCTTTGCCGTGAAAAGTGTTTTAAAATGCAAATTCCCACACAGCTCTTCTAATTTATCTTAATCTGGTTATATTTGCAATCCGTGGTCTTCCTGGCAGGAATCTGAGAGGCCACCTGCTCCTCTCAGAGGAAAAAACATTCTGTTTCAAGGCCGAGAGAAGGAGGGATGTGAGTGAGGTTTGCTCTGGTCACAGCTTCTGTAGCTTGATGATTGCACAAGCTCCTCCTGTACGATGCTTGATTAAAATTCTTGGTGGCTTTGGTAATCGCCACAAGGCTAAGAGAATCTAATGTTCTTGAACTGGTTCCATACTCCTAATATATCCAGTAACCATGTGTAGTAATCAGACAGATTCTCCAGACACGCAGCCAGCTGCATTTCTAAACTTTAACAAGGTTTGTGTGCTGCCTGGTCCTGCAGCCTTGGTCACCAGGCAGCCAGGAGAGTAATTTCCATTTTCATTCATTCCTATAGGGCACGTTTGTTATATAAACGTAACCTTCTATAAATCCTTTGGAGACCGATTTGTATAAGTAATCAGAGTGGGAAAGTTCCTCAGCAGATGAGAAACAGATAAGATTTTAGATGTTTTCTGAACATTAATTCACTTCTTGGATCTCGAAACTTTGGTCAAGTGGAAACTTTTGTCCCTCCTTCCCCCCCCCCCCCAGTGTCATGTAAGCTAGAATGAGAAAGAGAAGAGTCAAAGATCAACTTCCATTAACTCCAAAGGCGGTTCAAACAACAACTATAGTAAGACAAGTACCATCCCCTAGGTATTCAGACATGTATTCAGAATTTCAGTTAGAGAGCAGAAAATCCCAGTGTTTTACATAATCTCCACTAACTTGATGTCTGGGTCCTGGAGTGTGTTCCTCCTTTGTCCTTATTTTTATAAAAAACACAGACGCAAAACACAGGTTGATTATCATTATGATTTTATCGTATCATCTTCCAAAGGGGGAGATCCTAACTATTGAAACCTTCATTTTACTCTTTTTCATCGGTTATAGATTAAAGAAAAATCCCAATTCCATGTCCATAAATAAGAGAAAAGAGTTATTCAGAAAATGAAGTGTTTATAATGATTGACCTCGATTTCTGCTCCCTATAGGAAATTACCTGTTCACGTGCACATATTCTGAGTTAGTCTTTTTTTTTGTTTTTTACATCTTTATTGGGGTATAATTGCTTTACAGTGGTGTGTCAGTTTCTGCTTTACAACAAAGTGAATCAGTCATACATATACATCTGTCCCCATATCTCCTCCCTGCAGCCCTCCCTATCCCACCCCTCCAGGAGGTCACAAAGCACTGAGCTGATCTCCCTGTGCCATGCGGCTGCTTTCCCACTTGAGTTAGTCATTGAGGCTTCATGAGTTGAACACTTTGGCCAGCATTCTGTTTTGGAAGTTTTAGCAGAGGACTATTTAAGAGGGAAAGAAAGTCTCACAAGTAAACTTCTATTAGAGGGGAAAAAAAAGGCATATGTAGCTCTTGGGGCTTCCAATGCCTCTTAACAGAAAACATCTGCTGGACTTCCTGACTTTTTCTAAGACCTTGAGAAACACACCCACGCGTTTCCAACTTTTTTCCTAGCCATCAAGTTGGCTTAGCAGGACTCAGTTTTGCAGTTTTATAAATTTCTTATCCATCTGTGTATTCCATAGATAGGTGCTGATTGCCTGCTGTCAGTCTGGGGGTTGGGGGAGAAGCGGAGAAGAGATTTCTGGGTCGGAGCGTTGTCAGAACTAAAACCTAGTCTGTAGATGAGGGTTGGTTTGGGGCTTTTGCTTAAGGGAATCAAACCAGCTCACTTTAGTATAATCCATGTCTTTTTTTTTTTTTTTTTTTTTTTTT
>NW_006782535.1:1141333-1144213 GCF_000442215.2 Lipotes vexillifer | reverse complement strand
TTTTGCGGTACGCGGGCCTCTCACTGTTGTGGCCTCTCCCGTTGCGGAGCACAGGCTCCGGACGCGCAGGCTCAGCGGCCGTGGCTCACGGGGCCCAGCTGCTCCGCGGTATGTGGGATCTTCCCGGACCGGGGCGCGAACCCGCGTCCCCTGCATCGGCAGGCGGACTCTCAACCGCTGCGCCACCAGGGAAGCCCCCGTGTCTTTTTAAATGAATAATACAGTGATTACAGTCTCATGAAGTATAACATACGTCATACAAGCCTCACAAAGGTGTTTTTTGCCATTTAAATTCAAGGGAACCTAATTTGATGTGTTTAGGAAGAGACAACAGAGTTTTGTTTGTGTGTTTGCCTGCCCGTGGGAACTAAAACAAACAAGACTTATTTTTAAAAAGCTTCTACAAAGTTCACATTCTGTTTTGGGAAAACGTTCGGCTCTGTTACTTTCTAAAACTGGACTTTGTCATGCTCATCTCAGACAACCCGAGGTAATTCATCCAGTTCCTACCAGCATATGTTTTGAAGGATTCTCTTGGTCTAAACGGTCTTCTTCTGTGTCTCTGAATCAGTTACTGTTCAAGGCAAAAAAAAAAAAAGTATAAGGTAGCAAAACATATAATCATGGTGTGTTTCGATTTCTCTCATTTAAGCTAATTACCTTTTTAAGGTAAACTTTCTGGGTCAATGCAGCTCTTCAGATCCGGACACATATGTGAAGGTTCTGCCCTTCCTGTAAAATGCAAGACTTATAAAAGTCATTATATTTTGAGTATTCCTTGATTCAACAAACACGCTGCCACCCACTAGGTATAAGAGACCCTGGTATGGGCTGGAGATGCAGGTTTGAATAAGGCATGGCGGCCACCTGGACGGCAGGTATCAACCTGGCAGAGAGAGGAATTCTCCTTCCAGAGATGCAGGGTGTGGCGTGTGCAGGCTGCACGTACCTGCCCTGGCGTGAGGACTCGAGGAGGGTCAGCTGTGTCACCAGGGCAGGCCCTGGGGTGGACTCACCTTGGCGAGCGTGTGTGATGGGAAGACCAGGGCCGAGAGGTGGGCGTCTAGGGCAGCACCATTTAAGGAGCCAAGAAAGAAACCCCCGAAAGGGAAACAGAGAACAAGGGGCAGAGAGACAGGGACCAGAAACACAGTTGTCCCCAAGAAGAGAGTGCAGCGTCTTCACCCCAGGGAGGGAAGGATGGAGTGGAGACCGTTGTTAAAGCAGTGGGTTTAAAGAGAAAGGGGGAGGGGCTTCCCTGGTGCGCAGTGATTGGGAGTCCGCCTGCCGATGCAGGGGACACGGGTTCGTGACCCGGTCCGGGAAGATCCCACGTGCCGCGGAGCGGCTGGGCCCGTGAGCCACGGCCGCTGAGCCTGCGCGTCCGGAGCCTGTGCTCCACAACGGGAGAGGCCACAGCAGTGAGAGGCCCGCGTACAGCAAAAAATACAAAATAAAAGAGAAGGGGGAGTTGGCTGGTAGCTAGCGGGAGGTGTGGGCTGTAGGAATTATAAAATTCCTGTAAAGTCCAAACACAGCAGATTAGTTCAGAGATCAAAGAGGTGAATTGTGGCTGGGAAATGGCCTTTGTTCAGAGGACCAGCAGGGAGTGAGTGCTGGCCGGTGCCCCAGGGGTGCAGGGGGAGGGTGGGCCTGGTGATGTGGGCTCTTTCAAGGACTAGGCACTGTGGAAGCCTGGGGTCTCAGGTCTGTGTCTCGGAAATGCCCGCTGGACGGTGCCAGGTGGGACTCCCAGCAGGGAGGGCTTGGGACGGCCAAGGCTGGGACGGCCGCCTTCCTTGGAGGGCACAGCACTTTTCCAGGGGGACAAAAAGACAAGCTAGAGGCCCTGAAGCGGGACTGGAGCTCACGGCTGGGGGATGGGGTGCTGTCAAGGCTCACACACCTGCTTCTCTGCCCTCGTGGGCAACCGTGGGCACCCCTTGTGTTCAGACATGGCACCTGAGACTGAGGAATGTAACAAGTCCCAGTGGAATAATTTGTCTCATTTTTCCCCTGGTTTTTTACTTCTGGAGTTTTTTAAGAGGGGAGCAAGCTAGTGGCCTCTGGTGTCCATGCCCAAAGTGTGCTCCCAGAGAACTTCCCAGAAGCAAGCTGGGGTTGCCTGTCCCTCTTGTGGTCTCTGGCCAGGAGCTTGGGAGGGTGAGCTGAAAGTAGCTGAAGGAGTGGCAGTCTGTTTGTCATTGGGAATCATTTTCTGGTGAATCATTCTGCGAGGGGACACCATGCCAGCCTCTCAGTGGTCAAGTCTATGCCCCTGAATCTTTGCTGCACGTCAGAGCTCAGCTTCCAAGAAAGTGCTACTGTTTTCATGACAAAGAGGAATATTTGGCTGAAAGGAATCACTACCGTACTGAGCAGCTAGTAAATCTATGACAGCATTAACCATAAACCCCAGATGTAAACCAGATAGTAAATTGTCATCTGTAGGCAGCAATGTATCTGAAGTCAGAAAGATACATAAAGGGCCTGCGTCATCACTATAGACATTTATGGCTTCCTTGATCTACCCGGAAGTAGGGGGCAGTGGCGTATTCACCGAGCATTCATTGGTTTTAGGACACTGCACGGCGCTGGATGTACATTCAAAGATGTACGTGTCGTCTGGTCTTAAAGAAGTTACAGTGGATCCAGGAACATACCAGGAAACTAGCAGAAATGTACTGCATAAAATCCAGTCTGCATATGGACGCAAGCTACTCTAATGTAAAACCAGGTCCCTCCTGGGGCACATTCCAGAGAGAGTTAAATTCCTGGGGATGAGCTTGTAAGGCCACTGTGATCCACTTGGAAATTAGAAGTGGATGCTTGGTTGTTCGGATTTTTTTGTAATTTATAAATAAGCCAAGATGCTTTCCC